>NC_091132.1:106239605-106572105 GCF_040183065.1 Periplaneta americana
GTATATATCCGGTGGCAGTGGTAACTAATTACACTCAATAATGACAATTATTAATAAACACAGCTAATAAAACACAATAATGATAATAATAATACTAATAAAATTAATAATAATAATAATAATAATAATAATAATAATAATAATAAAATAATAATAATAACAAGGATCATCCTAAATTGAATGAAGCATGGTCACTTAAAATAACATTTAAAGTAAATATAATTTGTATCTTAATCCTAAGTTCGAACTAAGACCACGAGTGTGACAGGTTCATACCTGCACAAGTACCTTTCGGCACTACACTTATTTCGCTGTCAACTCACTCACTGCACTGATTCTACCTGATTTCACTAACACTTCTAACCAATTCACTGTTCAAATACTTTGCACAGCCACTTCACTGACACCAACACCCTTCACTTACACAATACTTCACTGACACAACACACTTCCTCACTGATAGAACACTTCAAATAACAAGATATCAATTACACTCTTTAAGTAGTGTGTATAATACACTACCGTCTATTAGTAAAGTCCTTAAGCCTAGTTTTAAATATATATTTGGTTATTGGTAAAGCCTTTAGTAAATCTGCAGGTAAAGCATTCCAGTCCCTGATAGTACGATTGAGGAAAGAAAACTTTCCAGTGTCCGTCCTCTGTCTTCTTTCCCTCAATTTATATGAGTGGTCGTTCCGTGAAGAGTAATTTGGCGGCTGCAACCTATTTTTTATTTACAACCTATTTTTTATTTAAAATATGGAAAAAGAATGTGCGAGGGAAGATAATTACGACATGAATATACAAGATACTATTTTGGAATGAATTTAATAGATGAGAATATTCCAAAATAATGCGAAAAATTATTAAAAGGGGACATTTGTTAATAATTAAAAACAAAACAGCGACAACTATTAGCATTCCCAACACTAAGCCAAAGAAAGGTAAATATAGAAAATACATAAAAGACCTCTAAAGTCAGAGCTGGCAAAATGTCTACTGCTTGAATTGATTATTAGGAAAATAAGAAATAATTTATACCAGGCAAGCACACTTCCCTTCCAACAATTCTAATTGCTTCATCTGAATTGGAACCCGGAGCCGTTGAATATAATCCTCAATAAGTATTTGATCTGTGATGTTACTACGTACCTCAAGTTTTAAACAAGGGCTTCTTCCTACTGACTTTCTTTTTCGCTATGTGTTAAGAGGTCTGAGTTCTTTAAAGTTGTGCCATGTGCCACGACAAAATTATGCAGTAGTTTAATATGCATAATATTTCATGTAATGAATTAACAAAAAATTATTGTAATTGTATACATCTAACACCTTTCACACGAGTCAAATATTTAGGAATTATTTTAGATCAGCATTTACGTTGGGATAAACAAATTGATTTTATGTGTAAAAGTATAAGAAAAACAATTTATAAATTCACAACATTTCGAAATTTTATCACTAACGAGGTAATGAGAATGATATTTTTAGCTTTAGTACAATCATTAATACAATATGGTATAATAAATTGGTGTGGAGTAGCATCATGTGTACTTAATCCATAAATTTTATTACACAGAAGATTAATAAAAAAATTGTCTGACCAAAAATATGGATTACTCAACAAATTTAATTTATACAAATTTTTAAGTTTTAACTAATGAAGAAATTTATAAATATAGTTTACTAACTTACTACCACAGAAATCAAATAAAACATAGGGGAGAGTCGGGTAGTATCGGACATCTGGTAATATCGGACAGTGAGTTTCTTTCATTTACCACACGATGATAGTACCTGATTGACATGGTTACGTTTCTGTGATGTCGCATAGAGAAACGTAACCATGTCATTCAGGTACCACCATATGGTGGTAGATGAAAGAAACGCACTGTCCGATACTACCCGAT
Source organism: Periplaneta americana (assembly GCF_040183065.1). Classification (NCBI taxonomy): domain Eukaryota; kingdom Metazoa; phylum Arthropoda; class Insecta; order Blattodea; family Blattidae; genus Periplaneta; species Periplaneta americana. Next base: position 106,241,513 of record NC_091132.1, read on the forward strand.
GTCCGATACTACCCGACTCTCCCCTAAATCTAATCGACATGAATATCCCACTCGAAGACAAAAGTCTACTTTCACAATATTTGAGCATAATATATCATACAAGTGCAGCACTTAAACATGGTGCTAGTTGCGGCCCAAGACTTTATAATAAAATGACAAACCATTCTCCAAATTTGAAATATTTTAAAACTGAAACTTTTAAAAAAGACATTTATAAAATTATTCAGAATATATTATATTAACAAATGTGTGTATTTTTACCTTTTTAGTTCCGTCAACTATATTCATATTTTATTGAAATCATTGACTTCTCTCTGATTGTCAATTAATATTAAATATGTTTTTCTCTCTTTTTCTCTTTCTTCTTTTTTTGCTCTTGTGTGTTATTTATTGATTTGAATTAAGCTAATTACCGTATTTAGGAATTTGTCTTTGTAAATTTTATGTTATATTATTGGCTAAGGCCACACTGTACACGAGCCTGGCTCTTACGGCAGTGGCTAGAAACATTTTGATTTATAATTTTAATTTGTAGTCACTTTGCCTACTAGCTGGTTAGTACTAGCTAAATAAATAAAAAATAAAAGTTTCTCCTTTGCTTGTGTAGCGTTGATAAAATTATTTAGTATGATGCAATGCTTGTAAAGATAACTGAGTCATTAAGAATTCTATTTGAACTCTCAGGAATTTAGTAAAATATCTCCGACGTGAAAGCTGACACGTGAGTAAACTTAATTTCTCTTACGAAAACAATTATGTACCTCCCATTTTCTCGGAATCTGAAAAGTAACGCCTAGGCCTATTTCATTCTCATGCTGAATTTTAGAAGAGAAATGTTTGAAGGATTGAAAAGACAGATGGGAACTTTCGTTTTTTTGTTCCATTGTCAAAAATAAAAGCTAGATAATACCCTACGTCACTCTACTGAATACGAATTCGCGATGTGCAGGCACATCTCAATACCTTTACTCTGTTACCCTGACACGTTTCCAGAATTATCATGTAGGGTTTTGATCTCTATACTAAGCATCGTGATACGTGCTACGACAGAATACATAACAACAAACTAAAAACTCTACCCATGCTGATGCAATTTTATTGTAACCAGCTATGGGTTCGGATTAATGAAGGGAATGTTTTTCCCTCATGGCGAGAACTCACCAATCGTGTCCATCTGTGAACGATGCACCGGAACAGTAGTTTTTTTTTTTTTTTTTTTGCCGATGGTGTTGTCCTCGTTGCGCTATGGAATGCGAAATATGTATCACCGCATGATGATAATTAAGAGATCAATGGTGCGATATCTGTAGGAGAAACCGAGTACCCGGGAAAACGTAACACCAATCAAAAGTTCCAATCGGACCCTCTAGGATTCGCATACTAAGAGAGATATCACGTTATGTATTTGGTACAGACAGAAAAAAGTAGAAACTTTAGTAATAAAATAAGTGCTTGAAAGTCAATTTGTAAGAAAAGATTCCACGTACGTTGCACAATGTTTATGACAGAATAAACACGTAGGCCTATCTCCAAACAATAATGAAACACACGGTGTCCCATACACGCCGTCCACATTATTCGAATAGGCAACCTTAATCACGCCATTAAGTATGGGTAAATATGCTGGTTTAAAAACTTGCACTGTATTGTGATCAGTGATCACAGAGAAATATGCAACTTCTGACAATTCTAGTAAAGCACGTGGAATGTAAGAGTCAAAGCACAAACTTAACAGTATATCTCTATTCCTCTCCCCGATGGCGATCAGATGGAGGGCGGACGTGTGGAAGGACAAGCCGATAAGCGCGGAAGTAACGTTAGCAAGTAGATATACGTCGTGTCCACTTAGTGTGTGGCGTCAGAAAGACGAGTGACCTTTTTCGCCAGGTGTTGACTTAATTGTCTATATATAGTATTTGAACTGATAATGGAAATTACGGGAAAACGGCTGAACAGTTTTTAATAAATGACCCCTCATTTTGAAGCTTGGAACCCAAAGTTTTTCAGAAAAATAATATTTTTAAGTGAAATGTCAATTTTCCTACATCATTTTCCTATTTTCCAAAATCCATCTTTCGTCAGTTTTGAGAACTAATTAATTGCATTTCAGAATAAAATAAAACAAACACTACAATAAACAATAAAACACAAAGGCCATGACCTGCAGGATTGCTGACATATTTAGAGTTCAGATGGCTCAGATACAGTATAAAGAAGATTTATACTGTGGCTCAGATTCTTTCACATCATAATGCCAATATGTCGATCTTCATTTGTGTAATTTTTTGACAATAATAAAAATAATTTACAGGTCTGATTCTCTGGTCTATAGTTTTCCGAGTACAGCTGTGTATTGGATATTAAGATCTACAAAACTTAAGAATGTTTGGTGACATTGCCATTAAAAATGAAATATTATTATAGTTAATGCAGCACATAAAGCTATATTGATGATATGAAGGTGAAGGTTTTGGGGTTTTATATAAGTAGATGCAGTGAAGGAATATTTTATATTAGATCTTCATTTCTATAATTTACTCAGTAACTGATATATATATATATATATATATATATATATATATATATATATATAAATATATGTTACTGAAAACTATAAAACTTGCTTAAAGTAACAATATTATTATTAAAAATGAAATACTTCTATAGTTATTAATCAAGTGGTGTGGGTCTTTTTCATATGTTAAATGGCGATGTGATATAGCTATTTATATGTCTGATTCTCTAATTTACCTTGGTAGTAATTGAGTCATGCTTCCTGTTTTAGCTGCGTCTTTAAACTACGTCAAAATTAATTTCATATGTCTTTGGTTTAATCGATTAAATATATCGCTGCCAAGCATATTTTGTTGTAGGGAAAATAGCATGCCATTTCACTTCTTGCTACCGTGATGAGTAAGTTTATTTCCCGCAACCAGCAACGAATGAAACACTGAATCTGCTAACGATTTACGATGAACAGTTTTATTTATGGCGCATAGAAGATTCTACAACTCTGACATATCATTCGCCTCATTTGCCGAATCTCAGCAATATATTGCTCACAACAGCCTAGATTACTGAAAATGTACGGGATAACATTCATTGTTACACAAATTAATCCAGTAATATTTGGTATATCAGTATTGTCTGGAGGAAGCGCAAAAATTACAATTTCTAAGAAAAGACCAAAAAGTATTACTTAGTGAAAAAATAAGAGGCCTACAAGATTTTGTAGTCGTTTGATCACCTCAGCAAGATCTCTTAGTGGGAAAAAGTGATTCTGCTCTCTACATTTCAGGGTAATTCACGAAACATGCAGCTACGTCTTTTGTTCATAGCATGACAAAACTTACATTTTCTTAACTTTCACCTACAAGCCGCAATGACCTGAAATAGCTACTGCATTACTCCCACATGAAAAACTCCCTGATCGTCCTGACATTAATACTTGCGATTTCGCATTGAAACTCAAGAACTGAAGACGGATAGGTTCAAAGAAAAGTATTTGGTATAAAAAAAAATTCAGAGGGAGTATGTTTCACTATTATGGGAACAAATAACTATCAAAATGACTGGTATTCTTCATTGAAAATAAATCTGAACAATTTTTATTTGAACTTCTTATGGACTGAGTTTGCAGCATTTGCTGCACAAGCCACTAGTTAATGTATAATTCGTGTAAAATACACATGCATATAGACGATTTTCATTACACATAGAGAACTGTAGATCAGTGAAATTTTAAATCGATATGCTTCCACGCTTTGCCATTTTTTTTAATTGACTGTATCAATTACAAATATGTTAGAAGCAACACATATTCTCCAAAATTAGTACATCAAACAAAAACTGTGCCTTCTAATTTTAAACATAATAACAAAATGTTGTGTATAAACGTTAAATGCAATAAAGAACTGTGCCTTCTACCTATTATGTGCAAAAAACAAAAACGTGTCTTCTAAATATTAAACACAATAATAAAAATGTGGTTTATAAATATTAAAAACAATAACTGTGCTTTCTACCTATTATGTACAATAGACAAAAAACGTGCCTTCTAAATATTAAACACAATAATAAAAGTGGTTTATAAACATTATATACAAAAACTAACTGTGCCTTCTACCTATTATGTACAATAAACAAAAACTGTGCCTTCTAAATATTAAACACAATAATAAAAGTGTTTTATAAACATTAAAAACAATAACTAACTGTGCCTTCTACCTATTGTGTACAATAAACAAAAAACGTGCCTTCTAAATATTATAAACACAATAATAAATGTGGTTTATAAACATTAAAAACAATAACTAACTGTGCCTTCTACCTATTATGTACAATAAACAAAAACTGTGCCTTCTAAATATTAAACACAATAATAAAAGTGTTTTATAAACATTAAAAACAATAACTAACTGTGCCTTCTACCTATTATGTACAATAAACAAAAACTGTGCCTTCTAAATATTAAACACAATAATAAAAGTGGTTTATAAACATTAAAAACAATAACTAACTGTGCCTTCTACCTATTATGTACAATAAACAAAAACTGTGCCTTCTAAATATTAAACACAATAATAAAAATGTGGTTTATAAACATTAAAAACAATAACTAACTGTGCCTTCTACCTATTTTTTTTTGTTCTTTTTTCACATTGCCAAGGGATGACACTACTACTCTTTATTTATTTATGTATTATTATTTTTGCATTGAAATTACATAACATTTACACATATATGACACAATACCATTTCATCAAGTATAATGATTGAGGCACAAATTATAGCGGAAACAATGATTTTTTTTTTGTTTTTGTTTTTTTTTTCAAGTTATAAAATTATTATTATTATTTTTTCTTATATGATGTTTAAAACCAGTTAAGGAACACTAGGTTGACTGAATTTACATTATTCACTATTTATTAATAATACACTGAATCTTATATTTTAAATTTGGTTTCAAATGCTCATGGTGTCCTCTTAAAAACGTCAGAAGACCTTGCAGTGATGGAGTGGTACTTCTCATCCAATATTGAATATATCCCATCGTGAGCCATGTAGATGTATATGAATGTGCAGCTGAATATAATTCCATCTGTAGAAGGATGCGTAATACATAATTAGGATTGTCAATCCGATGTATTCTCTGCAGATGTCATCTCAGCCATGTCCACATTTGTGTAACTTGAGCATTGCAATTGGTTAACCTATGTCTAACTGTATCTTTTTGTCCACATCTCTTGCATAATGGAGACAGAACCATATTACACATATACTTTTTACATTCAGTAGGTACAATTTCATTAACTACTTCATAGGTAGTCACCTTCCATTTACTTGGGACGTTAGACCACTTAAAACATGTCCAAATACGTAACCAGTTTTTGTTTGGGAATTTTTGTTGTATGTATGGAATTTCATATAATGACTGATGAAGACAGTGATACATCTCTTTGGTGTTTAAACGGGTTATATCAGAAGTAACAGTATCAGGAAGAGACTCCATTAACTTGATAGTTTTACGAATGTGACTACCTATTGTTCCGCGACAAAAAGTAGATAGCTGGAAGAATTGTCTCCAAAAAACTATATCTTATGGATGAACAATACCATTTTTAGCTAATATTATGGTTTTCATTAACAAGGAGTGACATTTTATGCTTACAAATATTAGATTCAGTCCGCCTTCTGTAATTTTCCGTCTCAACTGCGGACGTGCAACACGGAATGGGTATCCACGCCAGACATAGTATCCGATTAACTGTTCAATTTTCTGAGATACCTTGTCCGGCATTGGTAATACTTGAGCAAGGTACCACAATTTCGAGAGAGCAAATGTATTAACATGCTATACTTTCTGTAGTAAGTTTAGGTTCCTACTTAGATACTGATGTAATGTCCCACGCAGTTTATTTAACGTAGACTGCCAATTATTCTCTATTATATCATCAAGTCGGGGAGAAAAATTAATTCCTAAGATGCGTGCTTCAAAACGGACTGGAATTTGTGCGATCGAAGTTGCTGGGTTCCATTCACCAAGGGGTAATAGAAATGATTTCTTATAATTAACTCTAGCATTTGTTGCGTTACAGTAAAATATTATAATATCCACCAGGTTGCCAAGTTGACGTTCATTCCTACATATAACAGAAATATCATCAGCATAAGCTTGAACTGTTGGTATACCCAAAGGATTAGGCATGAAGGTCAAAGGTCTATCAATCATCCGAAGTAATGGTTCCAAACAAAGTGTAAATAATACCATTGAAAGTGGACATCCTTGTCGAACTGATTTCTGTATCGGTATAGGTTTTGTAAAATATCCATTGATTTGTATACGAGAATGAGCATTTCTATACAATCTTTCCTCTACAATTAGTCGAGGAAACCTAAATTGTTGAAGAACTGTGAACAGGTATTCTTGGCTAACCCTATCAAATGCTTTTTCCATGTCGATATTTAAAATAGCAACTTTCTGCATGGGCATTTCACTACATTGCATGATTGTGTCTCTTATTGATACCAGATTATTGATTATAGTTCTTAGCACTGAACAGGTTTGTCCGGGCCCTATAAGATGATCCATGCAAGGTCGAAATCTATTTGCTAATATTTTCATAAATAATTTGTAGTCAGTGTTGAGGAGAGTGATAGGTCGGTAATCGGTAATCATCTGCGGTTTCGGGATTTTAGGTATTAACACAATTATTCCTTCATTAAATCCGACACACTCAACAGAAGTTTTAAAAATTTCATTCATTATATTTAGTAAAGGTCGTTTAATATATGCCCAGCATTTTTTGTAAAAATTATAGTCTATACCATCTGGTCCAGGAGATGATTTGGAGCTAGCTGTCAGAATTGCTTCTTTCAATTCGGTTTCACTTATATCCTCTTCTAACCCCAGTTGATCGTCTGGAGTAATTGTATTTTGAATATTGTTCAATAAGATTTGCTGGTCGTCGGGTGAACAAGTTTCTCTACAAAAGATGCTTGTAAAGTGTCTTTCAGCTTCTTTTAAACACTCTGTAGTTGAAGTGGTCCTCTCATTATTTTTTAATAACAAACTGTTCATAACTTTCGTTTGTCCTCTTTTCTTTTCGCACGCAATGTGATATAATGCAGCTTTTTCTTCAGAAATTGTCGGTTCTGTATGACATCTAACAGTGGAACGCTTTAATATGTCTTCCTGTAGTTTAAAAAGTCTTGTTTTCACAGTATTCATGTGTTAAATAACGTCTTTCCCTTCGCACTGTTGCTTATACAGATCATAAATTACGTTGTAATAGAACTGTAATTTGGATTTGCGATCTTTTGCCTTAATAATCCGTTGATTTCGAAAGAAAGATCTTATGGCTGGCTTATATATGTGCATCCATTTTCTTAATTCAGTATGTTTCGATCTTTCTGCTCGAACACTCAACGTCTCCCACCAAGAAGAAAACTCGTTCATGACTTCGTCATCACATACAATTTAGAATTGAGTTCCAGTAACTCCTCCCAATTTGTGGAGCAGTATGAATCCTAGGTAAAACTATCAGTACACAATCGTGGTCAGAGAAAGGTACAGGATGGACTTCGATCCGCCGTAGAAAAGTTTGCATTGTTCTAGTAATATAAAATCGATCTATTCTTGATGCTGAGTTACCCTGATGAAAGGTGAATTGAACGTCATTGCCTCTTAACTTCTCCCATACATCAACTAAGTGCAAGTCATTGGTGAGACGGTCCAGTGCTAGAGACGGATTATATGCCCTTACAATGTAGAATGATCAATTTCTCATATCTCTGACTTAAGTAATAGGGTACATCGCGTGATATGAAATCTTCTCTTTCCTGTCGTCTGTTCGAACCGGAATGCAGGTACAGGTTAATTAAAAGTGTGTTATCGCCCATTAATACAGTTGTAAGCCTCCCGCTAGGGTGAATCTCGCTCTGTTGTATTGTATAGCCTGCACGATAGATTATGGCTGTGCCTCTTTGATCCTCTCTTATATTGCACACCGAACTATATCTAGCACCTAAAAAATCAAAATTGTCGATATTTACTTCTTGTAGGAATAAAATATCGATGTCATTATCATAAATAAATTCTCGCAATAAATTCTGTTTATCTTGACTTCGTAGACAATTAATATTCAAGGTTGCGATGTTTTCAATTGCAGTCATCAATAGTAAAATTAAAATTAAACAAAAATGATCATATTTCATCATGCTAATGTGCTGCTGAATAATATTTCTTAAGTATGTTATTTCCTGTATCGGACTTCAATATCATTATTGTATAAAAGAACGTCATCTCGTGAATCTCAGCTTCGTTAAGTCTGGGACGTGTCCAAGGCGTTAGTATCATCTGTATTCGATGTTTGCAGATCGTCTTGGGGAACGAATTTCTCGTCGGTGCTGTCCTTCTTACCTCCCTCTTTAGTGCGTCCATATATAGCGTATGGGTGAGGGCTTTGGGTGGTCTTCATTTTATTGCTTGTATGAGTCGAAAATAAATTTTTTTCCGGAGATGTAACACTAGGCCCCGAATCACGTCCTCTGAGGCGTGTGTTGTGTTTGTTTCAGTTTCTTAGAGGGACCTACAGATCGTTCCTCTTGTTTGTTGCAATCTGTGTTTGATGACAATTCTCCAGGAGAATGGAGTGGTTGTACTATAGTAGGGACTGAAGTTGTTTCCATGCATTCGTCAGTTGTAGCTTGTCTTGTGGTGGGCTCCTGCTCGATCTCGGTATCTTGTGGCTGGTCTAGTTCGCCAAGCGTAAGATGATCGGTTGTTGGTAGCACTGATTTTGCCATCTCTGTCTCCGAGGATGTGTCGGTCTCTTTCTCTACAGTAGCTTCCGTAATCATATCCACACTTTGTAGTTTACTCTCATCTATTATGACTTCTCCCTCGGTCACCCTCGTTGGCTCCCGTACATTAGATGTCCCTCCATCGCTTAACAAAAGCTTCCTTCCTGTAATGTTGACAGGCAGATTAAACTATTTATTTGGACACTGTGATCGTAGATGTGATTCTTCGCCACATATATGACATAGCTGGGGTTGTCCCGGATAATGCAGTATGACAGCATAGCCGGCAATGATCAATTTGATCGGTATGTGTTTCTTGATCTCAATACGGACCGCTCGAACACCATTTCGTACGGGATATTTGTATTGTGTACTCCAAACCTCGGAACGGACGTGTCTAACAGCTCCGTATGGTGAAAGAGACTGGAGCACTGTATTATCGTCTATTTCTGGGGGTAAGTTAAATAGTCGCACTGTAACTGTGTTGACATCGGCACCCTGTATGGCCACTTTTACTATAGTTCCGTTATCATATTGAAAGCTAACTGAATCTGTATATTTATTCAACAATCGATCATAATGAACAGCTGATACCAGTTTTATATATAGGGTAAACTAGGTAGTTATTGACCAGTATACGATGATTGACCGCTTCCTTTTTTCAAGTATATTTTGAATAAACCACGATCGAGATTTCACTTTTTGCTGCATATACCTCTAGTAAGAACCCTTATTTGTGGTTAGTTGTTGCTGTTCATCCCATTGAGTTAGTGTCTGTTGTCTGAGAGGACTGAAATCGATTGGAAATGCAACTGAACGTAAACAAGTCTAAGTAACTAGAGTAATTGCTAAGAATAATGCACACAATAATTTATTTATTCTGCAAAGAATGCATAAATTCTGGTGCTCGTTTTTACATTCATAGTGTGGGAAAAGGTGTAAGGTTTACGTCCTTAGAATATTATTTTGTAAAAGTTTTTCTATGACATAAAAATGCCCGTGGTCAATCACTATAAAGTGAATGCCCGCAAACTACAGTGATTGGTCGTTTATAAATTATTTGTTAGAATAACGACCAATTTGCTCCAATTCTATATATGTTATCGGTTAAATGATGTGGATTTTTACAGGACTGATACTATATTATAATGCCCAAGCCAGGTAAAATGCATTATATAGAGGAAGCTTTACGAAATGCTATAGAACCTGTCCGCAGTGGAATTGGTTTAAATGAAGCTGCCAAGAAGTTTGGTGTCCTAAAAGCAACCTTAGCGTTCAGAAACAAGTATCCCGTTGAAGGAAAAGTATCCTTTGGTCCTCGCCCAGTGCTGCTTGCAGCCATTTGTAATAACATCAGAGAAATGACACACACTTGCTTCTGATAAGGCACAAAAGAGAAAAATGGAAGAAGAGGCAAGAGAGGGAAGGAAGCGAATAAGAGATGAAAGAAAAGGCAGCGAGAAGAGTTCTTTTTATAATAAATTTTTTTAACTTGGTTATTTAACGACACTGTATCAACTACAGGGTTATTTAGCGTCGACGGGATTGATGATCGCGAGACGGTATTTGGCGAGATGAGGCCGAGGATTCGTCATAGATTACCTGACATTTGCCTTACAGTTGGACAAACCCTCGGAAAAAACCCAACCAGGTAATCAGCCCAAGCGAGAATTGAACCCGCGCCTGAACGAAACTCCGGATCGGCAGGCAAATGCCTTAGTCGACAGAGCTACGCCAGTGGCAAAGAGTTCTTAATGAGAAAGATCAGAACAAGAGAAACGAAACAGACAAAAAAAAAGTGAAAACTGCGAAAATGTGTTGTTCAATCATTAATAAGTGAGTATTCAATAACTGTGCAGTAGACGGTCAATCACTAATAAGTAGACATCGGATTTTTAGGCACTAAAAATTGCAGTTTTAGGCGCCTAAAATAAGCTCAAAATTTGTAAAATTAGGCTCTATTTTAATGAAAATAGGCATTTTAGGCACATCAAGGTATCATACTTATTTCTTTCACTGAAATTTTTAGTTATACACTAAAATACGCACAAAAAAGTATGTTTAAACATTAAAAAAGGATACTATATTATATTTATAAACAGAGCTGCACAAATTTAATATATTGAAACTAATGAAATAATGATTATTGATATCAAGATTACTCATTTTAAGTTATTGAAATTCAGTTCCATGCTCAGACTTTATTATAATTATCTGCACAGTACACCACCAGAATTTTTTCTAAATTCTCCACAGTCAACCTTTGCCTTTTGTCACTGAGAATCATTTTGAAAGCAGAAAAACTTCTTTCAACCGAAACTGATGTGAGAGGCGCAAATTTTAAATTAGGTACAATAGAAACATCAATACTTACTGGAACATTTACACTTTCCCCCGATATCACTCTTGATACTTTTTCCAACAATGAAAATCCTACATTCTTATTTAATACGTTGTCCCACTTATTTTTAACTTTTTTCCCAGTTTCGCCCAAAGCAGAATGTATGTTCACTTGAGCTTCCTTTACTATTGCTATTTGGCTACAGAGAGATTGTTTTTCACGTTCTAATTGTTCAATGCTTGCAGGTATGAAAGAAAAGTTTGATGTTATGTAGGCAATATCGTTTTTCACTCGTGAGTCATTCCGACAATCTTTCACTGCTTTCACACACGCTGCACTATCAGTTTCAGGTAATTTATCAATAACTGTGACCACTTCTTTAAAATACTTAGAATAATACACCACTGACTGAATCCAGGTTCCCCATCGTGTAACAACCGGCTGAGGTGGGAGTGGGATATCTGGAAAGTTCTCTCTGAATATTGAAATCCTGGATGGGGCTTTACAAAAACATTCTTTTGTGTTAGAAATAAACGAATTGACAAGAGGAATTTCATTCCGGATTGTTTCAGAAACCCTGTGAAGGCCATGTGCTAGACAGGTTACATGCGTGAGGTTAGGATAAAATGTTTTAAGAAGTGGAGCTGCAGCAACCATGTATGAGGCAGCATCAGTACAAAACAACAGAATTTTAGAATCGTCTATATTACCTGAGTATAAAGACTGTAGGCCTTTATTTACAAAATAAGCAATGGCTTGGCTATTCACTTTCGAAAGTTCCTTAACACATACGAGGTGTGGAATCGAAGGTCCATCAGGACTAAGTTTTCCTACTACCATATTTGCTATATACCTATTCATAGGATCTGAGATTTCATCCACAGAGACCCATATGTAAGAATCACCTATATCCTCCCGAATGGAAGCTAAAGTTTCATTGTATATTCTGTCTAAGTAATTTTTTCTTAGGGTTGACTCAGATGGGATATTTTGTTTGCAGTATTTTTGTAAAAACTGTCTTAAAACCAGATTTTCAATTGCATTCCAGGGAATGTTAGCAGCAACAAACGCTCTGGTTAAATCAGCATAGAAATTGCTGCTGAGATTGGATGAAGTAGGCTGTGTTAGTAAAGTTTGTTGCAGTTGATTTTTCTGCTGAGCTTTAGCCTTATGAGCCGCTCCTTGCACATGCTGCTTTAGGTGGCACTTCTTTTCTTGCGAAATCTAAAAATGTAAAGTAAACTGAATTAAAATAAAATCCTAATTGTTGTATTGCCGTATTTCTATCACAAAGTTAGTGGGTTCGAACCGGTGCTTACGAGATTACACAAGCTGGCGCATAGCACGATCGAGAGTAGGTCTCTGTGAGTCATGACAATTTCTGCCGCTAGGTTCGCCTCCCTGCCCTATGAAATGATGAATAGTACCATTACAAAGCATTGTGTATCGTGAAAATAGTTCGATTATTTGTGCATTACTCATTGAGTACGAATATTACAAATATGCTAAGCATATTACAGTGTTATTTGAAGTTTGTTCAGCTAAGTTATATTCGAAAATTGTCTGTGTTTTGCTATGTGAAGAACTCTGTACCAACAGGTCGTATCTTTATAGGTTAAGGTAAATGTCAAAGTTCTCTCATATAACAAGCAATGCTATGTTAAAAGTGGCGAATTGCATTTTCCGACTCTCGAATGATGTGACCCGAAATGTAAAATAATTTCATGCATTGTTTCACTTACCAAGCATTACTGATATAGGCCTAATGAAAATGTGAACGACGTGATGTAAACATTGAAGATAATGTTGTTACTGTTTTCCCTTTCTCTTTTAGAAAATACCGACAAAAGTAATGAATTATCTTCATGCTGTAATTATTAGGTAATTAATGTGTATTTGTCTGTATTTTAGACCTGTGTATTGTTACGTAATTATCAGTGAATTAGGTTAGAGAACTTAACAAGGTTAGTATGAGATTAGGTAATGCACCTCAAACTGGTAACTAATAATGGCTGCTGCGAAATAGGCTGAGGTGGTTATCGTGTGAATCAAATTATATCTAGAATATCTAGTTTTATTATATACGGATACGTAAAGTTTTTTTTAGCATGTGTTTGTAATTTTGTGAGGTTATGTCTAGCAATATTGTCCAGTAGTGGCTTCACAAGTTTTCCCAAAAGAAAGAGGGACATTTCCTCATCTTTACATGTGTCGCACTTCAGTTCTTGCGAAAATCTTGGCTTCAGAAAAGAATACTACAGCGTTTATTATTACTATGCTCAATAGATTAATCAGTAGGCCTATAGAAATGTTTTCACCATTGCAAGAAAAAAATCGCGTAATAATTATACTTCTCAATTATTGTGACGTTCGTATTTTTTTAGAGAGGGAAAAGTTACGCCTTCTTGCAAATGCTTAATTATGAATTCAAGGAAATTAAAGATAATGCAGTACCTTAATTAGTTGCAATATCTTATTTAATAACAATATTAATAATATTAGGTGAAAAGGGTAGGCTATAGTGCGTATATGTAAGATGTCAAGTTAATTTATTTCCGGAAATGTTTGGTGTATGAACTGAAGTACAGAGCAGACAGTCCCTCAGTTTATATGTAATATGTTTTAATATCAAGAATGACAGCCTTTTATTGTAATATAATTGAGGAGTAGAAGTTTGCAAATTACGTCTATTGTCCATAAAATATTGTACGAAGCATTTAATAAGCAATGGTGAGTCCTTTAAATGTCCCAAATGTCAATGTCTTTTAAGTGTTCTGCTATGAATATATAGGGCAGAACAGCGCTCCGAGCGGCGGAATTGGCATTACGAGGGAACCACTTCAGACTCGTTTTTCAAGCTCTATGCGCCAGCTTGTGTAATCCCGTAAGCAACGGTTCGAACAATCAAAATTTTAATGACCTGCAAATACTTTAACTATCGGAATTTAAAAGGTTAAAGTGTAGTGGTCTTAAAAAGAATTATACCTCAGGATAGCTCAGTCAATGTATAAATATTATAGGCCTACTCATTAAAATTAATAGAATTTATATATTTCAACTATTGTTACATACCTGTTTGCTACAAATCTTGCAGAATATTATTTTTCCATCATAAGTGAATTCTGAATATTCTGTTAGCCATTGCCGGATCAATGTAGATTTTACACTTATATTTTTCGGCATTATCGCGTTAAACTTCACAGGAAAACGTCCTACCGCTCAAAACTTCTCAACACAAATAAGGTGAGGGAAAGAGCAACTGTTAACGAGCATTCAAATGAACCGTTGTTATTGAGATTCAATTGGACAAAAATACAAAGTTCCACTTATTGTTGCATTTCCTGGTAGTGTTAACATTAGGAGGGCCATTCTTTTAAATATTTTGTAACGGTTTACCCTACTAATTCGCAGTTTTACGACTTTTCATAAATATTTCAAAAACACTCTTTCTCCAAAAATTGTGATTTTATGACACTCTGAAGGGCAGTACAGCTAATCGGTTTCAGACCGAAAACAGTCATTTTTATAGTATAGTATATCTCTGAATCGGTAGCAGCACATGTTGTGATTGTTGCCTGCTTCAAAACTAAGGTTGGTTCGTTGTCGGCATTTATGCCTCCAAACATGTTAAATTCGGTGAAATCCATTGCGAGTGTCGTGAGATTCAAAACATTTTGTTTCCTTTATCAATGGTTTCATGGCCGGTGTGAAACAAACTTTCCACTTTTTAAATGCCTTAAATTTCGCAGTGAATGCATGTATAAATTATAAAAAGTAAGAGTAAAATGCGAAACTTTACAGTGAGTTAGGCATTTTTAGGCGAATATTAACAAATTAGGCTCTAATAACCGTTTTAGGGCATTTTAGGGCGCTATAAAACTCTTTGAATACCTTTCAATTTCCATGAAACACAAATATTAATAATTATTTTTACTTTTCTCCTAAAGAAACAAAATAGGCATTTGCCCTAGAATCCGATGTCTGCTAATAAGTGTGTGGTCAATAACTGTGTAGTAGACGGTCAATCACTAATAAGTGTGTGGTCAATAACTGTGCAGTTGGAGGTCAATAACTGTAAAAGTGGACTTATTGTGTTTATTTAATTTACCTTTGCATTAAAATTTTATTTTTCCTTTTATTTATTGATTTTGATTTTTTCTGAATCTTCACTCGATCCAATGCCTTTAAAATTCTCTCAATAAGTTATCACTGTTTTCCGCTATTTCATTGTTTTATTATTCATTAGCATAAGTGGTCAATCACTATACAGTTTACCCTACTGACCTTTCCAGTGTGTTGAGCTGAATCATATCAATTTGGTCTTCTGTGATGTGTAATGTTCCATCTATCCAATTATGGATTTCTAATGCCGACGGTCTCTGCTCTCCAGTTGTAAACACTATTTTCACTGTATTTTTTCTTTGAATGGTAGCCATTGATCTTGCACGATATACTTAAGAAATATAAAAGGAGAAAAATATATAGAATATATACTAAACTAAAGGCACTACCGTATATGTCGGTGGTATCTTCTATTAGTCTGAATTAGGTATAACTATGTAAACAAACTCTCACTACACTGCACTGCTTAAGCGATGCGTTCACTACCAGCTCTATAGAGCAACTGTCTGCCATCAGAGACCTGCACAATCGTTATCGTTCTAACAATCACTACATTTAGTAACGATACCTAAGTTATAGAATTTTACCTTAAGTTGTAGAAATTTTCCTCTGGCCATCAGCAAAGACAAATGTTACATAGTACAGTAAATACGTATTTTGCAGGGATTCGAAGTCTTTATTCTTGTCTCGAATTAATTTTTTGTACAATTTTCTGTAACGTGCGTTTGCAGTTGTCCTTATTCCAATCCCTTTCTTCGCTTCTTAATTTCATACATCTTAATTTGTAATAAAATTATCCAACCCTTACTGGTAGCGCCTAAAGCGCCACGCGAATTTTGGCTATCGCTTCTCTGAGACATTCCCCGCTTGCTTTCCTACTCGGTAGTTATTGCTTCGGTTTTACGATTTTCTTATTAATATTCCGTATAATTACAGCTTTTTATTTCATTTAACCCTTCTATTATTATTATTATTATTATTATTATTATTATTATTATTATTATTATTATTATTGACCACGGCATGGCGCGTCCTCAGGTTGCGGATCGAGGGGACGGCCCCCAGATATGGAGGGTAGCTGCGAATATATTGAATAAACAGTCGCGGACAGCCGATGAGGGGTGGTTCTCCAGCTTGGGGGTTGGGCGAAGGGTTAACAACCCGTCACCGTAAAAAACAGCTTGTTAAGAATCCTTCAAATAAGCCTCGGAATGGGACTGATTCTCTGGCACGACCACAGCAAAGGAATAATGTTTTGAGATTTGGTACTTGGAATGTTACAAGTCTATATAGAACAGGAGGGGTAACATTAGTAGCAAAAGAACTAGCTAGATATGGAATAGACTTTGTGGTAGTAGAGGAGATTAGGTTAGATGGGAATGGCATAACACAAATAGGAGATTATTTGTTGTATAATCACCAATTAGGAACAGGATACTTTATCCATAAAAGAATAAAATCAGCAGTAAAAAAGGTCGAATTTATCAGCGATAGGTTATCATAATTAGTACTTAAGGGTAGATGGTGCGATATCGTAGTTATAAATCCTCATGCCCCTACAGAAGAGAAAGACGACCATATAAAGGATAGTTTCTATGAGGAAATGGAACAGACTTTTGATCAGTTACCTAGATATCACATGAAAATTTTATTGGGGGATTTCAATGCTAAAGTAGAACGGGAGGATATTTTTAAACCGACTATTAGAAAGGAGAGCCTACACATATCTAGTAATGACAATGGAGTTAGGTTAGTCAACTTTGCCACATCAAAAAATTTAATTGTTAAAAGTACAACATTCCCCCATAAGGATATACATAAATATACTTGGACTTCTCCAGATGGATTGACACATAACCAGATTGACATTAGAGATTTATATAAGTGCATACAGGAATTCAAGAATGGATATCAGGCAAGGGTAAACGTGATCAAGGATGAGAATGGTGACTTGCTTGCAGACGCTCATTCATTCCTGAACAGATGGAAAAACGGTTTTGGACAACTAATAGAAATGATCGGGACGAAATTGAAATACATACTGCTGAGCCATTTATACCCGAACCCACACTTTCTGAAGTCGAAATTGCGATAGAATATATGAAAAATTATAAGTCTCCAGGTATTGATCAAATGCCAGCAGAATTAATACAAGAGGGTGGAAGCGCATTATCTAACGAAATTTATAACCTTGTACTTGCTATTTGGGAAAAGGAAATTGTACCAGAGCAATGGAAGGAGTCCTAATCGTACCTATCTTTAATAAGGGGGACAAGACTAACTGTAGTAACTTTCGAGGAATATCACTTTTGTTGACGTCGTACAAAATTTTGTCCAATATTCTTTTGAGAAGGTTAACTCCATATGTAGATGAAATTATCGGGGATCATCTGTGTGGTTTTAGGCGTAATAATCAACTATTGACCAGATATTTTGTATTCGACAGATAATGGAGAAAAAATTGGAGTATAAGGGTACAGTGCATCAGTTATTCATAGATTTAAAAAAGGCGTATGACTCGGTTAGGAGAGAAGTTTTATATGATATTCTTATTGAATTTGGTATTCCCAAGACACCAGCTCGATTAATTAAAATATGTCTCAGTGAAACGTACAGCAAAGTTCGTATAGGTCAGTTTCTGTCAGATGCGTTTCCAATTCACTGTGTGCTGAAGCAAGGAGATGCACTATCACCTTTACTTTTTAACGTTGCTCTAGAGTATGCCATTAGGAAAGTCCAAGATAACAGAGAGGGTTTGGAATTGAACGGGTTACATCAGCTGCTTGTCTATGCGGATGACGTGAATATGTTAGGAGAAAATCCAAAAACGATTAGGGAAAACACGGAAATTTTACTGGAAGCAAGTAAAGAGATAGGTTTGGAAGTAAATCCCGAAAAGACAAAGTATATGATTATGTCTCGTGACGAGAATATTGTACGAAATGGAAATATAAAAATTGGAAATTTATCTTTTGAAGAGGTAGAGAAATTGAAATATCTGGGAGCAACAGTAACAAATATAAATGATACACGGGAAGAAATTAAATACAGAATAAATATGGGAAATGCCTGTCATTATTCGGTTGAGAAACTTTTATCATCCAGTCTGCTGTCAAAAAATCTGAAAGTTACAATTTATAAAACAGTTATATTACCGGTTGTTCTTTATGGTTGTGAAACTTGGACTCTCACTTTGAGAGAGGAACAGAGATTAAGAGTGTTTGAGAATAAGGTGCTTAGGAAAATATTTGGGGCTAAGAGGGATGAAGTTACAGGAGAATGGAGAAAGTTACACAACACAGAACTGCACGCATTGTATTCTTCACCTGACATAATTAGGAACATTAAATCCAGACGTTTGAGATGGGCAGGGCATGTAGCACGTATGGGAGAATCCAGAAATGCATATAGAGTGTTAGTTGGGAGGCCGGAGGGAAAAAGACCTTTAGGGAGGCAGAGACGTAGATGGGGAGATAATATTAAAATGGATTTGAGGGAGGTGAGATATGATGATAGAGACTGGATTAATTTTGCTCTGGATAGGGGCCGATGGCGGGCTTATGTGAGGGCGGCAATGAACCTCCGGGTTCCTTAAAAGCCAGTAATTAAGTAAGTAAGTAAGTAAGTAAGTAGGTAAATAAGTAAGTAAGTATGTTAGTAAGTAAGTAAGTATTATTATTATTGACTTATTATTATTATTGACATTATTATTATTATTATTATTATTATTATTATTATTATTAGTGTTGTTATTATTATTATTGACTTATTATTATTATTGTTGTTATTATTATTATTATTATTATTATTATTATTATTATTATTATTATTATTATTATTGACTTATTGGCGGCCGGGTAGCTCAGTTGGTAGAGCAGCTGGATACGGACTGGAAGGTCCGGGGTTCGATCACAGGTGGGGACAGGATTTTTTCTCGTTGCCAAAGTTTCAGAACGGCCCCGAGGTTCACTCTGCCTCCTATAAAATTGAGTACCGGGTTTTTCCCGGGGATAAAAGACGGTCAGAGCGTGGTGCCGACCACACCACCTCATTCTAGTGCCGAGGTCATGGAAAGCATGGGGTTCTACCTCCATGCCCCCCAAGTGCGTTCATGGCATGTTACGCGGTTACCTTTTTTATCTTTTTACCTTTTATTATTGACGTATTATTATTATTGTTATTATTATTATTATTATTATTATTATTATTATTATTATTATTATTATTATTGACATTATTATTGTTATTGTTATTATTATTATTAAATCAAATCATTTTACCGCTGTAGACATAATTAAGTTCCAAAGTAATTTACAGACATACATATTCAGTGTATCCTCTCATAACATTAACCTAGATGAGTCATTGTTCTGTATTTGTGTTTGTACATTTGAGATTCCTGACGTCATGCTGTTAGATTACTTATTAAACCTAATTACAATTTAATTATTTCTTGTTTTATTTATTTATTTAGTTATTTATTTATTATATAGGCCTAAGTGTAATAATGACACAAGCATTTTTATTACGGTATGATTTATTGTCACTCACCCATTTAATCCTGCTGGCCCTTCACACTCCCGTATTTTTATTTTACAAATTGAAGCAAATGTTAACATTTGTTAAAAATTGAATGGCTGTAAAAATATTACTTTGGAATATCACATTGATGTTTGTGGCGTCACCTGCGGAGTTCACATCGAATCACTGTAATGTAGGAATTGTAGATTAAAAACTGGACACCTTGTGCTTTATTCGAGTCATAAGCAAGTGCCGTGATATACAAATAACGAATTTCTGAATGGGACTTTGTTTACAGCCATCAGATATATAAAAATGAAATTTATTGGAATTGGCTTAGAGCAAAACATATTTGATTGTGTACAAATATTTAATGATAACATCAGGAATAAACTCATTGTATTGTAATAGAATTGAAGATAATATTTCAGAACAAATTTTAATGTGAAGATAAAGCAGCTTTTAGACTCATTTCTATCACGATTGTAGGCGGCCTGGGTTCGATCCTCGGCATTGTAACAATGCAATTTTAGGTGGACTGAACTGATGATGTAAATATTTTTTCGAGGTTCTCCTGTTTCAATGTTTCATTCCACCAACATTTTCCACTCCTCCCTCGTTCCATCTCTCGTCCGCAATAGTTTAAAGTAAACAGGCGCAAAGTCTGGAAGGTAGCGCGGGCTTACGAAGCAGATAGAGATTATAAGGGCTTTGGGTTCCGAGTTCTGGGATTCTAAGTTATCATCTGCGGATAAGACATTGTCCTTCAGAGATTAGGCAGAATGACCTGCCTGTCAGTTAACAAATTCCATGCAATTACCATCCATAGATTTTAAAAAATCATTGTGCAAGGAGAACAATTGCCCGTTATGTGGCTAATTGCATGGCTCCGTCGAGGTATGGCCCTCGTAAGCGAAGCCAACAAATAACCCCACAGGTAAATGATATGATTGACCAGTAATAGCGCTGAATCGAACAATTACAATTTACATCTGACCAGGCTTAAACTCTAATTGCTTCTGATGATGGTAATGATATTCATAGCCTGATATCATTTGAATGCAGCATATTCTACCGCATTAACACGGTTTGATTCTCGCATTCAGCGAATAGCAGCCACGACATCGGTGTCAATACTCCGTTCCATCATTTAGATAACTATCTGCACTAAAATATGGATCTGGGTTTCGTCAGAGATACTCTGGGATTCGAGGAAGGTAAATATTGGTTATAAATCGAAATTATACATTTGAGACACAGGCTGTATTATAACTTTTACAATTCATTTTTATATTTCAATATGCATAGTGAATTATTAAATAAGTATATAATAAATTTTCAATCTTAAGACATATCAACATGCAAATGTTTATTTCCTATTTAATAAGATATATGAACGTTTTCGCCGTTTGGGGCATCATCAGATATAACGAAAACATATAATCTGAACCTATAATAATAAATTACGCAAATGACAAGAAAAAAGAACAATGTATGTATGCAATGCATGAGATTCATGAGCTTTATGTAAAATGTGAAATAATACAGGATAATTGTTGATATAATCTTTAGATTTGAAATTGAATTGGACGGATATTTTATACATATATCTCATGTTACAAATAGAATATACAATTATAGTTGAAATTTGTCAATAATGTTAAAATTTATGATGATGATTTGTGGTGGAGTGGCGGCGGTACGATCATCCACTCCTCCTCTTTATCTTTCTTATATTGGCTGCTTTCGCCAGGTGGAGGGCACATTGGAAGGATTGGATGTGCGCAGTGGAAGACTTTTAGAAATGAATAGTGTGAATTTGTAAAACAAATATAATTAACAATAATAAGTAACAATGTACATAAATGAAAAAATGAAATAACAATAGATATGAAATGGGTGAGTGAAAATAGGACAAACTAATCTGAAATGATATCCCCAAGATATGTAAATCATGTAAGTATCACAAGGCTGAGGCCAACACACTTATAAGTGATTAAACAATCTAATATGGCCGTCTCTCGACAATCAGTGACTAACCTATTAGCCATATGTTCATGAACCACTCTTTAAATATATATATATATATATATATATATATATATATATATATATATATATTAACTATCTGAGTATGAATCTGAACACAACACGCAGCCACCACATTAACTTAATACATGATCCATTCGAGCATAGATACCACTCGAACTGAGTAACCAAACTATAAATACATATACACTCAATAAGAGAGAAACTCTACCCAGCATAAGACATTACATGAGTGATCACTATACATTACCCATTGCACATATTGCTCACATACTCTGTGCAAATTGCACTAACACAAATCTCTGCACTTTACAAAATGATCACCCAACGGAGAGAGAGAGGGATGGAGACAGATACACGTAATAAGTAACGGACGATAATTCCAATCTCACGGATCGTTTAAATACCAACAAAACTTGACGCATATGATAACAAAATAGCGGCGAAGGAAACCAATAATGAAATGGAGCAGGGAATACACTAAAACAAAATGTGAGACCGTAACCGCTGCTTTATCACTCTAACCGTCTCGGAACATGAACTCACGTTTCAAATCATATCTCATTACATAATTCCCAAATACAATTTACCTCAAATACATATATCTCACAAATATGTTACTCGATGCAAATACTAAAACTTGCCCCCAAGACGTATCACAAGCAAGCGATGTTTCGAAACTACGATCCACTAAAATCCCAAAGACACACGACGCAATATAACTACTCCACTGATCTATCTCCAACACGTACAAAGCCCGAGTCACGTTGTCTATATCTGCCGCGTACCAAAATCTTAAGTCTTGTTAAATGTTTCTGCCGCGTACGAGAGCTTGAATCTGAGCCAATTGTTTCCGTATATCTCCCGCGTACGAGAGCCTAAGTCTTGTTAAGTGTATCTGCCGCGTACCGGAACCCAAGTGACGCTCCGTGTATCTCCATTAAAACAGGTAAACTCTCTCCCCTCTATCCTCGTGAAACGTAATGAACGGCCAATAGGGTTATTTGGGAAAGAACAAATGAAGGGATTGATAGCGCTATCTATACTGTGACGTCTGAGACCGCTCTGACGGATGAAGTGACGTACTAGGTGAACGGCCGTGGTCGTGGGCACGGCTCAGATTGATAAAATAGATATTTTAAGAATAATCATTAGTTGAGGATTGTCGTAGGGTATACTATAATTTGCGTAGCTGATGTTCGTGTGTTATGTATGTATTTCATCTGAAAATTGAGATGGAGAAATAATAATAAGTGCAAAATATATGCAAGTTATTATATAGAGACACAGATAATTAATATAAGACTACTTACTGAAAAACGTTCGCTAATGAATTAAATGTTATTTTATGTCGGAGATTACTGTTTCAATTTAATATCTGACTTGATGACATCTTATTGATTATAAATGACTGTTACGTGCAATCAGATTTGTTGAGATATTTCAGTAAGTAATCTTATATTAATTATCTGTGTCTCTATATAATAACTTGCATATATTTTGCACTTATTATTATTTCTCCATCTCAATTTTCTGGTGAAATACATATATAACACACGAACATCAGCTACGCAAATTATCGTATACCCTACGACAATCCTCAACTAATGATTATTCTTAAAATATCTATTTTATCAATCATCATCATAAATTTTAACATTATTGACAAATTTCAATTATAATTGTATATTTTATTTGTAACATGAGCTATATGTATAAAATATCCGTCCAATTCAATTTCAAATCTAAAGATTATATCAACAATTATCCTGTATTATTTCACATTTTACATAAAGCTCATGAATCTCATGCATTGCATACATACATTGTTCTTTATTCTTGTTATTTGCATAATTTATTATTATAGGTTCAGATTATATGTTTTCGTTATATCTGATGATGCCCCAAACGGCGAAAACGTTCATATATCTTATTAAATAGGAAATAAACATTTGCATGTTGATATGTCTTAAGATTGAAAATTTACTATATACTTATTTAATGTATTATAACTTACCGCAATGTCACAAATATTAGTCTGCTATGGAAAAGTTAAATCCATAGAACCGTAGTCTAATTCATTACAGATTCTCGGTACTGCAGTCCTATTTACATACGTGGGGAAATGCAATCCCTCTAGTATTCAATTGAATAAATTGACATTTTTTGTCTAATTCATCTTCCGTAGGTATGTGAAATATAACCACAGATATAAAATCAATGCAGTAACCGAAAGTCTTGATTTAGGAAATTCAAATATTTGTACTGTATTTTTCGAAGCAGGATAGAAGATTTACAATTGTTATTAATTGAACACTACATAGTATTACCAATGTTATATCGGAGATACATTGTCAGCAGTCTTACACTAGTTACCGTGCTTACTTGTTTCGCGGATTGAAGCGAAAGGAATACGATTGACATACTATGAATTCAAACGACGTTTTTACGTACCAAAAGTTATTATTCCATGTAGTTATAGTTATAAAAGCGCAAGCGATATCTCTGTTCTGTTATACGCAGTGTTAGCAACTCAAAATTCCAAGCTTGAGAAAACCTCTAAACCGTAGTTGAAAACTCCAGATTTTTCTTGATACTTCACTACTAAATTTGAAATACAAACTATACAGTTTTAGGAACTGGAGAATTTTATAAAAATATAAATTAAATTATGGGAAGTGTGTATCACTTCGTAGGCTCTATATTCTATGCAAAATCACATGGACAATTAAATCTGAATATTTTGCATTTAATATCACCTTACATCATTTACATCGAGCTTTCCAAGTATCACCGGCAACTTCTTCCACCCAATCTTTCAACACATTTTGTTTTTTCACACATCTCTAATCTTTTGTACGTGTGGAGCTTCATTCGGCATATTTCTTCAAAATTGAATGAAGTAGATCAAGAACAATATACCGGACACTTCGGGAATAATCACATTCACAATTACACCAGTCCGTTCGAAATCTGATTTCACATTGAGCTGGAGACGTGCCTGCCAACATTGAGTCTGGTTTCAAGTTTTAGGCCTAAGTATGTCTGTGTTACATAAACTATAATGCGGGATGATAAATTAAATAATATATAATATAAGAAGACATTAAGATTTATATGGATCATATGAGGAGACAAAGAGGAAGGCAGAAAGTAGGAAAGACTGGAGAATGCTGGGTTTGCAGTGAAAGACCTGTCCATGGGCAGATCACTATGAATGAATGAATCATAATATAAGTTATCATGAATTAAAATAATAATTCAGTTAATTATCTACTCTTTAGGATTAAACATCAATTCATTTACAAAAACAATACCTACATGATTAGACTAAGAGTTTAACAAAAGTGGCATATCTTATTTGTACAACAATGGATGAGGCAGGATATGAACATGGTTGTACGAAATTGAGTTATCATAAAACATTGATATTTTATACTCGCACAATGAAAAATTGTGATAATACCATATTAATCTCTGGTTTAAGATTAACTAATATTGTTGTCGGAAAGTACATATAAAACAATTTGTAACATCTTTACGGAAAAAACTTAAACATATCGTCTCCCTCTGCCGGGATCATAAAAAAACGCCAAATAAATAGCTAGCCGCTGTCGATAAAATTCTGTAGCTGACCATAGTCCTGAAAACACCAGATTTAGCTACAAAACCGCTGATTTGGCAACACTGGATATACGAGTAAATAATACAGCTGCGTTTGATAATACCTGTAATAGCCAATACAAAAGAATGGCGCAAAAATTGCGTAATTGAATAATTTCATGCAATTCACTACAATTGGCTACATCTTACGTGACGTAGACATGTGGTCGGCTTAGTGAGGTTAAAGTGAACAGCCTCAACAGTTCGTTACAAATTAGTCTTTGTGTTGTACCTCCCCTTCGATATACTTTTTAGAGTGTTGTGAAAAAGGCCTGAAAATGGTTCCAAGCTATATCACGTGTACTCAGGTAAATTCGGTGTCATTATTAGCTTTAATACATAAAAGGTCTGGCTCAAATTGTGTGATATTGAGACGCATCCTGAATAATCACTAACAGGTTGATTTTCTCTTGAGGAGGGTGTAATTTTGAACAGGTATAAATTAATATGCGTAGAGCAGCTGGCTACGAACTGGAAGGTCCGGGGTTCGATCCCAGGTGGTGACGGAATTTTCTCGTTGCCAAACTTCCAAAACGGCCCCCAGATTTACTTAGTCTGCTATAAAAAATTGAGTACCGGGTATTTTCCGGGAGTAAAAGGCAGGTCGGACCATCATGCCGACCACACCACCTCATTCTAGTGCCGAAGTCAAGAAAGCATGCGGCTCCACCTCCATGTTCCCCAAGTGCCTTCATGTCATGCAAAGGGAATACCTTCACCTTTACATACTATATATATTTAACAGTTATTTGTATATGATAGGTAAGACACTTCACTTTACATAACAGGAAAATCCATGGAGACAATCAAATATATGTATTATTGTTTTAAGTTCAAGGGAGGTTCAAACCCCGTAACCCCCCCATGCGTACGCCCCTGCGCAGCACTATGTTGTCTGGTTCGGCATTTCGAGCTTGCTAGAGGCTCTCGGGAAGAATTTCTGAGATCTATGTTGAAGCATCTGTTGTAAAAGATCAAAACGCTGATCGTAGATATTGTTGGATGTACTGTATTTTTGTACGAGCTCAAAGAATCAGACGAGTTACTCCGATTCATTAAAACAAATAGAACGTATTTGCGTAGCACAACGATTTCTGTCGAACTGCTGGACGAGAAATGTTTGTTTCAGCAGCGTAAAAGTTAATTGTCGTATAGAACATCGCTTGCGGGCAAATGTGTAACTGCTGTTGGAATAAAACGAAAACAACTGACTGTTCTTACACTTGACATCTCATGCATCCTGGTATATCGGCCAGATAATGTGCTAAATGTTTCCATTATTTTTATGAACGTGGTATTGAACATTGTCAAAGGAAACATTACGAACCATTTATTTCCACAATGCTTAATAACAGTAATTATTATTTACGAAGTAATTCATTCAGTTGATAGCTACTTCAGACCATACGCTTGAAATAAATGTAAAATTATCGTTTGTACGACAGAGCAAGAAGGGTCATAATTCAGCAAGAAATTACTATGAGGATTGTAAGGACAACGACAAGGACCGCAATAAGGATCACTACAAGTAACACGCCCAAGACGGCGTTAACGAAAAAGAATATGACAAAGACAAGGACCACGACAAAAGCAAGGACTAAGATAAGAACAAAAAAGACGAGGACCAAGATAAGAACCACTACAAAGACAACAAGGACCACGATAAGTATCGCGACAAATACAGGAAGGACCACGACAATCAATATGACAAGGTCATTGACAAGCACCATGATACGATCACGATACGCATCACGACAAGTACTAAAATAAGGATCACGATAAGGATCACAAGGTCCACGACAAGGATCACGGTGAAGATCACATGAAGAATCACTATAAAGATCACGATAAGTACCCAGATAGGGATCACAACAAGGATCACGACATGGGACTATGTTGCTTGTCGTGGTCCATATCGTGATTCTTAACGTGATTCTAGTCGTAGTTCATGTCGTAAGTCCTTAAAGTGTTCCTTATTGACGACCTTGTTGACATTTCCGTTGCGCTTGTCGTAGTCCTTGTTGTCTTTGTCATGGTCCTTATCGTTATTTTTTGTATCTGTCATCGTCCATATTGTGGGCTTGATCCGTGTCTCGACTTTTATCATGGCCCTTATTGTCCTTGTATTTGTCTTTGTCGTGGTCTTTATCATAGTTCTTGTTGCCTTTGCCATGGTCCTTAACTTGGCCATCGTCCTTATCATGATCCTTATCGTGTTCCATGTCTTGATTCTCACCGTGTTCGAGTCTCGGTCAGGCCTAAGATTTTTCATTAAAAATCCGTATTGACACCTGTGGCGGACAAGGTGACAGTAGATTTTTTCTCGGGATTCTTCCGTTTCCACTTATTAGACATCTACAGTGAAACCTCGTTAATACGCTCCCGCTTACAGCGTTGTCCAGTTCACTACGCTGCTTTTATACGGTGAATGGACATTTCATATAAAATACTGCATAGTTTTACCCTCTTGTAACACTTCCAAGTCCCGCTTGTAGCCCTTTTTTCGGATCCGAAATTAGTATATATTCAGTACAAAGTTACGAAACTTATGCTTTAAAAGCAAGGTGAAGAAATATGTTGCTGTGATTGTACTGAAGATCATTGCACCACGAGTGCAAGAAAGAAATTTCACCTTCAACCCGTAAAAAACCCTCCGATCGGCACTGTCGGAAGTTGTATATACCGATACTTTTGTTGTATGAAAGGATTTCAACACTCAAAAGTCTCCCTGTCATTACTTTCTTGTCCTTTGTGTAAAATTTGGTCAACCTTTGAATTCTGTGGAGTGTGCAGTAAATTTGATAGTGCAAAATGGCAAAGCGGAAACCTTTGTCTATAAGTGAAAAATTACATTAGTATTACTACTAGTATAAAATGTTATCATTCATAATAGCTCTACAAACACACAACACACATACACACGGCATTCAACAAACATTTTGCATAGGAAATGAGCTCTTATTTGCATTTTGCACTGTAACTAATACGCAATATAATATGTTTCCTATGAAGTGGTGTCTAAATTGTTTTCCCCTTTTCATAAATAATTTCCCGTATAGCCTATAGCGTTGTCCCGCTTATAACGCTTTAAGGCCACTGTTCCTTGACGAGGGTACTAACGGGGTTATACTGTACATAAGTCCGTCAACATTTTTCCATTCCGTCATCATTCCATACCATACACCGAACGCTGGCTGACGACACACGAAGGGGGCTGGCCTAGGGACGAATAGGGTTGCCTACTTGAAACCTGGGTACGCAGCGAGCCTTAGTATAGTCAGCTGGTATGGGTTTGGGAATAAACTTAACTTGAGGATCTGCGCAATATATCGAATAAGGTCATAGTGCTGAGTCGTAGTGTCCCTCTCCTTCAAAATAAATTCAATTAAAAACCCATGGCCGTGGTGCTGCTGGAATGATTAGATTACTGGAGAAAATTCTTGACTCCATAAGAAATTGAATCCAACAATCTTCCGGTTTTTTAGAACAACATTTTAACTTCGACACTACCGCGTTCCAAATATAATAACTTATCACATAAAATACCCATTAATAATTTATTATGGTTTTGTAACTAGCGATAGAAGTAAGAGAGAATTATTAGTGTAGTTGGATTGTTGGAAATGTTTTTGCAAAATATTTGGAAAATATGTATGCAGATTGAAACAAAACAAAAGTTATCAGATTTACTTCATTAGAAACAGAAATATTATATCTTAATTTCTAGGTCCGAAGTATCGATAGATAACTGTAACAACACAACGACTCTGGAAATGGCTGTATGTGTTGTTACAAGATCGTCACCTCTCAGAGGAAAGCAAGTCAAGTTTATATTAATCGTAATCCATGTCCCAACCTGGTTTAAGTGAAAGGCCTACAAATTTCCTTAAGTCTTCAAAAATATCTACTAAATACAGAATCAGGGAAGGTAAGACTTTATTAGACTGTACGAATCATGATTTTTGACTAGCGACTTCCAATTAGCCTACGGCTATTACAGTTTTAACAATACAGAAAATGTAAACAACCATTCTAAGGATCATCTTCTATTTGGCTACTAAACGTGTAATATCATAATTTAGATATTACGGATTGTTTATCGTTCGTTAGAATAAGGTTGAATTCAATATTTTATCCACAACTGGTATAATTATAATTTGGTCTTTATTTCACCGTCCTTATCAATCTAAACAATGACTTTATTCATAGAAGTGAATTAAAATTATTGAAATCATTCTCTCAATGACAAGTAACACATTAGCAACAATAAATTGCATATATTCATTTGTTATAATTTCTTCACAAACAACACACTACAAAGGGAGGCGTTCAATTTAAAACTTAATTTTAGATACCAGTAGCCTAATGTTTAATATATTTTGTAGCACACGAGATAAATATATTTAGACTACTTACTTACTTACTTACAAATGACTTTTAAGGAACCGTTCATTTCCTCCATCACATAGCCCGCCATTGGTACCTATCTTGAGCAAGATTAATCCAGTCTCTACCATCATATACCACCTCCCTCAAATCCATTTTGATATTGTATTCCCATGTACGTCTCGGTTTCCCCAAAGATCTTATTATCTCCGGTCTCCTAAATAACACTCTATATACATTTCTGGATTCGCCCATACGTGTTACAAACCTTGCCCATCTCAAACGTCTGGATTTAATTTTCCTAATTATGTCAGGTGAAGAAAAAAATGCATGCATTTCTGCGTTATGGTAAATTTTTCCGTTCTCTTGCAACTTCATCCCTCTTAGCCCCAAATATTTTCCTAAGAACCTTGTTCTCGAACACCCTTAACTTCTGTTCCTCTCTCAAAGTGAGAATCTAAGTTTCACAGCCATACAGAACAACCGGTAATACAGTTGTTTTATAAATTCTAACTTTCAGCTTTTTTTGAGAGCAAACTGGATGATAAAAGCTTCTCAACCGAATAATAAAAGGCATTTCCCATATTTATTCTGCGTTTAATTTCCGAGTGTCATTTATATTTCTTAATGTTGCTCCAAGATATTTGAATTTTTCCACCTCTTCAAAGGATAAATTTCCAATTTGTATATTTCCATTTCGTGCAATACTCTGATCATGAGACATAATCATATACTTTGAGTATTCGGGATTTACTTCCAAACCTATCGCTTTACTTGTTTCAAATAAAATTCCCGTGTTTTCAATAATCGTTTGTCGAGTTTCTCCTAACATATTTACGTCCTCCGCATAAATTAGGAGCTGATGTAACCCTTTCAATTCCAAACCCTATCTGTTATTCTGCATTTTTGTAATGACATGACATATTCTAGAGGGAAGTTAAGAAGTAAAGGTGATAGTGCATCTCCCTGCTTCAGCCGCCAGTGAATTGGAAAGGCATAACATAGAAACTGACCTATACGAACTCTGCTGTACGTTTCACTGAGACACATTTTAATTAATGGAACTAGTGTCTTGGGAATACCAAATCCTATAAGAAAATTATAGAAATATTCTCTCTTAACCCTGTCATATGCCTGTTTAAATCTATGAATAACTGATGTTCTGTACCCTTATACTCCCAGTTTTTCTCTAATATTTGTCGAATACAAAAATTATTATCAATAGTCTCATATCTATTACGCCTAAAGCCACACTGATGATCCCTAATAATTTCATCTACATATGGAGTTAATCTTCTCAAAAAATATTGGACAAAATTTTGTACGACGTCAACAAAACTGATATTCCTCGAAAGTTACTACAGTTAGTTTTTTTTAGTAGGTTATTTTACGACGCTTTATCAACATCTTACGTTATTTAGCGTCTGAATGAAATGAAGGTGATAACGCCAGTGAAATGAATCCGGGGTCCGGCATCGAACGTTACCCAGCATTTGCTCATATTGGGTTGGGGGAAAACCCCGGAAAAAAAACCTACTACAGTTAGTTTTGTCCCCCACGAGAGTAAACAGAAATGAAATTGAGATGGCAGTAATGGTTAAAATAATTTGTAACACACGAGAGTAAACAGATTTTATACGCATGTTCAAATTATCACCCTCGACTTCGCCTAGGGCGCTAAACTTTCCGTTCGCGCATAAATTCTAATGTTGCTCTCTTATATTATACATTCCTATTTTATGATTACGCTAGGATTTTTTTTATCAGAGACTCTTAGAAAGCTTACTAATCCATGCTTAATTATACAGATACAGAACTATTGCTTCCACTGTGGATGTGGTAAGGGAGGTTTGGTCGTGGATGAATTGAATATTCATAAGCGAGAAGATGCGCGCCACATCTGCATAATGAGTGGGGAATGTATTAAACCTGAGCCAGTGTAAATAGCTCTGGATATTTTGGTGGTCCGCATCATATATTTTCTTTTAATTCCAAATGCAGTGTCCAATTTTCAGAATACTGTAGATATATATTAGAAAGATTCTATAATAATTTCCTTCGTTTGTCATGACTTCTCTACATCCTCCATTCTCAAAATCTGTACAATTCTTAAATCCGACAAGATGACATTACTGTTTTTGTTCTTAGTTTAAACAGTTACATCTAATATTTTAATAACTTCCTTTATATTGGTTTGGCTACCTTCTATACGTAGAATTTTCCTCTTAATACTGCTACACTAACCATGTAAAAATCAAAGCTGTGAAAATTTACTGAGATTATGGGAATCGAAAGAAATACTTCGGCTTACTGCAGAAAGAAAGTGAGCCATCTTTCTCTATAATGTGGCAAAAACTTTTATATCTATGTCGTTGAGATTTCCTAAGAATAAGTATTGTGTACAAATTTTTAATAATTTTATACTTTAAGAGCAGTTTTTTGTTTTCCTTGCTAATATAGTAAACAAGCGGTGAAACATAGAAACAATTAGCTGAAGTAATATTATGAAAGTAACAGCTAAACAACATATCCAAAGAGGAGAAGAAGAATATCATATTATGTATGCTACACAACACTATGCATTTTAATAAAATCATTCGGAAAACGTGTTTACCGAGGAAGTATATTAATTTTCAGACGACTGAGGTGACTAGTTGATTCCAGGAAAATTATGTAATATAACTAATTAAGTTGATCGGTATCGATAGTACTGCTGATCTTACTTCTCAGAGTTAATTGGAGTCCTAGGTGATATTGAAAATATTAATTATCTTCCGGGTAAAATTAATTTAGACAATTTCCAGGAAATTAACATAAAACAAAATCATGTCAATTACTTCATGTTCATGAGATTGCATTGATGTCAAAATTAAATTGCACCACATTATAAACCAACACGGAATATGATTTGGGGCACATTATCGAGCTTTACTTCCATCGTACACCGTTATGTTGGCGTCCCTACTAAGCTTCCATCTCGTGTTGTTTACACGGGTTAATCTCGTGTCTAGGAAAGTAAACTCACTGCGCCAACGCCGGATAAAAACAGAGTCCCGAGTAAATTCCACGTTCATGAAGTTCGTCTACCACTTCAGCTGTGGACTCTCTTCAACATGTAGCAAACTATTGCAAGAATTGATAATTTCATTGAGTCTAGCTGTTAAATAAACACGATTTTATTTTGTTTTCTCTATATTAAACTACACAAGTGTGCTTTAGTGTAAGTCTGTTGACGCACTAACATCACAAATAAATTCCTCAACTGTGAAACAATAGTAGACAAAGTTACTAAAAATCATTTTATAAGGTTGCTAACAATAAAATTAAAATCTTTTTTGGACATATTATTTTCCTTTTCTGCTGGAGTGAATAAATCGTTTATTAGCGAAATATTTTATTATCTGTTAGAACAAAGAGAGAAAGCTTCCTTTCTTTTCTGAAGGAAGGAGTAATTGTCTGCGCAGGTAAATGATGTATGAGACATTTTGAACTCAAAATCAATTATTACATTCATTAACCTATTTTAAGACCTCACAAATTTTCCTTTGTGTCCATCAATATATTCTCTTACAAGTCACATTCTTTTAAAATCCTACTGCGGTTTTGAACATTTGCCAAACAACTATATAATATTAGATTTGCATAAATTCAAGGATTTAAAAAAAAAACATAGTCAAAAATGCAAATTTGAGACGTTGAGCATAATTATGGTGAGCGTATTGTAGCGGCCATCTACCGAATTAGTTATTAGGGAAAAAAACACCATAGGCCTATGTTATAGGAGTGGCTTTCATAGAACAACCATAGCCCAAAGACTTTTTTTGTGGAAACAGTCAGGACGTTGATAGCATTTACAAATATCTCATTGATATCACCTTGAAACATTTATCCATACGATTTGAAACTGTTGTAAATTTGCAGTACTGCTTCTTACGTACGCGGCAAAAACCACCTCAGAGAAAAATACATTGGCATGTGAATTGTTATAGCTATTAGTTATGGAGTCGTCTTTAGGTGCAGAAACAACCCCATGGAAGAAAGTAAGCAACGGGAGGAGAAGAAATAGGGCACAATAAGAAAGAAGCTTAAAAGAGAGACGCACTTCAGCCACAACAGAGTATTTTTTCTTAAAACCACATAGCTACCTCAACTTAATTATAATTCTTTATATATTGCATATGGACTGAATTAAATTACATTAGTTCATAAATTAAGTTACTACTTTTTCGTACAGGCTTTAATTCAAATTAAATAAACATGTACTAGTCGTTAAAATTACCTGGACACTATTGCTGGACAATATTTTGTGTATTGTAAATATTCATAATCTAAATATGTATGTCACTACTGTATTGATTAAAGTTGTTCGAGTGTAAGGGAAGGCTTTATGGCAGGGCCGGGCATGAGAGCGGCTCCATTTATTTGGCCAGAGCTGCTCTCGCTCCGCAAGGCACTTCAATTCCAAGCCAGAGCAGAACGCTCACGCAGTGGCGGACTCGCATTACAGCTACCTTCCCTGTATTAATATAACAAGAGCCACGGTTGTTCTAGTCATTCAGTCTGTCGGTACATAATAGTTTATAAGGATATTACATCAATCCATTGTACATTACAGAATTTATAACACTCTTATTAATTTAATGAAATAAACTTCGCTCTATGCACACACACAAATCATTAGGCTTATTTACATAACCCATACGCACATCCTCACCACGGTTCTACGAGACACGCGTATGGCTTCTACTTCCCCTACTTGCTGTGGACAGAGTTCATCTGCCAATATAATTAAACTTCACTTGATGAATTCACCTTCGTTGAATGTTTTCAATTCCTTTGCAATTTCGTGGCAAATTTTGTAGCTAATTCTCATAGCCGATTCACTAAGTGCATTATTGTCATTCTGTTAATATATAATATAATATAATATAATATAATATAATATAATATAATATAATATAATATAATATAATATAATATAATATGATATGATATGATATGATATGATATGATATGATATGATATGATATGATATGATATGATATGATATGATATGATATGATATGACCATACATTAATACAACTTAAAGCAAATGTTTCTCAGGTACATTATATTAGAGTATTTATTCCATCCTATAAGTTATTAGAGTACATTTAGTAATATATAATTTTAAATTATACAAATATTATGATATATCATAGTATAGTATATTACATCTCATGATATATAATCTGATATATGAGATATCATGAACTGTAATATACTATACTATGGTCCACACCTGTGGAGTAACGGTCAGCGCGTCTGGCTACGAAACCAGTTGGCCCGGGTTCGATTCCCGGTCGGGGCAAGTTACATGGTTCAGGTTTTTTCCGGGGTTTTCCCTCAACCCAATATGAGCAAATGCTGGGTAACTTCCGGTGCTGGATCCCGGACTCATTTCACCGGCATTATCACCTTCATCTCATTCAGACGTTAAATAACCTAAGATGTTGATAAAGCGTCGTAAAATAACCTACTATTATTACTATACTGTGATATATCGTAATACTTGTATAATTTAAAATTATATATTACTAAATGTATAATAACCTATAATGCAATGTAAATATGAGAAACATTTTCTTTAAGTTGTATTAATTTATGGCGTTCATTACAAACATATTTTTCATATTCAGTAGCATGTTGTAGAGAATAATGTCGTTGCATATTGAACTTCTTAATCAGTTGGAGTGTTTTATGCCAAATTAAAAACTTTGCTAATCCACTGCTCTCTACGAAAAAGAACTCCTCCTCCCATGATATTAAAAGCATTGGGAGTAGCGGGCCGCTTTAGTATATGAGCGGAAGCTCTGTCTTCTAAGTTCGACATCATACTGCAGAATCACCAGTGCACCGACACTGAATGACGTACAGTATGCATACGTCAGAGCGCTCGCAAGACCCGCTCTTTAAAGCACACAGCGCTCATTTCTCAGAATCACGTAATGTGCCCAGCCCTGCTTTATGGCCTTAACTCTGAAAGCGAAAATATTACGTTCTATTCTATTGTCCACAGTTACCTATATTTACACATGTATTTCTATGATGCTATTTAAGTTATAAATTTAGTTCAATTTTCTCAAGTTCTACAACACCTTAAGAAATGGCAGGATGAATTTCATACTTGAAGAGTCAACAATACCCATGCCTGATAGTTTTTTGTTTTTCCTGAAAATTTATGTTTTTGGAATATGGTTGTTTTTTTTTTAACTTCAATTACTTTCTAGTCACGTACACCTTTTGACACTCTCTGTTGTAGCGCGATTTTGCCTAACAAGTAAGAATCGTTCTGGTTAAGAAGAGACTCACACAGGGAAATATTGAGGATCGACATCCGAGGGTGAACTCAAGTCGTAGCAGCGCCGTATCCGCATGTCACGAAACGACATATTGCCTACGATGTCTTTATGGCTTAGCGGCAGAGGTCTTTCTTCTCGTTACAAAGACCGGGCTTCGAATCTGTCTATGTAAAACGCACGCGTGTAAACATAGCGCACATAAAGATTCCCGAGCTATTCCGAGGTTGACTTGGTCTCTGAACAGCGACCAATTTCCGTGTCAGGGGGTGTACCTTTGGTTACCGATCACTTCTTAACTACGAAACTTTTTACAGGCAGACATATATTGATTTAAATTTATATACAGAGTGAAAATACGTACAAATAATTCAATATTTTTAAAAGAAGTGAACATAGAGTAAAACCGTATTTCCTTTTCTCCTGCTCTAATAATTTCTCCATAAATGTGTCACATAATTTATGGTCTGGTGTTCTTTGAATGATTTCACTATGAAACGCCTGTTAGTTTAGGTTGCATACAGGTCTTTCGATGACAAGTGCTCTAGCATAAATAATATCCATAGGCTATGTCAGTTAAGGGCTGTTATCCTTGCACTCGCCAATATTTGGCGTCATGGACGGATATGCGAATGCTGAACTAGCCGATATTTATTTAATGTACGAAGCAGCAGTATAATCTGCAAACTTGGAAAGGATCTAAGATTATTTATAATAGGATTGCAAATAGATAAATGTTCGTCGCTCTGCATCAGAAAATAAGGGATATAGGATCTCTTTTTCCTGGAAAAATTAACGAATTTAAATAGCCTACGTGATGGTTTTTTTATGTCTATAATGTGGTTCAGCATATCCTCCTAGATCACTTTTAAAATATTTAATCTAAGTTATACCTATTTCAGAAAAAAAATTGAACATATAATTAGGAAACGAATATGATCGTCAATTCCTAAGCATTGATATTACAAGATTCTGTAAGTGCATATGCATATATATATATATATATATATATATATATATATATATATATATATATATATATATATATATTTTAAGCACCGCATAGTGATCAATTTTCGCAAAACTAGCTCAAAAAACTTCATTTACGTCTTGGAAAATAATTAATGATAGCTAGAAATTAAAGGGGCCTCTGTTTCTCTTCTGTCCAGGGCTGGTATATGTTTGTTTAATCTGTGTTCATGAACTATGTGACTGGGTATGCATCAACACCAGTAACCTTCTAAATAGTTGACACACAATAGGCTGGACAGGAATTTATAAGTTTATTGGACAACTCGCAACGAAAACATCAGTTCTAATATCGACTTCAAATGAATTTCAAGAAACTATAAACAAATTATTAAAAGAATAATTTTTAAATTAGGGGAATAGCAATACAAAAATGCACTAGCATAATCCCTGTAGAGCATATTTCACAATTTTAGAGATAAAGTACTCAACACA
This sequence comes from Periplaneta americana, assembly GCF_040183065.1. Classification (NCBI taxonomy): domain Eukaryota; kingdom Metazoa; phylum Arthropoda; class Insecta; order Blattodea; family Blattidae; genus Periplaneta; species Periplaneta americana. Next base: position 106,279,203 of record NC_091132.1, read on the forward strand.
CAGTAGAACCTCTATTATCGGTGGTAATGAAGGGTGTGAACTGAACGGTTAATCGAAAATTCGGATAATCCGTATCATAAAATATTTTCCTAAATTAACTTAGTACTTGTACTTTCGTAATTTTCTTCGTGATCTTGTGTTTAACTTGTAAGGTAGTGGATCAGAAGTTCACTCATTGAAGTTTAGTTGTCAACGACTGGTGTTTAAGGGGCAAGAAAACTCCTTGTAATGGCTGTCAGCGGAATGATAGTAATATTATAGGTCTCCTGATTTACATTCTTTATACACTTCATCCTTGATTTTTTTATTAAATCGCGCATAGTTGTAACAGTAATCTCGTATTCTAATGCGAGATGTGTCACAGTTTCTCTTTCCCCAAACTACTCAATTATTTACACTTTTTTCGATACTCAGCACAACACGTTTTCTGCTTACATTTTGGAGTAGATTTTATATAGCTAGAAGTTGAGTAGACCATACTGTGTAAGTGAAAAGGCATGTAATAACACTCTCTAGAAAAGATACGTACTAATACAGTGTGTTTCTGTAGCAAAAAAAGAAAAATAAAAGCCAGAGACAGTCGGATAATCCGTCAATCGGTTAATAGAGTGAAGGATAATCGGGGTTCTACTGTACTTCTTTTTTGTCAAATAATACCATTTAAATTGTAATGCCCCGACATATGATCGGTCACTGCAGCATCAAAATTTAAATAGCCGGAGTTGGAAGGTTAAAGGATACTCTGCTTGGTAATAGACACACGCACGCAAATAATCGAGTAGAGGACAAACAAATGAAGAAAAGTGTGTTGCAAGGTACTTTCTTTCAAATTTCTACGTAACAGAGTGGGTAAGCTCCAAATTTCTAGCAAGAAAATTAATTTTTAACCACAAAAAATTATTTACGGATTATTTTTTATCATTCACCAATAGTTGTTCTTGTTTTACTCTATAGTACATGCATATGTTAGTGCAGGTAACACCGTTGTACACAACTTTCGTGAATTGGATTGAGGAAGATATCTTAGTGCTTTAGTGCTTCAAAATGGAACTAGTAGCTAAAATTATGTTCTTTCACATTTTGTTCGTTTCAATGTTCATATCCAGTATATAACATAAATGTAATTTTTAACTACATTATTATTGCACTGAACAAAATTGTTATTTCACACTTAATGGTTGTTAGTAAGATAGCTTGCAGTGCAGCTAATTTAGTTTGCAGCGCTTGTAACTTTATTTGCTTGGCGGTATTATTTTTTGGTTTGTTAATTATTTTAGAGGAGTATGCGCAACTTTTTCAACAGCCATAAATTATTTGTAACACCCAACAATAAAACTGTTACTTAAGAGACAATTTGTAATTCTGTAGGGAGGAAACTATGGTTACAGCAAAGCCCTCGAGATATTTTAATGCCAATATAAAGAACTCAAGTGCATTTTCAGAGCTACTGTAACTAATCGAACAAACGTTGAAAGCAAGGCTCGACAGAATGCGGAATTTTTCTGTAAAATCCCTGTATTGTTGCAGAGAGAGACAGATTTTTCAATGAAATATAAATGCTGCAATCGAACGCTGTGTAGTATATCAAATCAAACACTTAAATCTAGAAGCTTGGATCTTTGAGGATCAAGAAAATTATTTAGTAAAAGTAGTAGTATTATTGAAAAGGGTAATTCACCTCATCGCATGCCATAAAAGTTTCTTTAGGAAAATGAGAGAAGTGGCATATTTAAGAGATGTTAAAATAGAACATAACACATCGGGCTAAAAATTTCAAACAGCTTTTAGATATCATAATATTACAACGTCTATTAATAATCACGGACGAAAAAACCCTATTAATCTGTGTGCATACTTATTTGATTAAAGTCAGGGTACCAATATAAACAAGGAGACTAAACAGGGACATTGTAGCAATAGTCCGTCACGAAGCAGACAAAACCGGAATCTTCCTCTCCAAAAAAAGCATAACGACAAGAAATATGTCAGCCTCAGTACACTTACAGGCTTTGGTCAGCCACAAATTAAATGCTTCATACTGATGGAACAGGAAGTGTTGAAACAATATATCCACAAATTATCTTTACTACTTCAAGTCGGAATAACAAAATAATGGAGCGAGGTGACACATTCTGTTTTTTTTTTCTTCTAAAAGAGAATCTGCAAAAGTTTTCTTTACGTTGGTTTTCAGCTGTGCTATTAAATGGTGAAGAGGTGGTGTCACATTTCCACAAAATGACTACTTCACAGGAAAAGACACAGTGTATTTCCTGATTCATAGAGACAAGATTCTATCCTCAGGTCCAACAAAATTTCAAAAATAAGTAAGGAAATGAACAACCATCAAGACCAACAATCCGTAAATGTACAGAAAGTTTATGAAAACTGCAACAAAATAGAGACAGACGACCAAGAACAAGTGAAGAGGATGTTGATCATCTTCGGAGAAGCTTTTGTTGCCAGCTCTACAAAATCTATTTGTGAAGCAGCCACAAAATTAAATATTCCACGTTCAACCGTACACAAAGTGCAGCGCAAGCGTCTGTAACTGTAGGCTATACTTATAAAGTGCAGCTCCTGTAGGCCAATAAGCCACAAAATAAACAAAACAATCAGTCGACATAACCTCTCTGGACTTCATTTTATGGGATTATGTAAAGGCTATTACTTCAGCCATCGCAACAGATATAGCAGAGCGGACATGGCAGGGAATTGACTTTGGATTGACATGTGCTACGGGTAACGAGGAGAAACGTACAGAAGTGCAGACAGGTGGAAAATAATACTTTGAGAGATTTATTTGTGAAGAAAACTGAACTGTGATACCTCTGTCCATTAGTTCATGACTTAGAATTGAAGTTGTAAAGATAACTTGTGCGTTTTTGTAAATGAAACTGTTCCTGACGTAATTAAATAGAGTGAAATGAATGCAGCCAATATGAACCGTAGGTTTTAGTAGATAATAATTGTGATTCACAGATTTACACAGTAACTCCGACCTCTTTGTGGTCTCAATTATTGGTTTTCTGCTGCTTTATTCTGTATGTCATGGAGATCCTATCAACAAAATATGTATGTGACAGAATCAAAAACCTGTATAAACACGGTTCCGAATTATTGGAGAAAGGTACTGCATAAATTTTCAAGAGGGAGACAAATTTAATTAGAGAAAAAATTAAATCACACAAATAACAATCTTTAACATAAAAATCTACTATACAATACGAAATATATGATAATGATAATGTTAGGAGGTAAAAATTATTTCGATGTCAGTGCAGCAGCGTCTTGGGATGGCAGTGAAATGCATGGCGTCGGACTCTCCAAATCCGAAAACATATACCCGTCCCTCCAACCTTCACTGTTGAATTCCATTTTTGGAGAATTAATTGCAGAATTTCTACAAAATAAAAACTGAGGAACGGCAAGTGAGATATAGACATGAAGTATAATCTTATTAAGCAGAAAATTTGTACAACATTGAGGAAAAATTCTGAGTAAAAATTAATCTGTGATTAGATTAACCATGATTTGCAGTGAGGGAAAACATAAAACTACGGAAATAAGGTTATTATACGCCGCTGCTATAAAACCTTCCATATTCTCCGGATATAATAGGAGTTAATAAGATGTGACTGTGATTTTATGTGCCATTTCAAGCCTATTCTCCATTAATTGCAGTGAATTTGACAAATAGGGTATACTGAGGTAATATGGGTATAAAAAACAGCCGCTTTCAAGTTTAGAGACTCAGAACCTGTTATCATGATACAATTTTCCAGTCAGTTGTTTTTTATATGTTGGCATTGTGACCTTCTGGAGTCATTCTATTGAATTTTCATGTATGTTATCCTTTCCTTACAAAATTAACCCCAAGTTTAACTATACGCAATTTACTCCACGGGACTGGGAAATTGTATTATTGAAGTAAAACATACTTTAACGTTCTTACAAAATCAAACTATCCTAACCATAGGTTAATGTCTGTATCCTAGAACAGAATGCAGAGGTTAGGTAGGCATTTAAACATTTAATTAGACGTAACAAAATATAACAATTTTAGCCAACACTTAAGTTCTTGATAAGATTGAGTTTGTAAAATTAAAATAATTATGTCACATTAAAATCAGTGACAGAAGACACTTCGGATATTTGTGTTTCAGTAATCCATAATTTGTGTACGTGACATGATCTGGAACGAAAACTAGGTTAGTTATGAATTACGGTAATCTGTAATTATACACAAATTACCCCACGTTTGAAAATTGTAATTTACTAACAAACGATTAATGATAGCTTATGTGGGCCTATATTACCACATTTCTTAAAACATATTCTAAACATGTGTAACGCACACATGCGTGAATTTGGTTACTGTATCACTTTGGTTCCCCAACAATTTTGCTTTGAATGTGATGTGTCATTTCATACTCTGGTAAATAAAAACAATTTTTTTTACCAGGCAGTATCAATGTGAACAACACAAATTACTGACACTCCATGATAGATATACATATACAATAGTATTATAGTATTAAATTGGCATGTGTATAAGTTAAGGTAAAGTTCTATCCAATAAATTGTAACTTATTCCCCTACACACAGGGCACTGTAGGTCTATTTTAAGCCTGATAGCATGTAAGTGTGTAGCTTTCCCTGTGTATAACGTGCTAATTCACGGTAATTAAAATAATTCAATCATATATTACACATAGGCCTACAGGACAGCTATTCGAAGAAGCTGGAGGCCAGAAACAAAATGTTTTAAAACTACAGACATGTAAGGAAATCTTCCCGCAAGTGTTTGTATTGTACAGTCATTTGTTTAATCTGCTTTATGAATTTTGTCACACATACAGGAATTAGTAATCTATCGAATTTCAATAGCTACAAGAAGCTGTTGTGTATAGTGAAGAGTATATTTTTAAATGAAAGCTGAGTCATATAATAATACGGATCAGAAATGTCAGTCTTTTCTAATAATACGGATCGGAAATGTTAGAGTCTTCTAATAATACGGGTCAGAGATATCAGATAGCCTACATTCATCACTAGAAGACAAAAACTGAGCTGGAGTAATTACAGTTCGTTCTAAGAAAATGTTATTATTTTACTGTGATATTTGTATAATGTGTTTACGTGAATTGCTGTACTTTGATCATTGTAATTTATATTCGTTTGTCGATCATTATGTAACTCCAGAAATGATAAAAATGCATATTAGGATCATTTAATGTTTAGCAATATAATTTACGCGTGCTATAAAATTGTACCACGATAGTAATTTCACTGATTTTCCATTGTTTTCAAATTAAAAAAATTAAGCAATAAAGGATATAAAAGAACTAAATTACTGGAACTCATCATGTATAGGAATCTACAAGAATTGACAACTCAGTAACATCGCTAGTATAATTTGTTCTGATGACCGAACAAGTCGATCTCACTATATACAAATCAGTTGCTTGCTTTGCAGGACTCACAAAGAAATAATAACCTACGTATCTAACAGAATAGTATATAATAGGAAGGAAAATGAAAGTAGGTACGTAAAACCACTAAAGACTTTATTACGTTGTACAATATCTAGGAAAAAAATGGGATCTTAAAAACTTTCCTCGAAATATTACGAGTACATTAGTATTATTAGTGTACACTAAGTAATAACCCAATCAATTAAAATTGTAGACTAGAGAAGTTAAAATAATACATGTAAAATGATGTAACAAATTACGTGAAAGAAATGAAGTGTGTCGTAAAGGAAGGCGATGTAAACATAATTGTAGCGGTGTATTTCATAAAATACTTTGAGAGATTTATAAGTGAAGAAAACGGATTTTACAATAGCTCGCAGGTTACAGTGGCGAGGCGTAGAAGCTTCTTTGATTTATAATACGAGGGAAGAGTGGCGCTCTGGTAATTGACTGCCATAGCACAAGGATAAAAGGTTCAATAACTCAAATTGATTCATGCCTGCACTAAGACTACGTTTTCATATTATGCTCGATCGCTAAATAATATAATGGATCATACCTATGATATTTATCTAGCTCACATAAGAGAAACATAATCTCGTCCTAACATCCTCCATTCCATTCATATTGTCTTGACAATGTTTTCTTCTTATGTGATGTTATTTAACCTTGAACCTGCAATTAATTTATAATAATGACGCTAAAGTTAACCTTGCGTTATGTATATTCAGCAAATTGATAGAAAATTGTCTTCCAAAATTTGTTTCTTTAGTTGTGCTTAATTCGCTTGCGACTAATTATTAACTACCAAGCAATTGAGTTTGCAAATTTTAAAGATATATTAAGAGAATTCACTGTGGGTATAATAATATTCAGACTCAGACTTAGGATCCGGTTTTCATTACTATAGAGAAGCTTTCCAACATATTACAGAATATGGATAGGATATACTTTCTAATTTTGCTTTCAGCGATTGTTTTACAGTTCATTACAATAAAATCTTTCGAGTTAATTATTTTAAACACTATAACTTTTATAAACACAGGAAATAAGATAAATAAATTTGCTCTATTCCTGTGAGTTTTCCACTAGTTAAAATATCTTATTTTTAATTGCCATTAGCGATGCTATATCAGCTACTACTACATTATTTAGCTTCGATTGTATCTGTAATAGTGAGATCGTCTTTGGTAAGATGATGCCGATGAGTCACAAAGGCTAACTTTTACCTTATGACTGGGGAAAACCTAGGAAAAATCCAACCAGGTAGTCAACCCAGGCGGGAATCAAACCTAAGGCTCATCGGAGCTTCAAATCAACAATCAAATACGTCTACTGACTGAGCTATGCCAGTGACAAAATTTATTCAGTACAATGGTCTTCAGCGTTCCAACAAAGTTTGATGTTTGGCGTTGAATGGAGAGATATTTATGTTAAACAAGACCAGAAGGTGAGGAATTTTCCCGAAGTTATATCATCCTTCACATATATATATATATATATATATATATATATATATATATATATATATATATATATATATATATATATATATATATATACGAAATACGAAAAGCCTTAAATCCCATTAGGGCAACGGCCTCCTACAGGAGAGTGTAGGGTGAGCTGAAGGTCTACTACACTTGGGGAGCCAGTCCAAGAGAGCTTACACTATACACTTACAAACTAAACACATAAACAAATTATACTAACTTAACACGAAAAACAATACAGACTAAACACATAAATTATGCAAACTAAACATCCACACAAAAATATGCAAACTGAACACATAAATTATAATCCGAACACAATTGATCACACTAAACACACGATAAAAGAAAAAGAAAAAAAATTGCACAAACTGAACACATACATAATCTTAACTCACACACAAACTAAATACCAATTGCACACATAAATTGTACAGCCTAAACAGCCATGCTATCTAAACTAAACGCACAAAAAACGATACAATTGAACACAAAAATTATACCAACTACACACGGAGTCAAACTATCCAAACTAAAACACACAAAACCATACAATTGAACACAAAAATTTTACTAACTAAATACATGAACTATATCAACTACACACGGAGTCAAACTATCCAAACTAAAACACACAAAACCATACAATTGAACACAAAAATTATACTAACTAAATACATGAACTATACCAACTACACACGGAGTCAAACTATCCAAACTAAAACACACAAAACCATACAATTGAACACAAAAATTATACTGACTAAATACCTGAACTATACCAACTACACACGGAGTCAAACTATCCAAACTAAAACACACAAAACCATACAACTGAACACAAAAATTATACTAACTAAATACATGAACTATACCAACTACACACGGAGTCAAACTATCCAAACTAAAACACACAAAACCATACAACTGAACACAAAAATTATACTAACTAAATACATGAACTATACCAACTACACACGGAATCAAACTAATCAAACCGACACACACACAAAAATAACTATATAAACAATACACAACTATACACAGTTTACATAGTGTTCGTAATTTCTGCCAGTCTTTTCCATGCCTGCCTGTCCCTCGCTGTTCTCGTCCACTGCGCTCCAGTCTCTCTCCGGAACACGTCCGACCACCTTCTCCTTGGACGTCTTCTGCTTCTTTTCCAAATGCGTGGGTCCCACATGGTCGAGGCATACGTCCACCTGCTGCAGTCCATCCTACTCACGTGTCCACCCCATTTCCATTTGAGACGTAGCGCCAGCCTCACTGCATCCTGCATACCGCTTCTTATTCGGATGTCGGTGTTCCTTATCCTGTCTTGCAGTATCAGCTGTAGGACTTTTCTTTCCATTTTCCTCTGGCACACACGAAGCAGGTTTTTCTGTTGCTCTGTCAGAGACCAAACTTGGCATCCATACAACATTACTGGGATTACGCAGGTTTCCAGAACTTCGAATTTAAGTTTGGTGCTGATGTTTTGGTTTTGCAGGATGAATTTCAAGCTCCAAAATTTTTTCCAAGCCAAACATATTCTTCTTCGTATCTCTTTGTCTCTCCTACAGGAGAGTGACACAATTTGTCCCAGGTATACATAGTCGTCGACGTATTCCAGCGTCATGTTGTTAATCGTTATAGGATATATATATATATATTTCGTTCCATCGACACTCTCTATTCCACCTTATATTTAATTTTTTATGTTATTATGGAAAGCCGGGGCAGAAGCAATCGCACGTTGAAACTTGAAATGGTCACACAGGTCACTGCTGCTGTGTAGACCTAAGTACATTCCTTGGCCTAATGTACCTAACACATTAGGCAACTTTAGAAGTCTCGAGCAATATTGTCCTGAATATTGAAACTGAACCTGGTGGCTTGGAGTGTAAAACAACACAAGTTGGATATTCTACATGACAATTCCTCTGACTTACGATCAAACATCAGAGACAGTCGGGGATACAGCTATTAAACTCTGCGAAATCTGTTCACATGTATCTATAAGATCGTTAAAATATATCAAATATTAAGTAAAATAGACAAACAAAATAAATAAAATAATATATATAAACTCTATAGGGTCTTCTCGTCCTATAAATAAATTTAAGCTTTTTAACTCAAAAATTAAATTCAACCAAATAATAAGAAACAGTATATTCCTCGTCCTACCAAAGCCAACTCTGCTGGAATGTAAATGCACCTCCACGGGGTTCACTCATTACATTCTCCCTTGCATAGATCGCACATCTCAGATATCACCACCTATAGTCATTTTGCAAAATAACTTTATCCTGTACCCACAGTAAAAAGAAAAATGAAAGCGCATTTTGGATATACGTAAAATATTGCAGAAACTCAGCAAATTCACAGAATTCGTAATTCATGATAATCATCTACAAGGAAGTGCGAAGTAACTGTCACTAGGGACGTTTTCTTAGTTATCGGCTGAAATACAGCTATTCAACCAGTAATTGCAACACACTTCGGAAGATTTTCAATTCTTATAGGCAACTTATTTCTATAACTGTGTAAGGTAAACTTCTATGGGGAGTTATATCTTTAACATATTAACGGATTTCTTACAATAAAAACCATTAGAATTATCATCGTTCTATGAAATTCTTTCTACAGATAATTACATCGAAATTGCTTGTTCTGATTTAAAGGTTCAACTGTGTATCGAAATATCTCTTACAGAAAATATATCAAATTTTTGTCACAGATTAAGATATAATAAAGTAAAAATTCAAAAAATATATAATGATGACAGGGAAAGCAGAAGAATTCAAAATTTAAACCTATACTATATCGACTTGAACACTCTCCAAGAAATTTCAACCCAAGTGTCGTTCGGCAAAATCCATGCTTTTGCTCTTCGGCTAAAAGTTGATTTCCTCTAATTTCCGGTCAAATTCTTCCAATAAGCAAATAAGCAATTCAATATTTTAAGGTTTATTTATATTTACTAAAGGAAATTTACATACTTATTCTCTATTTATTGTAGGTATTGTCGACCTGGTTGGCAAGTTGGTATAGCGCTGGCCTTCTATACCCAACGTTGCGTGTTCGATCTCGGGCCAGATCGATGGCATTTATGTGTGCTTAAATGCGACAGGCTCATGCCAGTAGATTTACTGCCATGTAAAAGAATTTCTGCGGGACAAAATTCCGGCACATCCGGCGACGCTGATATAACCTCTGCAGTTCCGAGCGTCGTCATATAAAACATAACATTTAATATTGTAGGTATTAATCCATCGATACACCTACTCATCGTGATTATCACATTTTCATCCGGAAATGAAATCTTCATGTGATATTAATATAATAAGATTATATCGCGAATACAACAATCAATAATTAAATAATAAAAACAATATAACTAATATTTAATTTAGTTCTTTAATATATCACATTATCCCGCATGCTTTTGCCTTCTCGAATAAGAAATTCATGGATAAACGTTTGACACTGAGTGTAGAATTATCAACAGTAATCTCACTAGAGGTTTTGATTTATCTAGAGAAAATCAAAACTCGAGTGGGATTTAATTGACTATTACACGATTAGAAGAAAGTATATAAAGATTAGAAGTAACAAAGTACTCCAATACAATAAAATATTAATTGGCTTACGAAAATACAACTGCCTTCAAATGTATTATTGTACCATCTCAACATTACGCTAGATGGCAGTAGTGATTTATGATTATGTTTTTTTGTTACCGGTATCAGTTGTGCCAACTATGGAATCATCATTCAACTCTATGGGCTGTTACTAGTCAAGAAGGCTTTGTTGATTCAGTTTCATTTTTATTAAAACATTTGCATTTCACTTCAATCATCCGGATCCCAGTAATCAACGTCACTTGACAGATGATTTTCAATAAATCTTAGTATTAAACAATCTCTGATACGTGACTGTCCATAATATCATATAGCAGAAGCTATAACAAACATAACCTAAATAATATAAACAAATGTTAGAAAAGTTTTAATTAGGGATGATGAAATAAACAAGAAACGTTTTAATTAACGATGATGAAATAAAAAATAAACTTGAATAATTTTAAAAGAAACAATTATTGAAAGTACAATTTTCAAATTTGAATGTTTTAGTGGTTGGTGGTTCAGTTGATGTTATATTGGATGTGTGCGTAAAAGAAGTGAACTCGTTGATGTACATGGTGTATCCCTCAACTTATTCAGGATTTCCGAATGGTGCTCTTCATATATGACCAGTGATCTTTATTAATTCTTGTTCTTGAATGCCATTGCTAGTCATATTTGAAAGTGCTGTGCATCGATTGGAGTGGTTTGTAATTTTCTGTTTTTGACGTCCAGACCAGTGCAGTTTGAAATGTTGGCAAACAAAGAAACAAATGCTAGGGTAGTGATAAAAGTAAACAAATGCTAGGGACTCGATAAAAATAAACAAATTCTAGGGACGCGATAAAACTGTGCGATAAGCAGCCATGATTGGTTGAAAGACGTCTTTCGTACCGTTTTATTGGTCGAAAGTAGTGTGACGTAGTAAAAGTGTAATAGTCAATGAAACATCGAAATGTCCACATCTGTGGAGTAACAGTCAGCGCGTCTGGCCGTGAAACCAGGTGGCCCGGGTTCGAATCCCGGTCGGGGCAAGTTACCTGGTTGAGGTTTTTTCCGGGGTTTTCCCTCAACCCAATACGAGCAAATGCTGGGTAGCTTTCGGTGCTGGACCCCGGACTCATTTCACCGGCATTATCACCTTCATTTCATTCAGACGCTAAATAACCTAGATGTTGATACAGCGTCGTAAAATAACCCAATAAAAAAATAAAAAACATCGAAATTAGACAAATACGTGGGGCTGTAACATGTTGTTCTGAAATGGGCACTTCTGTTTATTGGTGATACAGGAACACGCCGCGCCGCAGTGTCACGGTTTACGGCATCATGCCTGGACTCGCGTTGCGGAGTGAATGTTAGTTCGAGTCTTCATGAGGATGTATTTCATCATAAAATATCTGCCAGTATATGGGTCCCTTACACATCGTGATGAATTTGGAGAGCTACCATAGGTAGTTCCGCTAACTGGGGCCTGGGGGATCATTGTGCTAACCACAGAATACTCTCGTATTGATTGGAATATCCTTCATTTCTGCTGAGGCATGTGGACGTAAGGTCAGCAGCCGGCTGGTCGGCCTTGGAACTTAAAGACAGTCGGTTCATTATTATTATTATTATTATTATTATTATTATTATTATTATTATATGATGTTCTTATTGAATTTGGTATTCCCAAGAAACTAGTTCGATTAATTAAAATGCGTCTCAGTGAAACATACAGCAGAGTTCGTATAGTCAGTTTCTGTCAGATGCGTTTCCAATGCACTGTGGGCTAAAGCAAGGAGATGCACTATCACCTTTACTTTTTAACTTTGCTCTAGATTATGCCATTAGGAAAGTCCAGGATAACCGAGAGGGTTTGGAATTGAACGGGTTACATCAGCTGCTTGTCTATGCGATAACGTGAATATGTTAGGAGAAAATCCACAAACGATTAGGGAAAACGCGGAAATTCTACTTGAAGCAAGTAAAGAGATAGGGTTGGAAGTAAATCCCGAAAAGACAAAGTATATGATTATGTCTCCTGACGAGAATATTGTACGAAATGGAAATATAAAAATTGGAAATTTATCTTTTGAAGAGGTGGAGAAGTTCAAATATCTAGGAGCAACAGTAACAAATATAAATGATACTCGGGAGGAAATTAAACACAGAATAAATATGGGAAATGCCTGTTATTATTCGGTTGAGAAGCTTTCATCATCCAGTCTGCTGTCAAAAAATCTGAAAGTTAGAATTTTTAAAACACGTATATTACCGGTTTTTCTTTATGGTTGTGAAACTTGGACTGTCATTTTCAGAGAGGAACATAGGTTAAGGGTGTTTGAGAATAAGGTGCTTAGGAAAATATTTGGGGCTAAGCGGGATGAAGTTATAGGAGAATGGAGAAAGTTACACAACACAGAACTGCACGCATTGTATTCTTCACCTGACATAATTAGGAACATTAAATCCAGACGTTTGAGATGGGCAGGGCATGTAGCACATATGGGCGAATCCAAAAATGCATATAGAGTGTTAGTTGGGAGGCCGGAGGGAAAAAGACCTTTAGGGTGGCCGAGACGTAGATGGGAAGATAATATTAAAATGGATTTGAGGGAGGTGGGATATGATGATAGAGAATGGATTAATCTTGCTCAGGATAGGGACAATGGCGGGCTTATGTGAGGGCGGCAATGAACCTCCGGGTTCCTTAAAAGCCAGTAAGTAAGTATTATTATTATTATTATTATTATTATTATTATTATTATTATTATTATTATTATTATCATCATCATCATCATCTTCATTCTTTGATATTCCTTAATCTTGGATCGGATTGCATTATTTCATTTTGTTTGTTGGTCATAATTAAGGATACTGTCACTGTAAAATTAACCTTCTAACTACTGTAATCTGAGTGATAAGAAACAATTGCGAATCATCTGCACCAATAGAGGATTGATAAAATAAAGTTCGCAATATTTCAGAGATAGATGTCTCTTTGGTTGAAATTGAACTTATTCTTATACTCCATTGGTGAATTGGTGAGCGAAATAATTATTATAATCAATATAGGCAATATAAATGATTTACTGAAATTATCTGATTTTTTTTTTACCCTTTCCCTTTTCATTCTAACGAGAAATTTGAAGCGATACCTATTATTATTCACATGTATGGAGGAGCAAAATCACCAATTTATACAAAAATTTCGTTTTTAGTGAATAATATATCATTATTACTGTATCTAACAGATCCCGCGCCGTGGCGTCGCGGTCTAAGGCATTCCGCCTAGGACTCTCGTTACGGAATGCGCGCTGGTTCGAGTCCACATGGGGAAGAAATTTTCTCATGAAATTTCGGCCAGTGTATGGGACCGGTGCCACCCAGCATCGTGATGCAGTTGGGGAGCTACGATAGGTAGCGAAAATCCGGTTTCGCAAATCAGCAATAACGGCTGGGGGGATCATTGTGCTAACTACACAATACCTCCATCCTGGTTGGATGATCGCCCACCTCTGTTCAGCATGTGGACGTGAGGCTAGCAGCCGGCTGGTCGGTATTGGTTCTGCAGAGGATTGTTACGCCATGGATTTACTTTACTTTACTTTTACTGCATCTAACAACTTTCAAAATTTTATTAATTTATCTCAGGTTGATTATTAAGATATTTCTAAAACGGAGTCAGACTAACCTAACTTTTTATTGAGTTGCGGTAAGTTGATTTTCTTTGCTCCAACAATTCAAAAACATTCATGTCCTGGACAGGATTTACAATAGGCACTATTCAGCATCCAAGTGCCTTAACTGCTGTGTATTCAGATACTGTTCATAATAACTCTTAATGGTGCAGGTAATGAAACAATGATTGGTGTCTTTTACAGACGGTTATCTGACATTTTCAAATCGATAGAAAAAATTGTAGTATTTTGTACAGTTGTCAAAAGAAAAAGTGGCCGCTCTCTTGAAACAAAGTTCGGGTATCTTCGCTACAATTCGGAGAGAGGCGATGTTACATGTTGTTGGACCACGTTGCCTGATATCTAGAGTATAACTGAAGTATTCTGTGTGTTACTCGATAGCGTAATGGTAGCGTTTCGGCCTCTTATTCGTGAGGTCCTGCGTTCGAATACAACCTCGTTCTTTTTATGTTATTTTTTGTTTTGTTTTTAAGAGAGAGAGACAAAATATACATAATTGCTCCTTTCTCTTTTACGATTATTTTAGTAATTAACATCAGGTTCATTAATATATTTTGCCATGACTTTATCATTATGACATTGTGGCTGCAAATGGAAAGAAAAAAAATTTTATTCTCAATAAAAATATCTTTCGTGGCATAAATAAAACAAATATACTGGCGTTGGCCATAGAACATTCAAATAATTAAGCGTTCAAAAACAAAACAAATAGCCACAATTCAATATTTAGTCTATCTTCCCCTTATCTCGATCATCTTGTAGTCGAGTGGGCATGGAATCGTCTAGTCTTTGCAAATAGCGACTGTTCTTAGACACGACATTCCAGGCGTTCTGAACATACATACATAAGTGTTCTGCCCATGGGCAGGTCTTTCATTGCAAACCCAGCATTCTCCAATATTTTCTATTTTCTGCCTTCCTCTTAGTCTCCGCATATGATCCACATATCCTAATGTCGTTTATTATTCTTTTCAACCAGAGACCCAACCAATTCCTTTTTCTCTTTCTAATCAGTTTCAGCATCATTCTTTCATCACCCACTTTTTCAAACACAACTTTATTTCTCATTCTGTCTGTCCACTTCACACGCACAGTTCTTCTCCACATCCACATTTCAAATGCTTCAATTCGCTTCTCTTCATTTCGTCGTAATGTCCATGTTCCTTCCTCATACAATGCCACACTCCACACAAAGCACTTCACTAGTCTCTTCCTTAGTTCTTTTTCCAGAGGTCCGCAGAAGATCCTTCTTCTTCTTCTATTAAAAGCTTCCTTTGTTCATGTTTGCAGTTTTTCTTGGGAAGGATAAATGCGGTAACTTCCCGTTGCTTTCCGCACACCACTATCTCTTTCGCATCTTATTAGATCCCAGGGGGCCCAAGCGTGGAGATGAGGAGAGTGGATTTGACTAATTGGGCCCTCCGGACAGCACCGAAATTCACCGCAAGGGTTAAATATTACTTCTATCAGGATTTTTGACCCGATCAGAGACCGGGAAATCCCAATTAGCCTTTGCCCCCCGTATCCTGGACTAGCTTCTACAAATCATCAGAAAATCTTAGAGTGTGATTGGGCCAATTTTTCCGAAAATGTTTCCACACTTTTGCCCTCGTAGCTCAGCGGAAGAACGTCGGAATTTAGATATCAACGTCTCAGGTGCAATTCCTTGTCACTCTTTTTCATTTTGTTGTTGTTCAAGATAGTATAATGTAATAATACAAAAAGGAAAACTAATACCAGTATTATGCAACTGTATTGTTCCAAACCTAATATTAAATTTATGTTATTTATATCGCTAAAAAACGATAACTGAATATAAATTAGATCTTGAATATTATTTATGTCGCTAAAGAATGATAATATAAATAACTTCAATATTATTGATACAGTATCACTAAAGAACGATAACAGAATATAAATGATAAATATAGGTTTGTTTAATTAATATAAGATATATAATACGTATTTAATTATCTAAATAAAATAACCTATTTTACAAAGAAAAATGGTTATATGTATTATAATAATTACTTACATAAAATACAGAATATTTATATCCCGAAAGAACAATAACAATATAAATAACTTGAATATTATTTACATCGCTAAAGAACGATTAAAAAATAAAACGAAAAGTTGAAGAAGGCCGAACCTACAACCTTCTAATCATTAAGCAAGTACTCTACCACTGGTCTACGAAGGGCAGGTATGGAACACCTTCATTATTCCGGAACTGCTTGTACAAGCACATGCATCGTGTAACATCGCCGCGACCCAAAGTGGAGTCAGAAAATATTCGCTGTTCACGAGTGCGGCCACTTTTTTTTTTTCTGACAACTGTACATTCGATAAAAAAAACCTCACGCGGAGACCGTGTTCAGACTGCACGCTATGTAACCACACACTGGACTTCACGCTGCATCCATATCCTATTTTCCACTTCACGGAACTTCAAAGGAAGTCTGAAGTCATGCCAGTTGCTTATAATTAACTGTAGATTTTTTAGAGTCACACTATAATAATTTCCAATTCAAATTTACCGTTTTATAACTTAATTAAGTGATGATGGTCCTATATACGTAAACAATATGAAAGTATAAATATTCATAGAATCAGGAGAGAAGCAGTATGACATAATACAAATCTTAATAGTACAACTGTAGCTGCACAGTGGGCTATTTGCAAGAATGAGCTGGACAAAAAGATTTTCTGACTTTCAAAAACGGGAAATGTGTTCAGTTAGAATTGTACTACGAACTCTGGATAACACGTAAACATAAATAGGCAGAGTGTATATGCAAGAATATGATGAAGATTCAGTCTAAAAAAAAAGGACACCGCTTAAAGCGTGCTGGAGTTAATCAGTGGTTATTTGGGACATAAGATAGGTAGACAAAAATAGTTCAGACTGTTATCATTATAAAGATATTGCAGTTCTTTAAATCAGTGGTTCCCAGTCGGTGGAAGTGGTGTGATTTGTAATAATTGTTGTGGGAAGTGCGTAAGAATAATGTAATTTTCTAGTTTAAAATAGAAAGAGACGTCTGTACGAAGAAACTAAGGAATTCACAGCACATATTTAGCTTCATAATACTTGCCAATTAAGGAAATGATACTTCTGAATGGTTCATTCTCTATTTGTATTATCCTTTTACCTTCAAACTAAAGACAAAACGTATCTTACAAACAACTTTAAATTAGTGTACCTCTGAAAATATTGAGAATAGGAATTATGTTTATATGAATTTTCTGCTCAAATGTCTTCAGAAATAAGCTCTGTAAAGGACGGTAAATCCTCCTGAATCGCCCTCTTATATATATGCGTACAAGTCTATAACCTTATTATGTAATGTTTTTCACGCGACTTTGGACATACGTGTCATCTTCGTGACTACAGTATTTTGTATGGGAACATGCAATATATAAATTACCGCCAATAACAGCGACTGAGTCTTAATGTGAAAATTGCTTGAGCTCCAATGACTCATGTTGTTCTGGGCAGCCGGCCTTCAACTAAGCAATATGAAAAGGTGTATAACGTCAGTGGACTATAGCTCGTTACACACTGGCTGCGCTGGTGCATTTGTATATTCTTAACCCTCCAGTGGTCAGTGCTAGTGGTCACAATAGTGATCCAGTACTTTATTTGTGATTGTTGATCCGAGATGGCAGCACTTATTGTATCTGTCTTCTGGGTATTTTTCTACACTCTCAGCTAGTCACTGTAATTGACAAGGGTTAAGCTTGGATGAATATACAGAGTGTTTAAAAAATACGGGGTATAATTTCAGGTGTGTATTTCCCACATGTAGACAATCAAAATAGTTCATTACAACATGTGTCCGGAAATGCTTTATTTCCGAGTTATGGCCTTCACAACATTGAAATTCACCGGAACGTTTTTCTTTCCGCAGGCCGTTGCCGTCAAAGGAGATATTAAGAGGGCACTCTGACAGTTCATTCCGAGGTGAAGGTTACATTCAGTGTTGTATAGGCGTTAGACTGTGCGACATGTATTCAAATCAAGAGCTGGCAGAGATATACTTCATGTACGGTAAGGCGGACGGAAATGCTGCGCTGGCTCATCGTTTGTACTAGGAGAGGTACCCACAGCGACAATGTCCAGATCGGAAAACATTTGTACGTCTCCATTACCGTCTGTGCGAGTATGGAAAATTTAACTCTCCTGGTTTGGGAAGGGGACGACCAAGATCTACAACTCCAGAAGTACAGGAGGAGATTCTGGAGGCTGTGAACATGACTCCTTCTATCAGCACACGAAGGGTAGCGTTGCAAGTCAATGTTCCTCATACGACTGTCTGGAGACTGTTGAAAGAGTATCAATTGTATCCCTATCATTTGCAACGTGTACAGGCCCTCTCACCAGCAGATTACCCTGCACGAGTTAGGTTCTGTTAGTGGTTCTTGCAGCAGTGTGGTGTAAATCCGAACTTTCCTGCCTTAGTATTATTTACAGATGAAGCACAATTCACACGAGATGGCATAACAAATTTCCACAATCAGCATGTATGGGCGTATGAAAATCCACGTGCAACTGTTCCATCTCATCACCAGGTGCGGTTCTCCCTCAACATGTGGGCCGGTATCATTGGTGATCGATTAGTTGGACCCCATGTAGTCTACTTGTAAACAGACTTACGGGGCAGGCGTACACAAACTTCCTGGAAGACACCATACCTCATGTTTTAGAAGACACTCCACTGATCAATCGTCAACACATTCACTTCTTGCATGATGGCGCTCCTGCACACTTCAGTCGTACGGCTCGCCGGTACTTGGATCGAAGGTTTCCTGAGCGATGGATAGTTAGAGGTGGCTCAATTGCTTTGCCTCCACGCTCACCTGATCTGAACCCTCTCGATTTCTACTTTTGGGGCCATTTAAAATCATTGGTTTATTCGTCTCCGGTGCCTGATTTGGAATCCCTTCAGAATCGAATTGTGGCATGTTCTGAGGACAAACGCAATACTCCTGGAGTTTGGGATCGTGTTCGCAGGTCAATGAGACATCGATGTGAGATCTGTATTGAAGCAGGAGGTGGACATTTTGAACATCTTCCGTAATGACAACGATCTGCGGAAAGAAAAACGTTCCGGTGAATTTCAATGTTGTGAAGGCCATAACTCGGAAATGAAGCATTTCCGGACACATGATGTAATGAACTATTTTGATTGCCTACATGTGGGAAATACATACCTGAAATTATGTCCCGTATTTTTCAAACACCTTGTACAATAGGATGCGAACCTTACTGAGTTTTCCGTAACACATACTAGAGGCGTTGTTGTAGAAATTGATCTTGTTGCCACCTGTTGTGGGGAGGGGCGTTATTACATCTAGCAGCGCACCAAGTAGCGAAGAGAGTAACTAATTACTCCATGCATTTAGCAGCGCACCTGGTGACGACAATGTTAAACTTTGCAGAAAGTATTCCCTCCCACCTTCATCGATATTCAAAACTAACCCAATTTAAAATAAAACATTTACATTTTTATTCCTCACAGCATCTTCTACTGAAAATTCTTACCGGAGCCAACAGGAAGATAAAAGAGACGATCTATTTTACACTACCCTATTAAAATATAACCAGACAGAGGCAAAAAATAAAGCAAAAGGTTAGATAATTGGGATTGTATTCTTTGGGTATTTATTGTACAGTACAATGGAAAAGTCTGTAAGAACTACTTAGATAGTTCAATTTATTATATTACCATTACTTTACAATACATTCAACAACACTATTTTAAGAACGTCCATAAACATCACCGTTTATACACACACGTAATATCACTATGTTCACTTATTAACAAGTTTCTGTCTGCCATCTTGTCTCCTCGAGCAATATCTTGAATGTATAAATAGAGAACTTTGGGTAATCTGCCCAACACGTAGTTCTAATTTTCACCATCTGCGACGTTGGGCGCTGATCATCTTATTTCAGCCCCCCGCCGCCAGATGGTGCTGACCGCAGTTTCTCATCCTATTATATATTTATCCATGTGTTAAGTATTAAGTTGTTGCGCTCCTGGTACACGGCTGCGCTCCGCACAGATATTCTCAGTCTCTGAATTTACTATTTTACAGCATTTGCCTATTATAACAAATATGTCCACACCTGTAGAGTAACGGTCAGCGCGTCTGGCTGCGAAACCAGGTGGCCCGTGTTCGAATCCCGATCGGGGCAAGTTACCTGGTTGAGGTTATTTCCGGGGTTTTCCCTCAACCCAATACGAACAAATGCTGGGTAACTTTTGGTGCTGGACCCCGGACTCATTTCACCGGCATTATCACCTTCATATCATTCAGACGCTAAATAACCTAGATGTTGATACAGCGTCGTAAAATAACCCAATAAAAATTATAACAAATGCAATTGAACAAACGTTTCTTTTTTTTATTTAAAAATGAATGTAATTAGACTCTCTTAATGTGTAATCATTAATAATAATTAACAATGAAAATAAAAGTGGTATTATGTGAAAAAAATAACTTAGAATAGGGATAATAATTGTGATCGACGCGACCACTAAGGTCGCATGTGGGCGCGCGACTACTGGAGAGTTAACCATGCTAAAACAACATGGCATACTTCATTTATAGCGAAATTTCTATGATTATGCTGTAAACCTGTTGTATGTGAAGTATCAGTATATCTTGAAGTTATCACGAACTATTTGACTCGGATCCTACGTTACGAATTTCAGTGCGAAACAATGGATGGTTGAAATGCGCGAAGCTGCCTTTGTCTGCATTATTCCTAGTGCTTTTCGAAATGTATTATCGGATTTCTTCCAATACAGGGAACGCGCTAAATGCTGTAGTGGAATGTTTGCCATTGTATCCCTGATAAAGGTTTTAGTTAATTAGAACCGAATTAACGACAAAGTATTAGCGAGTCAACGGCGAACCAGAGACAGCCAAACAATAATAATTGCATTGGGAAAAACTGAACTACCTGCAAAATTACAGTAAAATCAAATAGAGAAATAAATTATTCCCCAGAGATATTTTCAAATAACAGCAGCACTTAGTACAGCATATGCTATATGTTTGCTCAAAACACTGATTCCTCCAACTAATAAATCGGACTTAAATACTGTAAATTACAGGTTTGGGTCCTTTGGACACTTATAACCTGTTGTTCGCCCGCATATTGCCAGGAATACAAATGACTAGCTTCATGACGAATTTCACTGGGAAACCTTTGACATCTACCCTATGGTCCAGACTTCGAGCCATCGGATTTTCATCTGTTTCCGAAGTTGTAGGTGCACCCTACTGAAAAATGATTAGAAAAGATGATGACTTGAAGGATACTGTCATGGACGTCTTGAATTACGTTACGAACTGCTTGAATCAACAGAGGCCACGTTTTACGAGAAGGCAATACTTAAACTGGTCTCGAGATACGAAAAGTGCCTAAATGTCCAAGATGACTACTCATTTTGGGATGGTGGTAAATACTTCGCAATGCACTTCAAGGTAACCATTATGTTTATTTCTCATTATTTATGGTACAGTGAGAAAGTGTAGTGGTGATTTAGAGTAAATTAATCTGCTGATTTGTATGGAAATAAACATTTTCCGCATTATTCACAGAAAACAAGTGGTTTTAGATACGTCATCTAACTGTCTGCATACAGCGATTCATTATTATGTGTAGAATTATTTCAACATTTCGTTTGCAATTTCCTTCATGGTTTTATCCTTCGGATACATTATTACTACTGCTGCTGCTTTCCGTACCTTAGCACAGGATTAGGCATAGGTACTTCCAGAGTATAATTATTGTGAGACAGACTTGTAAACTTTGCTTGTGCACGCAGTGTATGGCAGCAACTAAATTGATATTACTCATACAGAAGGTTTTCATTGACAGGTGAGTGCATCGAAGTTCTCCACTTTTGATTTATATCTCACTAATAAAGAAGATTAAGTTACCAGTGTAAATGGGATCTTGCAATCCGAAAAAAAAAATTGAATCCTCGTGGACATATGACAAATAATAGTTATTTATCTATATATGCTGTGTTATATTTAACATAGGCGTATTATTATAGTTGGCACATCGAAAAATCATTCCAAATTATATTATTTTTACTTCATTATTTAACTACGTTGTATCAACTACTAGGCTATGTAGTGATTTGATTGGTGATAGCGAGGTGATATTTGGTGAGATGAGGCCGAGGATTCGCCATAAATTACTTGACATTTGTTCTTTCGGTTAGGGAAAAACCACGGAAAGAATTCAACCATGTAATCAGTCCAAGCGGGGATCGAACCTTCGCTGGAGCGCAACTCCTGGTCGGCAGGTCTCAACCGACTGAGCTACGCAGTTGGCTTGCAAACATTATTTGAAAAACAGTTATGATAACCTACACAATAAGTATTTTATGGAGAAAGAGAAAACAATTAACAATAACTTTTTAATGTATTAATATCAAGTCCCCACACTGCCAGCTGCGCAGAAGATACGAGCGATCGCTCTTCGCCATCTTGAGGCCATGACGATAGCGGACGGAAAGCAATGCTGATAGAACGCAATCGTAAAACAAACTAAGATTTATTACTATACAACATAAAAGCAACCAAACATGAGCCTAAGATAACAAGGATAAAGACAAATTATAACTAGTAAAACGTAATTAACTGCATTCTTGTGATACAACATCAAATAATCAAAGATATTAATACTGCAACTGTCAGTCAATAATCTTCGTCGTCTTTATGACTTGGGCGTATTTATATTTACATAATTCATCATATCCGTAGGATGGGCTTCCTGAAATATATACTATATTAAATTAACATGAGCCGTCTGTGCTTGTCTAATTTTATATAAATTGATTATAACATGAACGTTTTCTGCACTAATGTGCCATTTTCAAATGTGTGAAAGTTTGCCTAATTACATTTTCAAATAGATGCACATGAACTGTGTAAGTGAGACATATAATGTGTATCCTTGATGATTTGAACAAAACAAGTAAAACACTATTACATAGATGATTAAAACACTCAATTATTAGTAACAATTAAAACCTATCAACTAATTTGGTCTTCTGCTATGTTGTCCATCTTTTGTAGCATAATGTGGTTAGCTTGACGTTAATGTTTTGTCAAATGCAGTTATCCAGTCATTAAAATTGTTAAATTACACTGAGATATAAAATGTTAGAATGTTAAAATCCTTAATGTTGACCTGTCTTATTCATTGTTATTGCACCAAGGTTCCTTGTTTGATCACTTTCGCATGATGAAGCACTTTACCTAGATGGAACATGGTACGGTCCACACCTGTGGAGTAACGGTCAGCGCGTCTGGCCGCGAAACCAGGTGGCCCGGGTTCGAATACCGGTCGGGGCAAGTTACCTGGTTGAGGTTTTTTCCGGGGTTTTCCCTCAACCCAATACGAGCAAATGCTGGGTAACTTTCGGTGCTGGACCCCGGACTCATTTCACCGGCGTTATCACCTTCATTTCATTCAGACGCTAAATAACCTAGATGTTGATACAGCGTCGTAAAATAACCCAATAAAATAAAAAAAAACATGGTACGTAATATAAGTTACAGTGATACCTGGTTATTGTTTTTCTTCGGTTTTCCGTTGCTGAAATATTACAAATTCATAGTTGTCACCGTCCGATTATCAGCCTAGCCTTGTTTACTGCGAACATAAAAGTATTGCTGTTACGTATTTGAATGTACTGATGGTCAAATGCATTGATTGTGCTAGTAACTTACGTGCAATAGCTGGACGTGTTGTGTGTTCGATGTTGGTTTGGCTTCGACTGAGAGTCGTTCGGTGCTCACATTGGTTCTTAGTCTAATGAACATCTGGCGGAACCGGAAGTGACGTGGGGCTGGGGGGACATGATGTAGTAAGTGGAGGTGATTTATTCTGATTTTTTAAAAATAATTTAAATAAATTGAATAGTGGATTATTGGGATTGACTATTTGCTCGTTTAAAAGGTGGTTTCCTTCATTAAAACTCCTAGCGATGTAATATTGCTCTGCCGTGTCTATTAAGGGGCTGTTAGTGACCTTGATAGCTTTTAATGTATCTTTTATGTTACTTAATTCATGTCCTTCTTCAATAAGGTGATGAGCATATTTCGACTTGTTTCTATTGTATTTAAAATCTGTAGCGTGTTCTTTGTATCTTATTCTGAAATTACGGCGGGTTTGACCAATGTATAATTTGGGGCAGTTTTTGCATTGCAATTGGTATATACCACTATTTGAGAAAGGTCCATTACTGTTGGTTCTATTAGGAATTATGTTGTGAAGCTTGTTATTGGTTCTGAAGGCTATATTGATGTTCTGTTTTTTTGAAAAAATTATTGATTTGATTTGAAAATTTTCCAAAATAAGTCATGGTTTGCCATTTTTTATTACATTTTGGTTTTTCTGGTGAATAAAAGTGCATTGTTATGGCAAACTTCTTAAGTATATCAGAATATCCACCCTTCTGTTCCCCAGCTGCTCTAGAAATGATATCTAACATCATATCCGAAAAATTATCCTGCATGACTGATAGTGTGTGCTCAATGGCAAGATTTTTTTCTTTCAATTCTTTTACTGCTACTTTCAATTTGTTGATTGAACCCTCTTGTTTGTGAGTTTTCTTTCTGTATGTGGAATTTAGACATCTTACATTTTCAATTTGTTCATTCTTTATTTCCAGCTCTTTTTCCATTAATTTACATTTTTTTCTGGGACTAAGAGCATAGTTGTGCTCTGTTACGACCTGGTCAGTATTTATTAAAATAGTAGGCTACCACTGTTACTTTCTTCATTTGTTTCATGTTTATCTGATTCTAATGATCTCTTTCATACTCTACGGGGTGGTTGATCAATCTGAAATAAATTTTAGAAGTTGTAAGAATTCTGAATTTGGACATACGGGTTCCAACACATAAAAACATTAACTTATGAGCCTTTTAATTATGATTTGCAAAATATATACATGGATCTATGTTATAAGTAACTATCAGTACCGTACTTCAGATATAAGTTACAAATAAATGAACATAAAAAATATTATTATAAAGGTCAAAAATCTAACTAGACTATGGCCTTTTACAATTTATTTTATGATTACCTTTGTGAGATGGGCTGGAAAATTAAAAACTGATGGAACTGCGTCAGCTTTCAGTAACTTGTTACCACAGTCTACTATATACAGTCACGAAACTTGAGTTTTGAGGGTGCTAGAAACAATAGACTGTGTCGGTACAATTTTGCATTGCCTGTAATGAGGCGATATTAGCGATCCTAGTGGTGAGAAACTATCTAATGTTTGCATATTTACTGAGTATTGAGCTTCACGACTGTATATACTAGACTGTGTTATTACCATTAGACTTCCAGAAACAAGATTCTATGAAATGAACTGAACAAAGTCTGTGGTGAATTGATGGTATAAATTTATCGCGTTTAACAGCAGATAACCATTTACTGAGAAGCTCAGGCTTTTGCAATGGAAACCTAAAAAGAAAGTTTGCGCTTACTCCTATAAAACATTCTCTTCTATTAACACAATAAATATGTACTAATGTTCTCAGTCATTTTACAATATCCTAATACAATATATATAACTAACTTACTTGTGAAAAGAAATTTCCGAATCCTTCTTACGTCGATTCCTACAGTTGTATGCGGCACAACTATGCACCATGATTCCACTTACGGAATTTATATAGGAGTACGATGAATATAAATGATAAAACAACACTACTTGTACAGTTATATGCAGCACAAAAGCATATGATGGTTTCACTTATAACAAAGAAATATGATTAAAATACTATATAAACACTAGGCCTATTTGTATAGGCCTGACATGTAGCACAGTAGTAGGCCTACACTGTGATTTCACGTATATCACAGGAGAACGATTCATTTAAACTATATAAACACTATATACACACACACTATTGATTAAATTAATACGCACTTACTTCTAACACATTCAATAATACTGAATAACCTTCTATGTTATTTCAAATTAGGCGGAATCGTGATGTAAACATACTGTAGTCACATGGCACTCACCCTCAAGATGGAGATGCGTGAAAGTGTTCAATTTTTGGTCGAGGAACAGCGCTCGTAGTGAGTCTAGGTTAAACTATAAAACGTCCTTGGTTAATATAGTAAAAATTAGCTGGATGACTAGTTTCGACGTGGTATCCATCAGACAGGTAATTATTATAATATTAACACAGTACGAAGTTATTGTTAATCAGCGAATATACAAGTGTTAAAACAATGTACCAAACAATGAACAGAAAACATCACTTTTTTGCAAAGTGTGTGATTGAAAAATCAAAGGAAACAAGACGGCGCAAAATTGGGCTGTACTTAAATATACGTGATGCTATTTTGTTGTCAAGTTTGTTCTTATCACATGTTATGACTTGAGGAAAACACTTTCAGAATTCAAAGCATACATATACGAAAATAGGAGCAATTTTGTTTTACAATCATTGAAAATATACATTGTTGTACATTTCTATAGGTTTCTTTAATAATATATATCGTAAGGCAGCGTTATGCAGTAGAATTTATGGTATACTTGTATTTTTGAATGTATATACATAATACACTTGTTTCGTGTCTATAGGCCTATAAGTTTCTAAAAATCTGAAATTTGTGTTGGTAAGTGTACTGCATTTATATATTTGTAAATATTTAAATATCTACAATGCATTGTACAGTGTGTCGGAGTATACAGGATGAACAATAAGTAAGGAATATTGTTAATAACTTCTTAACTTTTAACTCTTCAAAAAAGTTTTATACAAAAACTGTTAGAGATAAACCATACAATATTATGCCCGTAATCGAAAACAGTTACTCATAGTTATTCACACATACCATATATGACAGTAAACTAATTTTTTTTAAATAAGACACCCTATATTAAAATTACATATTCCGAATATCGATTAAATTGTTTGTATGATACAATATGGTTAGTCATAGAGTTTTGTTTAGGTTTATGGCCGTAGAAAGTAAGATGAAGGAATTGTGCTGAGTGGCCCATTATATATCATAAAATTCAACTTGTGATTACTGTTAAGCTCTCTACGATAAACGCCACTTTTGATTATTCACGGCCTTATAATTCAATGGGAGTGTGAGATATGGCATGTAGCAATTACGGTGGAGCATATATTATTACATTACAAGAAATATGACCGTGACCGTCGAAAATATGCTATTCGGCCGACTCTACATGACGCTCTTGGAAATGATTTTAATATTGTAAAAATGCAGTTTTCAGATTTTTAACGAATACAGGAATTCACAGGGTGATTTATTTTATATTAACCCTTTCTCATTAAGCTTCGAACCCTTTACATCAAGAGGTACATTTGCTTAATAATTTTTATACATAAGTGACATTTCAGACACCTTACATCCGGATATTTATAAAATTATACTGTTTGAAATATGTTATACATTTTATTATTTTATTGGTTTTTTAATACTACCTAGGTTCTGAGAACTGCTCACTCTTACTAATTTTATGAATCACCTTGTTGATACTGCATTTGTTTACCTCTTTTTTTAGTGTGAGAGCGTTTTATAGTTATTTTAGCGTTCTGGTTATCGTGTTGTTTGTGTTCTTCTTTTATGAAGAATTTTAGATAAGGGCGCAAATAGCCATAGTAGCTGACGCGTCGTTTTTAAACCCCACTAACTAACTTACTAAAACTAACTAACTAGCTAACTAACTAGCTAGCTAGCTAGCTAGCTAACTAACTAACTAACTAACTAACTAACTAACTAACTAACTAACTAACCCATTTTCAACCATCATTCGACGACGAACATTCGAGATTCCAGTTGCTGGGTAGCGGGCATGTCGGGTTTGCCTCATTAATTTTGTTTTCCAATGTTGATCTGGAAATTCCATTGAGGTGAAATGCCTTCCTATAGGATAATTTTCCCTCTATAATATATTTTACGGGATTTTCAAGCTTCCTCGAGTCATAATGACCTCTTTGTCTAATACCCGGATTACGCAAATCAAGTTTCAGGTATAACTCCCTGTAAAGTTGATTTGAATAATTTCGAGGGAAAAATTGTTCCGGGGTCGAGCATCGGTCCCGAGGCCTTTGGTAAAACGTACCAATGCTCTACTGACTGAACCACCCAGGAACGTACTAACGCTGTACCAAAGGTCCCGGGATCGATACCCTGTCCCGAAACAATTTTTACCTTGAAATTAATCAATTCGACTTCACAGGAAGCTTTACCTGTAAGCTAGATTTGTATACTCTTGCTTTAATTTTGGACGTGACAGCTGGTTGTTTACGTAATTCATAAGCTTATTTCTTTTCAATTATTGATTCTTCATGTATATATTCATGAATTCAGACTTTTTCTTCATACTGTTCTCCTGAACAATCTCAGTACTTTATTTTCTGTTTAATCAGGAAGTAGAAAGCTCTATTACGCTTCCGTAAGATTTGGACAATATTGTTTGCTGACCATGTTATTATTACGTGAGTACTTGTGCGTGGAAGAGAGAAGCGGATTTGCCTTTGTGCTAACTTAGCCCTTTGAGATCTGTCTTCCTCTGAGGGAACATTAACTTCTATTAAATTCACTTCCATAGTCTCCAAAGGACTTGACGACGTTTGAAATAACAATGTCACTGTAGATAGAAGGGTCTGTGTATTAAGCTTGTTTTTCTTAGCCTTCCGGCTTAGGAAGGAAATCGTTTCCTTCGGCGGATATCGCAAGGTTGAGGCTTCTTTGTAGTAGGACATGCAACGGAGTCAGAACGTCGACGTGTGACCAATTTTATTAATATGTGAAAAGAAGAGAAGAATAGGAACTGAAGGTCCATTCGCTTTACTCATAATTCTATTCTCTTACTCTAAAGCAGACGTGGGCATCAATAGTACATGTCGAACGGAAGGACGTGATCTCCCACCCTCCACACCCCTAGCTGGGGTACCTGTCCGACCGGTTGAAGTACTATACTGGCAGTCAGCGGTGGATTTCACAAAAAAAAAAATGTCGTCCTAAGGAAGCTCCTGAAGTAAAAAAGCCCAAAAATATTATTTCCACAAAGAATGGGAAAATGAATTCTTTAGTTGCGAAGAAGGGGAAAGCGTTAGGTGCTTATTATGCTACAAAATTTTACTAGCACGTTGAGCGACATTATGAAAAGACTCGTTTTAATGGAACAAATTTTTGTTTATTTTATTTTTTATAATAATAGTAGTCCACACCTGTGGAGTAACGGTTCTCGCGTCTGGCCGCGAAACCCCAAGTGCAAGTACACAAATATGGCTGGTTTAGATGTATATAAGCTTAAACAACTTTGCAAAGTAAAATATTCACATCTTCGGAGTTTTGTTATGAAAATTGCTTCTATGTTTGGCTCACCTTTATTTGTGAACACTCTCTTTCTCAGTTGGCCATTATAAAATCCAAATCAAGATCACGCATTTCAGACGAAAATTTATTCTATCAGCTCACAATTTCAATGTCTGACATAACTCCAAATTTTGAAACACTTGCTGATTTACGTAACGAAGAAGAATAAACGAATCCTTTCTTTTAAGGGCACGAGTCAATTGACGTAAATTGACAAAAATAACAAAGAACTACAGTAATAAGTTTAAAAAATAGCCTAATTGTTGCTTTTCTGTTTCTTGGTAATGTGCTCGATATTTTGTTAAGAATCTATTTTTCCTTAGTTTCTTAATTTTATTTTCAAAGGATGCAAATTAGTGACTGATTCCCTTTCAAAACAAATAGGTTCAGATTATGGCATTACTTTTAAACTGTTGTGGAATTGTACGTTTTATATCATTTTATAAGGTTTTTACAGTAATTGTTTAAATTAGAAATAAAGTTATGTTTCAGCTTTTTGTAAAATAGTTTGTATTTGTTTTGGAAAATATGTTTTCTTTCATTGTCATTATTCATAAAAGTAACATTTGTAGAAAACTGTGTATGTTTTTGTCCTGCTTAATTACTTAACTTTCCGTGTTTCAATACTTCACGCGATCCACCGCTGAGTATTACGTTAACAGGTGATGCGTGTTGCAGCAATCAGAGTAGTACGGCGCATCTCTTTAAATGCCCACGTCTGCTCTGAAGTATCTCACAAATAGTGATGCGGCATCGAACCATGAATGTATTATTATAAATCTTCATTCAAGAAGGCTCATGCTGGTAAAAAGAAGATAATTCTTTCAAATTATTTTTAGTACATTCTCGTAGCTATAAAATACATCCTGCCATCTTTGTGAATTTTTCAAGCTTAAGCATGATTATTAGTGATATATATTTTATTCATTTGCCTTCCTCATTTTAACGAATACAGGACTCGACAGAGTGATTTAGTCTTTTATTTGCCCGTTTCGCTTAATCCTACGGACTCTTTACATCCGGAGGTTACACTTGTTTTATATTTGTTTATTTTAAATACTTGACAATTCGGACCTTTTACATCCGAATATGTTATACGATTTTATTATTTTGAAATGTGTAAACTTAATTTGACTCTGGTGACTTTTATTTTATTGGTTCGTTTTAATACTACCTAGCGTATGAGAACTTCTCACTTTTATGATTTTTATGATTTATGATTTTTATTCATTACCTTGTTGATATTACATTTGTGTACCTTGTTTTACCGTGACAACGTTATTAGTTCGTTTTAGCATACACCTTATTGTACTGTTTATGTTTTTGTTTTGTTAAGAATTTTAGATGAGGGCACAAATAGCCATAGTAGCTGACGCGCTCTTTTAAACCCCACTAACTGACTAACTTTACCTTCTTCAGAATTTGTTACAGAGGTCACGAATAACCGAGGTTATTTAACCCGGTAGTGATAAGGCCATGAGGCCTTCTCTTCCCCTTTACTAGGAGATTACAACTATAATATGAAGAATAAAAATACTATTATAATTACAATAAAAGTCAAAGTACTAAAGGTTTACCTGATTAATTAATGTTAGACAATTTGTTATAGAAGTTAAGAACAAATAAATATAATTTTTTTTACTTAAGTACAAATTAAGCCTAGGTTAACAGAATGATATAGGAGAGGTAAATAAAGTTCATTCATTAAAATATAGAGTACCATATTTGATAAGGAATTCTAGTGCTAGTGCATAGACACAAATTTCCATTGTTTCTGTCACTTTTTCTGCATTAAGGCCCATTCACAATGAAAATTAAACATAATCGTAACATAAACACAGATATTTGCGCCCAGGCTACCAAATGGGATCATTCACAATGATTCACATATGCATTGACATAAACATTACCGTAAGAAGTTAACATGAAAGTTTGCAAACTCCAAACTTTCATGCTTATGCTTACGTGATTTGCAAACAGAACACAATCCTGGAGCGCTGAAGTATACGACAGAATATGAGGAAATGGCGTCGTTGTTATGTTTCCATGGTTACCAAGTATGTTTGCTGTTCTGTTTATGTTCCCATCGTGAATGATGGTATGAGTTCTTGATTTTACTGTAACGTTAAGTTAACGCTTACGTTATGTTTAATTTTCATTGTGAATGAGCCTTTACACTCCCCAAATAAAAGGCCAGAAGTAAAATAATACCTACTCATTCTTAATCGCTTATGGAACATACGAGTAGAACCACGGCTCTTTGATAATCGTATATGCTACTCCATTCTTCAATTCTATCAATACAGCTGCTAAGTATGCTACTATTACGATTATTGGGTATTCTAATTACACTAATAGTACACTATTGGATTGTTGGGGCTATTAAGTTTCTACAAAATGATTATCAGCGAATAATAGGGAAACAGTACAAAGATAACTGCATAAGAGGTTCACTAGTTGTACTTAATACAACCCCCCCAGAGATCAGCCTTCCATAATTTTTAAACTATCTGCCGTAACTCAAATAGAACCAACTCTCTTTTACGGGAAGCCATCCACTGAGAAAACTATGTTTCGAGCTGCAATAAATCTAATTTTGCAAAGACATCGTCGCTCTTATCTCTAGTTTATTTTTATAGCCAGGCAGAAACAAATGTTATGATGTAGAAGCCATGTAGTGTGCAGATTTCATTCTTGAATAGCAGTGTGTTGGGAAGATTCAATAAAAACGCCGCGCGATGCATTGCTGTGTTCTGGTTGGTTGCTGCCACATCATAAATATTGGCGGCATGCTGGGATTAATCATTGATGCAGATCGGCGGGGCTTCGAAGTGAGAAGTGAACTCTCTAAACGCTATTCATATTTTTATACCATTGATAAGATTGAAATAGCCAATAACGAAATTGCTCGAGGTTATAACACAGAAAATAATTAATTAATTTTGGCGATATGCTGACTCGTCAAATTTCGAGTTGGTTGGAAATTAAGTACGTGCAGCGGAACGAAATCTATTTTAATGAATAGTAAGTTACCAGTATGAAGAAAAGTGATCACGACTAAAATGAAGTTTCGTGAAATAAACGTTTCTTGTATAGATCTGTTCTGAGAAATCTCATTTCTGTAGTCTTTACATTTAATAAGTTTATCTGTAGTAATCTCAGAACTCGAGTGACATTTATTAGGACTATTTCGTGAATAAAATAAAATTGTAAATAATATATCCCTAAAATTCGATCACAAAATCTTAATAATTGTATATTAACGAATACTTAACCTATTCGGACATTGTGAAGTTGAAATACTCGTAGATGAATATCGATTACTGCAATAAAGACATTCGATGTTATTATTCAGTAATGCCAATTGCGAAAAGCGAAATACAGGTTTAACAATATTAATTACATATACTGCACTTTTCTCTTATTATTATAACATAAATACATTTTCATTATCAGCTGAAATCATAATGTAATTTAACAGTAACAGTGGGGGAAGCTACATACCAATGCTTATGTATTCACAGCGAGACATGTTGCTACACAGTGAAGCCATCTCTGTATAGATGAGCCTAATTAAAACACGAATTTTATTACGCCATATGGAAGGCAATTTGATCAAAGACATTATTATTATTATTATGCAAGGTCTTTGGGTTTGATATGCGATGGTGTTACATAAATTTTAACATCTGACTTTCTATTAATTGTATAATTTCATTCACAAAATGCAAATTTTATAAGCTATAATTGTAGGTTAAGTTACTCGTACCTGTGGGAGCAGGACTAATATCAGCTGTGCCTTAATTTCAACCGTTACTTACAATCAGTGCTACACGAAAACATTTTTTATTGCTCGACAAACGCATTCTCGCTGTAGTGTGTAACGGAACTAAAGCTACATCTACACAGTTCAATATTCCAATCGCGTATGCGTGCAAGAATCAAGTTTAAAAGGTATGTTCAATTAAGATGTATGAAGATTTTGTGTCTACATGGTGGGCCGTTTTGAACGTCGTCTTCACTGCGTAAATATATTAATTAATATTAAATATCAATCTTGCATTCCTTGCTTTAAAGTTGAAAGAAAAGTTTAACCATGTAGTTGCATCTTAATGTATTCATGATCATCAATTTACGGGGAAACAGTTGGCGACAACGACTAAACAAAAGAACGACCATGCGATAAATTGATAGCGATAAATCTAGCTGCAAAAATTATCGCAAAGTGTGACTCTGATTGGTTGGAATTCAAAAATTTCATTACACTTCATTCGTCGAAAATGTAATGACGTCATATAAACGAAATAATCATTAACAAGACATACGCTTAGAATTAAGAGGCAGAACAATGGTGACTGTGGGTAACATAGGAGTGTAGGACAGAAGAGCTTTGCGAAAAACTAAATATATAAAAGCAATCCGTGGCGCCACAGCACTTTAAGAGCCCAGACCGACTAGCCGGCTGCTGGCCTCACGTCCACAAGCCAAAGCAGAGGTGGACGATCACCCAACCAGAATGGAGGTATAACGTGTGTTAGCACGATGATCTGGCTTTCATAACCGGATTTCGATACATATCGTAGCTCCCCAAGTACATCACTATGCTGAGTGGGCATCGGTCCCATACACTGGCCTAAATTTTATGACAAAATTTTTCCCCATGAGAACTCAAACCAATGCGCATTCCGTAACGCGAGTCCTAGCCTTAGACGCCAAGACTCCAGACATAAATAACAATATCTCCATAACAAAATTATAGAGACAAAGATGTATTTAAAGTTCTAAAAACCTCCCTAGGTGTGTATGTAGTGGGAATTGAAAGAGAGATGGGAACTAGCAGTGGAGTAGGATACTACTACGTCAGAAATAGACAAAGAAAATTTGAGTTAATAACCAAAACAGTAAGTTAAGATAGGATGTACAGGAACATCATTTTATTTTTACTTCAATTTTTATTGTACCTGAGTTTTTTAATGTACTTCACTCCCACCCTTTCTACTAATGAAGTTCAGCCGTCGTCCACACACAACCAAGACCGTATATACAGTCATAGTAGCCTTACGGTCATAGTGAACAGTACGTTCCAGAAATATGTTCACGTTTTCCAGTGACGAAGGAGCTTTCACTATGGAATCATTTTTGCACAGGTACTGTCGTCCATTTGCCTACGTCTCATCCCGGTATCCCCCACCACCTTCTATTCGCCCTCTGTAAAGGCTAGTGGCTAGGCTGTCTCAGCTCTTTTCTGAGAACATTAATTTCTGTTAGGAATTGGACGTCTAAGTAATATTATACAGCTGTTTAAAATAACTTAAATAAAAGGGCCTCGTTAACTAATTAATTGCTGTCACATGATTTCCCCCCTTTCTACACCCCTGCGAAAAAAACACTTGGACGGACAGTAGATAGCATGTCGAGTAATTTTATCTTTTCGAATCGGGCAGAAGTGAAACTCAAAAGCGCAATATTTCCTAGTTTACGTAAATGGATGAACTACTTTTCTTCCCTCCTATACCTAGTAAAGTGATTTGTTTGTATTCTACGCCAGTATCATCGAACTCCAGTCGTGGAAGGGGGTAGCAAACGGTGTTTCCGGTTTTCAATCGTTAATCCAAAGGTATAGCCAGGTTAATATTAAAAATGTTAGTAAAAATAAAGTGATGTCCCTATACATACTTGAGAGATAATAATCCGACCATCTTATGGTAGGAGACAAATTAATTACTGTAGTTATGTTTGTAAGTTGATAAACATACTAGAAAATTTAACAGAAACAAAAGATGTTTTCTGAATGAGGCTTTTGCAAAACGGAAGTGCGAAGCTTGTCGTTCAAACTAATAATTACATAATGTTAATTACCAAAATGACAAAGAACTTAGGTCACTTAGCAAAACGTCACAATAATCGAAGTGCGGCATTACTAGGGTTTGTACTAGGGTAAATTTTAGTTGCTGGGGCAAGAAGTTTCTCAAGCGACTCAAACAGTGAATGGAGGAACAGATTTTTTTTATCGTTTCTTTAACTTGAAAATTCCAACTTAGATTATTATCAAAAAAGAAGCCAAGATTTTTTACGACAGATGAATAAGGGATTAGCGTGTTGTTAAGGATAACAACTGAAAGATTACTGTTATTAAGGGAGTTAACTAAACGCTTATGTCCAATAATTATGGCTTGAGTCTTACTTGGATTAAGTGCGAGTCCGAAATTGGCCGCCCAAGTGGAGACAGTGGCTAGGTCACAATTTAACTTGTCAATCGATTCATTGATCGTATTAGGTCTGGAATGTATGTAAAGTTGTAGGTCGTCGGCATAGAGGTGATATCGGCAATACTGCAAGTTCTATCGGCAATACGTAATGATATGGCAAAAGAGAATATTAATTTCGTTATATTAACTCGATAAGATTCTACAACAATAAGTATGTGAAGAGAAAATGAAAAAATTTTGTCATTAAGTTTCAAGGGCAGTTTCCCTCTGCTTCCCTTCACCTCTCTACCCCCTGACCAGGCAAGACACACTCTCAATGAGCTGCCCACCCTGCAGATCCCAAGACGACAGATAAAAGTACATATTCCCGGCCAGATGAAATATAAAGCAATTTACCAATAAAAGCTGTAACAATTCTTCTACAAATTAAAATAAATATTATTTGTATTTTCCTGTCAAAGCAGGGAGTGCTGCCGCTCCGCAGCTCTTATGGACGAGCCGCCCCTGCTGCCACTACTCTACGAGACGCAGACATGGAAAGACTGCATAGTTCCGAAGCTGTTTCTACAAGTGCGAGCTTCGTGTAACATCACCGTGATCCGAAGTGGACTTAGAAAGTATTCGCTGTTCACGAGTGCGGCCACTTCTTTTTTTGACAACTGTACATAAGCCAAATATAAATAATTGGGACGAAATTCAAACACAAACTGCTGCTCCGTTTATACCCGAACCCACACTCCCTGAATTCGAAATTACGATATAAAATCTGAGAAAGTACAAGTCTTCAGGTATCGATTAAATTCCAGCAGAATGAATACAAGAGAGTGGAAAGGCATTATTAAGCGAAATTTATAAGCTTGTACCTGCTATTTGGGAAAAGGAGGAGTCCATAATTGCATCTATTTTAAGAAGGGGACCAGACAAACTGTAATAACTTTCGAGGAATAACATTTTTGTTGACGTCGTACAAAATTCTGTCCAATATATTTTTGAGAAGATTAACTCCATACGTAGATGAAATTATTGAAAATCATCAGTGTGGTTTAAGGCGTAATAGATCGAATATTGTTCAGATTTGTTGTATTCGACTGGTATTGGAGTAAAAATGGGAGTGTAAGAGTACAGCAGATCAGTTATTCGTAGATTTCAAAAAGGCATATGACTCGGTTAAAAGAGGAGTTTTAATGGATATTATTATTATTAGTATTATTATTATTATTATTATTATTATTATTATTATTATTATTATTATTATTTAATTTTGTATTCCCAAAAAAACTACTTCAATCAATTAAAAAGTATATCAGTGAAACGTACAGCAGAGTCCGTATACACTAGTTTGTGTCTGATGCTTTTCCAATAAACTGCGGGCTAAAGCAAGGAGATGCACTATCACCTTTACCTTTTAACGTTACTCTAGAATATGCTATTAGGAAAGTCCAGGATAACAGAGAGGGTTTGGAATTGAACGGGTTGTATCAGCTATTTGTCTATGCGGATGACGTGAATATGTTAGGCGAGAATTTACGAATTAGTAGGGCAAACATGGGAATAATACTTGAAGCAAGTAAATAGATAGGTCTGGAAGTAAATCTGGAAAAGACAAAGTATATGATTAGGCCTATGTCTCGTGACCAGAATATTCTACGAAATTGAAATATAAAAATTGGAAATTTATCCTTCGAAGAGGTTAAAAAATTCATAAGTTATATCTTGGAGTAACAGTAACAAATATAAATGACACTCGGGAGGAAATTAAACGCAGAATAAATATGGGAATGCCTGCTATTACTCGGTTGAGAATCTTTTGTGATCTAGTCTGCTGTCAAAAATCTGAAAGTTAGAATTTATAAAACAGTTATATTACCGGTTGTTCTGTATGGTTGTGAAACTTGGACGCTCACTTTGAGGGAGGAACGAAGGTTAAGGTTGTTTGAGAATAAGGTGCTTAGGAAAATAGTTGCTCCTAAGAGGGGTGAAGTTACAGGAGAATGGAGAAAGGTACACAAACACAGAACTACACACATTGTAGTCATTACCTGACGTAATTAGGAACATTAAATCCAGACGTTTGAGATGGCCAAGACATGTAGCACGTATGGACGAATCACGAAGTGCAAATAGAATGTTAATTGGGAGGCCGGGGAGAGGAAGACCTTTAGGGAGGCCGTGACGTATATTGGGGATAATATTAAAATGGATTTGAGGGAGGTGGAATAAAATGGTAGAGACTTGATTAATCTTGCTCAGTATAGGGACTGCTAGCGGGCTATATTTCCCTCGAATTATTCAAGTCAGCTGCAGAGGGAGCTATACCTGAAAGCTAGATTTGCATAATACACGTCATTGTTCATTAACAGAAAACCATAGTTCAAGTCACACAGATTTTGTGTGCACTCAAGTTGGTTGCTTGACGGTTATCAGCCCACTTTGAAGTCTGTGTATATAGAGCAGACCTGCACAAAGTTTGCGCTCTCCTAGCTGGTTCACAGCTCATGAGCGGAATGCAGATATTAGCTGCGCTCTATATAAGGGTGGACGGGAAGAATTGATGATTTCGTACAAAAGGAAGTACTATTACGAGTGTTTATGAAATGAATTCCCGTTCAGTGTTTGCAAAAATATCTTGGACTATTATTAATTAATAAATAAACATTTATTTTACAGAAATAATAGAAAATCTATAGGTACTTAAATGTACAATATCATTTTGTTATATTTTTATTTATCAGTACGTCAAAACTGCTGCTGTTGGCAACTGAAAGGAACAGCAGCCTACTGATCGTAATGAAACATCAGTTACAGATGTTTGATGTCTGCCTTTATTAAAGTGTGTGTGTGTGTGTAT
Organism: Periplaneta americana; assembly: GCF_040183065.1. Classification (NCBI taxonomy): domain Eukaryota; kingdom Metazoa; phylum Arthropoda; class Insecta; order Blattodea; family Blattidae; genus Periplaneta; species Periplaneta americana. Next base: position 106,317,960 of record NC_091132.1, read on the forward strand.
CCAATGCCCACCCACTTCACTTGCGTGATTCGGGTTCCGCATATTGCGGATACATGACCTTTATTAAAGTTGATTATAGAAAACAGTTGCTCACAAATATAAATGTTGAGCCAAACATGGCAATCATTTTCACAGCCAGCCTGTGTAGTCGTGGATATTATTGCTAATGTTTAGTCTTGTAAAACTCAACCAGGCTAGTAGTATTATTCAAACGATCTTTAGCCCTTAGGTCACATTGAAGATCAATAAGTTCGAGCTGTAAATCGTTAAATGTTAAATGTTATGTTCCGTCTTTTAGATTCCTCCATACTGTACTGTAGCAGTAGGTAAGCAATGTGAATCAGTTACTGAGAATAGGCCTACACACTGCACTCCACTAGATAACTGAGTGGTTGTTTCCCTCTCCTCTACCTAAGCAAGTCTATGTCATTCTGACGTATCTTGACGCAGAGTTGCCAACCTGAACACGAGCGAGTCGTCTACAAACATCCCGAAATTCAGCTACAAGAACTGAAATTAAGCTACGCTGAAAACTTGAAGAATTTACGTATATGTTGTTCAATGTGCTGCGTTTAACGATGACTTCATCGTCCGTTATATTAATTTAATAAAAAATAATTCGAAAGAGCTTCGAATACAATTATTATTATTATTATTATTATTATTATTATTATTATTATTATTATTATTATTATTATTATTAGTACTATTATTATTATTGCGGTTATTAATGTTAATATTTATAATAATCATTATTATTTCTTACAAACCGAAAAATCAATACATAGGCCTAAGCATCATCACACTTCTATAGGTTTGGTAAAGCGTTGCTCAACCCAGTCTACAAACCATGCACCAATATGAAAAAGGGAAAGTATTTATTAACTCACCTAATGAAATCTAGTTGATCCTTCTAATAACACTTGCTAACACATACAAAAAAAGTCACATTGTCCAGGTGTTTATATATATATTTGTCAACGTATTTATAGATACATATTTACAGTTAAAATTTTATAAACACTAACACACATTGAAGAAGCCATCATCCTCTTCTTCTCCTTGCTGTTCGTCACTTGGCCCTGCCTTAGGATATAAGTCCAGACATCGAGATTTTGGACCCGATAGAATAAGTTTACTAAGTCCATACTATAGGCAGCTTTGTCACTGTGTGTGTTGTGGATGGGAGTCGGCAGAAGGAGAGACATGTGTACATGAAACCAAGTTCAGTCCAGTCTGCTAGTGCTGTACAGTAACGTTCCAAAGAAAGACAACAAATTTATCAAACAATAAAAATAAAATGATTGTAAGAGGAGAAAAATTGTGTTGGTCCAAAAAAATGAATCTATACGTAGATTAAAATAAAAATCTATAATGCGAAATTTTCAAAATAAATGAATATGCATTTCCTTTCGGCTTCTTTCATAAGCACATGTGCAATATTTACACAACATACATAAGAATCATACACAATATACACAACTTATAATGTACAATCCATGATATCTCCACAATATATTTACAATATAATGTAATGAGAATTTATGTTCTGTTCAACTTGTTTATTTTCAGCTTTATCTTTTAGAATACTATTTGAACTGTTACAATGTACTACAATACACATTCTCGAGGTCTCAAAACTAAATTTTCTTCGGTTGTCGGCAAGACAAAGTTTATATTGGGAGAAGCTCCTCTCTACATCGCATGATGTAATGGGTGCAAAACGATAAAACAAGTCATTGAAATCTATCTTCGCTACCCCAGCAGTGTCCGTAGACTTCTTGCCTGCTAGCATGCCTTTTATGTCGCAGAATTTGGCATATACACTGTTTTTACACAAAGCTGAGTTTAATTTCTGTTTAACACGGTTACTAGCTGGTGTAGCGGAGAATTACTTTCGTTATTTCCTCAATTAATTTTAGAGCTTCAGCAGACGAATAATTGTCGTTTTCTATAACCTCACTGGTTAGTAGAAATTGTTTTCCTGCACTGTCAGTCACGAGGGTTCCGACTATGACATTTACTATACACCTGCCAGCTGAATCAGTAGCTTCGTTTGTCGACACCCTGATTTTACCATTTGCTGTTTGTTGCCTAATGTTACTTAATGTTCTATCGTAACACTTTCGCAAGTAAGTCTGCCGCAACGTCGAGTCATTAGGAACTACTCTTTTTGTATATTATTCCATGAAAGCTTTGAAATTAGGGTTATTTACTTTATTAAATAATATGTTTACAGCCACCAACATTTCACATTGATCTAGGAAGAACTCGGATTCTTTATTTATAAGTTAATCTGACACAGGTGGAATTTCTTCCCTGTTAAGGGACAAAATGTTTATATGTGAAATGTGTTTTCGGGAGTTACAATGAGTCTCAATGTATCGTTTTTGGTCTCCCCTTAGTCTGACATGATACAATTTAATGTAATATGGTCCCCATTAACTTCAAAATAATCACTTCCGAACTCCTGCACAAATAAATGCGTCTTAGAGCTTTTCACTTTTGGCATACTTACTGTTAATTATATTCTTCTACTAATCAGATAGATAACCACATGCACAGATCAAAACTAGACTGCTATCTCCGTCCTCTATCTGGCAATGTGAACTAGACATACAGGACTGTTTTTATTATCAGAACAGTACCTGCCTTATGAGTATGACTTAGTAAATAAAGCACATGGAACGACAGGCAGGTCGGTACCATCACTGCCCCCACCCACTATCGTCCTGCTTTCCAACTTGAAACCGAATTGTTTTCGTCGGGTCTAAAGTCTCTAAGCCTGGATATAACACTGACTTGTCATTGATCTTAGCATGCGATGATAACAGGAGACCAATCAGTGTGTCCGTAGCAAGCTTATTACGTGGATTAATTTCTATGCGGCAGGCTTTTCTTCCTCGTGGATGATTGGCACTCACTGTCAGATGTATCAGAACTCATGATGAAATCACAACACACTACACTAAACTGCACACTGTTGCGACATTTTGTGCAAAACACTGTGTCATCAGAAGACCATTCGTAAAGAGCGGTGTGTATGAAGATAGTTTAGATCGCAGAACTTTAGAGTTAGCACTTATTTTTTGTAATAAATAGGATCGACGATCAATGTTATGATGTTTGCAATGTTTTGCTCAAAGTGTTGCAACAAGTGGACAATGAGATAGATATGCATGGGAAGAGCCAGTTTTTAAGTGTCATTGTTATTTGAAGTGGGAGTACGTTTTTTTTTTTTTTTTTTTTTTTTTTTTTTTTTTTTTTTTTTTTTTTTGCGATCCCTAATAAAATCTCTGCCGTATGCCGGGAAGTTCACTAACAGCAGAACTGTCAGGTTACTGGTTGGGTAGACGACCCCTAATAAACCGCTTGACGGGTGTCTGCAAATTCATGAATACTAAAATTGTCAGTTAGGTATACCTGGTAAGGTTTATCTTGTCTCAGTAGCAATAAAACCAAGTCCCTTCAAATGAGACCACATCCATATGCTATATACGGACGTTCCAAGGAGAGCAACAAGAAAGAGGGTGCTGAAAGGAAATCGATTCAGAAGGCGAATATAAACAATATCACCACTGTTGAGGGTAACACTGACTTGGACATGTTAAGCCTCGTACAGATATGCGCACCGAAACCCGTAGCGCAACTACGTCCCGCGCCAGGGCAAGGTTACGCACGGTGGTTGCTCTATTAAGCCGCGTTTCCACTATTGCAACTGCGCAAGAATAATGAGAGGCAAACAACAGTTTCCACTTAAAACGTCGTTTCTACTTTTGCAACTGCGCAGGAATAACAAGAGGCAAACGACAGTTGCCAGTTAGGCACATTTTTTTTTTATTTTAGTAGGTTATTTTACGACGCTTTATCAACATCTTAGGTTATTTAGCGTCTGAATGAGGTGAAGGTGATAATGCCGGTGAAATGAGTCCGGGGTCCAACACCGAAAGTTACCCAGCATTTGCTCATATTGGGTTGAGGGAAAACCCCGGAAAAAACCTCAACCAGGTAACTTGCCCCGACCGGGAATCGAACCCGGGCCACCTGGTTTCGCGGCTAGACGCGCTGACCGTTACTCCACAGGTGTGGGCTGTTAGGCAGATATGCGCAAGGCAAGATGCGGGAATAAATTGTGTGCGCCCAATCCCTCGACAAGTACGCGCGAGTCTCCCGCTCTGGGACCGGGAGACATTGGCAACTATCTGCTTCTTCACCAGCTGATTTCAGGTCTTCCGTAGGAGCTGCTGTTTTCACTCCAAACATTTGTATAGGTTCGGTGCATTCAACTAGTTTGTCGAGTATTTTTTCACAGGTTATCTGGAGGTGAGAGTGTGATGAACTGGTCTAATGGGGAAAGCGTAGAGTTTACTGAAGAATACAGGAATTATCCTGGTCTTTGGCGAGCCTCAGAACCGAATTATGAGGACCCTCAGAAAAGGGGGGGGGGAGCCCATCAATTTTTAGCAGAAATGTATGAGCTGGGATTTACAAAAGCAGTCAGCTACAAAATTAAAGTTTCAAATGCTACTTTCATAGGCTTCACGCAGGAGCGAAGAAAACCGAATTAATTAATTTATACATTTTGATCACACAACTTTTAACACTACATCACTTGGAATATAAGGTGTATATATGCCTCCACGTGTTAAATAACTAAGTTACCTTGTTGACTAATTTCAGCCTGTGAGTTATTCTCAGAACTGGGTGGTCTTTGCGCTTTTTGATTGCGTTTCCGTGGGGGTGTGTTTGTGTAGTGTAATATGGAGTCAAAAAGTGTGTGTGTTCTGAAATTGAGTTATGTTTGAAGATTTGATGAGGATGTGTTTTTGTGTGTCTGTATATTTCGTATTGTTCTATTGTGTTTAGTTTCTGTCTGGTTTTACGGTAGGAGATGTAGAATTTCCATGCCTGTGTTTATGTTGCTGTAGCTGTGGTTGGCGTTTGTGATATATTCTGCGTATGTGGAAGTGTTTTATTATTTGGCTGTGATGTGTTCTTTGTAACGTGTTTCAAATGATCTGCCTGTATACACCTGTCTGATTGTTAATTTATTTAATTATTTACGTATTTATTTATTTATGTAGTTAGTTATTCACTTATTTATTTATTTATTTATTTATTTATTTGTTTGTTTATTTATTTATTTATCCACGTATTTACTTTATATATTATATATATATATTCCCTTATGTATTTATTTGATAACTTATTTATTTATTTATTCATTTATTTAATCACTTAATTGTTCACTTATTTATTCATGCATTTATTCAATTATTCATTCGCTTGTTTACTTAGTCATTTAATTATTTATTTACTAGCTCTACCCGTGCGCTGCGCTGCACTTATTAGAAATAAATATAAAGTAATTACATAATTAAAATAGAACATTGGCTCCAGGGAACATTCGTGTTTGATAGAAGAATAAATCATTTAATATGCTACTTAAATTAAATTGTATTTAAATAATTAAAATGCTATCATTTTGGTCCAGAAACCACTCATTTGGTGCAAAGATAATTCGTTTAACATTTTTCTAAATTAGTCTTGAAAGCATCTTTTAATAAATCACTCCAAATTAATAGAGTTGATTGTATACGAAGATCATTTTTATGTTAACCTTACTGTGCATCTTTTTTTTTTTTTTGTTAAGTTTATTTTATTCACGCCTTAACATCTGTGGTCATGTCGCGTGTTTAGAATGTGTGGGTATATCAGTAGGCCGTTTTTACTCATGTTGAGTGCCTGTTTCTATTGTGTGTTGTAGATGGCTTGTGTTCATGTAACTGATTATAGACTTTGATTAATGTTTTTGGTATTGGTAATTGAGGCGGTGATGAATAATGGCATAGCGTATATCCTTCCAATCCGGCATTTGCCTTTATGACTAAGGGAAATCATGAAAAACCCCAATCAAATTAGTCGGCTACGGGGTTTGAACCCGGGACCCCCGAATGCTTGTCTCAAATGCTACCGCCTGATCCAACTCGCTAGGTTGTATATCATTGTTTATGGAAATAAAAAAATGAGGTACCCTACATAAATATTATTTTAAGAAACACAGGAAATGAATATGGGCAAATTATGAGCACAGGAACGCCATTTCATGACATCTTTTAAAATAACTCAGATCCAGTGATCTCTATGGTAAAATGAGTGTATAAAATTAGAGTATTTTATGTGGACCAAATAAAGTTGCAATAATCAAGTTATACAATATTTCGACAGAGTATCAAGTTTTCTGTGCGTACAGATTTCTTTTCATCTTACGTCAGTCCTCATTTGCAGCATTACATCCATCTAGACAAACTACAAATTTCAAATAGTGAAGGTTAATTAGCTTCTGAGATTGCATCATACAAACACAAAATATGCTCTGTATATTAATATTGATAAACGCCAAGGCCGCCTTAAATAGATGGAGTCATTTGTTTTGATTTCATTGTAGCCATCGTCGTCGTTCCTGCAATAACTCCTATGTCACATATCGATTATCAGATTTTTGCTCTATTAAATAACTTAAATAGTGATGCAGCAAATAATACAATCTACTATATATAACTTAATTATATTTCTTTCTTTCGAAAATGTAAGAATTCACGATCTCCTATGCACTATTGCCATAGAATGAATAAATTTGTTTTTCTTCCTACTAAACAATTTAATATTTTGCACATAGAAGTTAACGGAACAACGACACTATAATCTGAGGCGGCGGTGGAAATGTATTGTATTGTTATTTTAAAACTCTTGCATATCCTTAAAGATCAGTCCTATCAAAATTTTGCCTGGGATAAAACTTATCGGAAATCATTTTTAAAGAAACTTTTGTGCGACATCGTGCGTATTTTCTTGTTTTCCGCACAGAACCAATACGCGGTAAGTGTGAAATACCACATTCAGTATTCCCAACGTAACACACATAACAATTTCCCTCTTCTTACCGCTTAAGCGCGACATTCATTTTAGTGCTTTAGGCTTTTAACATATTATTTTTAGAGACGTTTAACATAGTAATAATTAGAAATTGGAAACTTACCACTGCAATTTCACGTAAATTGCAATGTTAATTATTGTTTTTAAATATTTGCAAATATTAAGTAAAGTCTACTACTCCACGAAACTTATTGCATTCCTGACACAAGTAACATTAAGGAAGCCGTGAAAAAATCAACAAGATTTCAGATGCCGATGTTATTACAGCAATATGTTATATAAATAATATTGTTAAAGTATTAAAATGAAAAATAAATCATTACATAACCTTACCGTTTCTTTTAAGTTCGCATTAATAGACTGGGAGAAAAAAAGACAGACGTATATCACGGCCTGCTGGAGTATAGTAAACACAGAAAATATTTTATAGCAACAATGTTGAAGAAAGATATTTTGGTTTTCCGAATTTGCCGTCATTAAACAGAAACCAAAATGGAGACTTCATTGCAACTAATTATAATTTCGTCTTTCAGGTATGTAATAAACGATCTTCGCACAAAATAATGTTCGATACACGAGCGGTATGTTTGTTTTCATGCTCTCGGAAATTAAAAAAGCTCAACTACGTTTCGCTTTTTCAATCTTTTCCTCGAACATGAAAACGTCAACATACCGCTCTTGTAACGTATATTACTATTGTTATGTAACATTTTTCACAAAAATCAATAATAAGTGAGATATTTCGGTTTATTTAATTCAGCCCCCCTTATAACCCCCCTTTTAAATAAAGTATTTTTTATGCCATATAGCCTAAAATCTAAGTTCCAACGAACTTAATTTATATTCCAATTTTCATCGAAATCCGTTCAGCAATTATCGCGTGAAAAGGTAACAAACATCCAGTCAGGCAGACTTAAATCAGTCCTATCAAAATTTTTCCTGGAATAATACTTATCGGAAATCATTTTTAAAGAAACTTTTGTTATGTTACATTTTTCTCAAAAATCAATAATAAGCGAGATATTTCGGTTTATTTAATTCAGGCCCCCTTATAACCCCCCTTTTAAATAAAGGATTTTGAATGCCATACAGCCTAAAATCTAAGCTACAACGAACTTAATTTATGTTCCAATTTTCATCGAAATCCGTTCAGCCATTATCGCGTGAAAAGGTAACAAACATCCAGACAGACAGACAGACATACAAACAAAAATTTCAAAAAAGCGATTTTCGGTTTCAGGATGATTAATTATACATGTTAACACCAATTATTTTTGGAAAATCGAAGATTACCAGAAACATTTCGCTTACAGATTTATTATTAGTACTAGCCGTACCCGTGCGCTCCGCTGCACTTGTTAGAAATAAATATAAAGTTATTACATAATTAAAATAGGACGTTTGATCCAGGGAACATTCGTGTTTGTTAGAAGGATAAATCGTTTAATATGTTACTTAATTGAAATTGTATTTGAATAATGAAAATGCGATCATTTTGGTCCAGAGAACACTCATTTGGTGCAATGACAATTCCTTTAACATGTTTCTTATTTGTTATTACATGCAACCATAGTTTAATGAAGATTGACATATCATTTAGTTTTAATGTGTAAACTTTATATTACTTGCTATATGTTTCCATTGAATTATGGTAATAACTTAATTTTAATCATTGTTTTCTACGTCTTCAGTAAATGGCGCTTGGTCCACCATGGTTCTGAACCCTTCAAATAACTTAAATAGTGATACAGCATAAACAGTGATATGTAATTATATTTCTTTCTTTCGAAAATGTAAGAATTCACGATCTGCTATGTACCATTGCCATGGTATGAATGTGTTTTTTCTTCCTACTCAAAAATGTTATATTTTGCATAGGAGTTACTGCAAGAACAACAAGGATATAATCTGAGGCGGCGGTGAAAATGTATTGTATTGTTATTTTAAAAGTCTTGTATATCCTGAAATATCAGTCCTATCGAAACTTTGCGTAGAATAAAACTTATCGGAAATCATTTTTAAAGAAACATTTGTTATGTAACATTTTTCAGAAGAAAGCAATAATAGGCGAGATATCTCGATTTATTTAATTCAGGCCCCGTTAAATGAAGTATTTTGAATGCCATATAGCCTAAAATCTAAATTACAACGAACTTAATTTATATTTCGATTTTCATCGAAATTCGTTCAGCCATTATCGCGTGAACAGGTAACAAACATCCAGACAGACAGACAGACATACAAACAAAAATTTCAAAAAAGCGATTTTCGGTCTCTGGATGAATAATTATACATGTTAACACCAATTATTTTTGGAAAATCGAAAATTACCAGAAAAATGTCGGTTACATATATATTATTAATATATATTATATTATATTATATTATATTATATTATATTACATTATATAAAAAGTGCGTTGATAACGGATGTACTCCGATAAGTAAGTTTTTAATTTGTTGTGGGGGGGGGGCTCTTGAATCTCAGAAGGAACAATTTTTACAACAGCGCAACATAATCTGCTTGGCTCATTTCCAAATTGTTTTGCATTGAATTTATTGCATATATATTTTATGTATTTTAACACGATTCACTTGAGCATAGTTAAAATTTGAATTACAAAATAATGGATTGCTAAGCTAACGTACTATTACTGCATACTAAATCGATACACTCTCGTTGTTCGTTAATTTTCTGAGATTAAAATGAGTGTGTACATAAATATTGTTTTAAGAAATACAGAAAACGAATGTACAAAATAGCCTATCAAATTTTCTGCGCATAAGAATCTATTTTAATCTTACCTGTCCTCGATTTACTCAGATTTACTATAATAACATTATAGCATTATATCCATCTAGAGAAACTACACTTTCCAATGGTAAAATAATTAATTATTCAAATCTGTTAATTTTGCTTTCGATATTACTTCATACAAATACAGAAACAATCTCTGTAGTCTATGTTTAATAGCTTTCGATTGTTGTTGGCCAAGGCCCCTTTTTCGATTGTTGTTGTCCAAGGCCCCTTATAGACGAAGTCATTTGTGATTTCATTGCACCGTCTTAGATGGCGTTATTTTAATTTTAAAACTCATTTATCTCATTAAATATCAGTCGTATCAAAATTTTGTAAAGAATAAAACTTCGGAAATCATTTTTAAAGAAACTTTTGTTATGTAACATTTTTTTTTACAAAAATCAATAATAAGAGAGATAATTCGATTTATTCAATTCAGGCCCCCTTATAACCCCCTTTTTAAATAAAGTATTTTGAATACCATATAGCCTAAAATCTAAGTTACAACGAACTTAATTTATATTCCAATTTTCATATAAATCGGTTCAGCAATTATCGCGTGAAAAGGTGACAAACATCCAGACAGACATACAAACAAAAATTCCAAAATAGCGATTTTCTGTTTCAGGGTGGTTAATTATACATGTTAGGACCAATTATTTTTGGAAAATCGAAAATTAACAGAAAAATGTCGGCTACAGATTTATTATTAGTACAGATTTATTTATTTATTTATTTATTTATTTATTTATTTATTTATTTATTTATTTATTTTACTTATTCACTTACATATTTATTCATTCATTCATTCATTCATTCATTCATTCATTCATTCATTCATTCATTCATTCATTCATTCATTCATTCATTTTTAATTTCACGTGAAGCGAGTACGGAGATAGCTTTGGAAGTAAATCTCGAAAAGACAATGTACAGTGTGATTCAGACCACCCGTAACAGTAATTTATTTCGGAAACTAGTGCATTAAAATTTTCGAGACAAAAATATTTATTACTAAAGCACATGTGAACTTCCACTAGAGCATGATTTCATCAATCAGCCGTAACAGGAAGTAGGGTCAGTGGTGTATTATTTTATAATTTCAATTGGGAGTCGGGATCAAATAAGGTACCATTTGATAGAGCTCTTCAGAACAAACAACTTTTATAGGAAACGTCTTTATTAATTCCAATTCTTTCAATGAGAAAACGTACGAAAAGACAATGGGTGATACAGACCAACCGTAAGTAATTTATTTCGGAAACTAGTGCATTAAAACTTTCGAGACAAAAATATTTCTAACTATAGCACATGTGAACTTTCACTTGAGCTTGCTTTTATCAATCATCCTTAACAAGAAGTAAGGTCAGTGGCGTATTACTTGAAAATTTGAAATGTAATTTGGGGTCAAATAGGGTACCATTTGATAGAGCTCTTCATAAAATGAGCTTGATTTCAGAAAAAAGACTTTTATTCTATTGTCTTATTTATTTTTGTTTATTGGTATGTTTTACAATAAATTAATTTAGTAGCATAATATTTTAAAAAAATCTTACTTTTACTTGAGTTTAAAGAGTCTTCACAATCATCGGGAAAATTTCTTTTATGGCGTGAAACAGTAGAACCTGACAATTAGAAAGTGAGTCTTAAATTTGGAACGCTGTTACCAGTGGCCCAAACCCTTATACACATGCCAGTGTGGTATTTGCTGAAACTGCTTCACGAAAAAAAAAAATTCTTCCTGGTCCAATCAATTGTAATTTAATTTCAAAATCTGATCTTGACATCCGCGTAATTAAAAAAAAAAAAAAGTGATTTTCGGCCAGCTCACTTCCACAATCATGATTCTAGTTTCATCCCTTCCTTTGTGATATTTACTTATCCAAAATGAATATGTGCGCAAATAGAAATGAGATGTGCGCAAGAGAATCTGCAGTTTTAACTGGCAACTGTTGTTTGCCTCTCATAATTCCTGCGCAGTTGCAATAGCGGAAATGTGGCTTTAGGTTGCGGGGTGAACTTTTCCAGCCCGCGCTAGAGTCTGCAACACTACGGCCCGATTGGACCAACCCTTGTTAAATATTTAACATGTCGTTAAGGCAGTTTAACACTAAACTTAACGGAAGTGATGTTTCATCAACTGTTGTTACTGCTATCATCGTGTTAAACCCACTGTTAAATTAACATAGCATACTCTCGCAGTTTAAATCCTTAACGTCCTGTTACAGCGTGAATCATGGCTGCCAGAGAACATATGTTACACGCCGCATTATTAAATCGAGATATATTTGCAGTGAAAACAATTAGCTGCAATCACTACTTCAGCATTTTTAGTTATTCAGAATGGATACGTTCATAAATACTAAAATGATTCATATTAATATTAGCACTGCATCAACAGTAAATAGAAGATATGTGTTTATTAACGTAAGCATTTCTGTTATTATTATTTCGTATTAATACTCGAATATAATTGCAGATTTTCAAAAGAATATTTCTTTATTTCACTGATTTAAGAGTTCACATGTAATTATGACTAATGACGTGTGAAGATATGTTAGATATATAAGATATGAAAGTAATGTTAACGCTTATTCAGCATCACTATTATTTTCATTTTCTATTGCTTCTATTTGATCCTGGATAATTGAAAGAATCTTCATACAAATATCAACTTTGAGAGTGAAAGTACCACCGTCAGTTTTCAAATGTTCCACTGTATCTTGTGCATGACCCGTCTTAGCATTTCTTTTAATATTTTCATAACATTGATTTGTTTCATAGTTTGCGTTTTCACATCCAAATGGCGATTGAAAATATTGGGTTAAAGAGACCCATGTTTGTTCCTTTTTCCTAATGAAAGTTCCATCACTACGTCTTCTTCTTCTTCTTCTTCTTCTTCCTCACTTCCTGGTTTAGGCATTAATTGCCTGTTCCATCTTCACTAATAGATCTAGGACCATCTCTTCCGAGGAAGTCCAACATCTCTTCTTCCTCTTGGGAAGTAGTTTTGTATTCTCCTTGGTAATCTACTCTCTGCCATTCTTTCTATATGTTCTTTCCATTGTTCCTTATTGTTAGTTATCTTTTCTTTTATGGAGTAGATTTGCAGTTCTTCACGGATATCCTCGTTTCTTATCTGGTCCATTCTAGTACACCCCTTTACTCTCCTTAAAAACTTCATCTCAGCTGCCTGGATTTTACTTTCATGTTTAGTAGTGGTAATCCAAAATTCACTCCCATATAGGAGGGTAGGAACTGCCATTGTTTTATAGAATTTTAATTTTGTTTGTTTGTGGGCTTTATTATTCAACGTTCTATTTATTGTGCCACAAATAGCTTGGAACTGATTAATTTTATATTCAATATCTTTATCATATCCATAGCTAATATCACATCCTAAATATTTATAGTGGGATACTTGTTCAATCATTTGGTCATCAATGATTATTTTTGCGCGTAGAGGGTTTCTTCCACTAAAAGCCATCACCTTTGCTTTATTTATCGAAATTTTGAGATTATAATCTTTACATATTTCATTTAATTTATGGGCAGCCAGTTGCAATAAATCTTCGTCATAATGTAGTAAGACTAAATCGTCAGCGAAAATTAAGTTGTTAATACTTGTGTCATTATTCAATCTAAGGCCTTTGTGTGTTAACAGTTTCCACGTTTTATAATGTCGTCAATATATATATATTATTATATTAATAATATAATATATTAAAAAGAGTGGGCGATAGACTGCACCCTTGTCTAACTCTTTGATTTATTAAAATTTCTTCTGACTTTTTTTCATCTGCTTTTATTACTATTTTGGTTTCTTCATATAAGCTTTGGATTGATTTTATTAGATGGTGCGGATATCCTCGTTCTTTCATTATTGCCCATAGTTTGGTTCTATTCATTCTGTCGAAGGCCTTTTCAAAATCAACAAACAGTAAATACGTTGGCAAGTTAAATTCTCTTCTCTTTTTGATTAGTCTCTTTATAATAAACACATTATCACTACAAGATCTTCCTTTTACAAACCCTGCTTGTTCTTCTTCTAAAAGTGTGTTAGATATAATCTTCAATCTATTATTTATAATTTTCGAGTATAATTTATAAGTGGGGTTCAATAAACTGATACCCCTGTAATTTTTACTATCTAATCTATTTCCTTTTTTGAATAGGGATATAACTTCACCTATCTTCCAATTTTCAGGTATTTTGCATGTATTCCAGCATTCATTTATTAAATTCAGTAATCTTATTTCTGCATATAAACCTGCATATTTGATCAGTTCATTATTTATACCATCTATACCTGGTGCTTTTCTGTTTTTCATTTCTTTCATTGCTTCCCTCATTTCGCTTAGAGTAATTCTGTCTATTTCTGATTCATTTTCATTTTCAGAAGGGTATTTTATATCTAATTCTTCTTCATTCCACCATAATTCTCTGTAGTGGTTTTCCCATGTTTTCAGATTAATGGTATTTAATTTTGCAGTGTCTTTTTCTGTTCTATTTAACTGTTTCATTACTTTAAATGCTAAAGATTGTCTTCCATGTACATCGTGCTCTATTCTAAAAATGAATCTTTCCCAGGAATCTTTATGAGCTGTTCGAGTTATTTGTTTCGCTCGGTTTCTTTTTTGATTATATATAATTTTAGATTCTTCAGTTTTTTTTTTTTGTAAGTATTCTAAATAAGCTAATTTCTTATCTCGTACAGCCTCTTCTATTTCGTCATTCCATATCTTTAATCCTCTTTTGTTACGAATTTTTTTCTTTTTTCCTATGGCTTCACATGCAGCATTTAGAATACATGTTTTCATATCTTCCTACTCTTCGTTTAGGTTTTCATTCATTACATTTCTTTCCAAATGTTTTTGTAGCCTGTTTTGATATAATTTTCTTATACTTTCTTCTTCTAAGAGATACACTTTAAAGACTTCTTCTTTTCTTTTTTCTTGGGTTTTTCGTTTTTTCCATTTGGCTATCATAAGTACCGTGGCTATTAATAAATAGTGGTCTGAATATATGTCATTCCCTCTATATACTCTTACATCTTGTATTTGATTCCTAAGTCTGTCATTAATCATTATATAATCTATTAGCGATCTTTGATTTCTAGCGCACCATGCATACTTATGTATATCCTTCTTCCTGTAAAATGTATTCGTGATTTTTAGTCTATTATAAGTGGCAAATTGTCGAAGTTCTTCAACATTTCTATTTATCACATTTTCTCCGAATGCACCTATTATTCCTGGGATTGGAAGATTGCCAACTCTGGCATTTAGGTCACCACTTATGATAATATTTTCAGTATTTTTAATGCCATTTAGTTCTTGTTGCAATTTATCATAGAAAATTGTGGAGTCTTCAATTTTCCCTTCTTCTGGTGCATCACTACGTTTGAGTTCAATTACATTCATATAATTGCTAGATATACTAAAATAATTGTACTTCTCATATGAGGTAAAATTACTGCTCCTTACACTTTCTGTTTCTCGATTTCCGTTGTAATTATGTTAGTCTCCAATACATCCATAATGTAAAAAAATACAATTCTCCGCTAAAACAAATGACTACACCAACTAGAGGCACATTCAGTAAACTTTCATACAATCACTGCTTCTTTGATTCCTGTTACATTACTCTTAACATCATGTCACCTAACCAAAGTAACTCAAATGATTGGTGAAACACTATTACACTGACAGGATGTTTAATTTTTAACAACACGTTAGTTAACATGCTGTTAGCGTTATTGTAACGAAGTTTGGTGAAACTGTGCCCTAACCTACCAGCGTCCGCCAGTTCAGGTACTCCTACTTTCAATCATGGACGTAGCTGCAGCAGCCTATATTTATTTGCATTTTTCGTGCAAAAAGAAACGGAAACAGAGGCAATGGTGGCAAACATAGTTACATATCATATACAAGTAGAAATAAATGTGGTAATTCAAATTTTCTGGCTGACTTGAAGTTCAAAACAGTTAGTGGACATTATAAAACTTTTACCAGAATGTCACCTACAGACTTTAAATATTTGCTAGCGCCTAATGTTGCAAAGAAAGATACCACATTCAGTTCAAGAAAGAGTGGCGGTGCGATTTCTGGCAACCGTACAATAATATGCAATAACATTGTTGAATCAACACACCGGACTAAAATTAGGTTGTCATAAATGAAGAATCTTTAAAGGACTTTGAAGCTAAATTAAAAAAATGAAATCTGGAAATCAGTATATGTCAATGAAGATATGAATAGTAAATTCAATGCGTTTCATAATACATTCTTAAATATCTTTGAACTACGTTTTCTTGTAAAACACAAAAATTCTCAAACATCTAAACATAATTGGATTACAAAAGACATAAGAATCTCATGCAGAACAAAGAGAACTCAATATATTTAAAGTAGAAATAGTAATGACCGCAAATTAATAGGTCTAATTTCTGTAGTACAATTTTATGATTAATACAAACTGTTGCGGTTGTGCCACTTCTGGCACCAAATTGTTGTTCTGCCCGTTTGTTCTTGGGCACAACTTTGTTATGGCCGATGCTATAGGGATTAAATTCTGACACCAAATTATTATATTGAGGTTCTACCCTACCGATCATTACTTTTGTCAAGGTATTTCTGACACCAGTTTATTATTGTTTACGTCAGGATATTTCAGGATGGTAATGGTCGAGCTATTAACTTAATTAGATACTGCGCATTCAAGAACAGGATCACAGGTTGGATCAGGCTCGAAGAATATCAACTTAATCAAATCAAATAAGTCACTTCACTGGTTATACTATAATATATTGTAAACTTCCTTATATACATGAGTTATACATTTAGCTATTTAGCTATGTTATGAAAAGTTTCAAAATGTTTAACTGGTATTGTAAGTTATATATATATATATATAGTAGAACAATGAAAAATCATTTAAAGAATTTACCTATAAAGGCGTTTGTTGACTCAGGTGCCATTCGGCTTGGATTCCCGAATACTGATAATAATATTGTCCATCGAAATATCTCGTGAGGTAGTACCATTCAAAGTATATATATATATATATATATATACTTTACTTTACTTTACTTTACTTTACTTTACTTTACTTTACTTTACTTTACTTTACTTTACTTAAGCAATAAAAGAGAATCTAGGATATACCTACTTGGTATACCTACTCAGTTACAAGAGTTTAAATGAAAACAAAATGGTAAAATAAATCATTGATTATATTTGAATGCAATTGATTAAACAGTGAAATAATATGGAAACTTCAGTGCCTTAGCTTGGTTACGTACGGTGCAATTGGTCGGACAAACTTCGTAGAACAATGAAAAATCATTTAAAGAATTTACCTATAAAGGCGTTTGTTGACTCAGGTGCCATTCGGCTTGGATTCCCGAATACTGATAATAATATTGTCCATCGAAATATCTCGTGAGGTAGTACCATTCAAAAACCTCGGAAAAATCCATTATATCTTATACAAATGAGTTCAAAGTAGAACTTTGAAATATACACAGTTCACTGAATTTCAAGCACTGACATTTCCTTATTATATTCTATGTGGTGTATTACTCTGACACTAGTAGAGTCTAATAAATCTCTCTCGACATTAGTAGCAATTGGTATATTATGAAATGTTATAACTTACAGTACATACGACGAAAGTAGTGTTGACGATGGCGGATGCCATGGTCCCGGCTTCGATTGGTTGACTTACATGCTTCTCACCATCTTCTGACTTGCGGTCACAAAACTGACTGATCTGTTCGAAGTGAACACTCGAAAGAGGGGCCGCACCCGTGGAGATGTTCATTATATTGAGAGCAGCAGCGTCATGACGCTATCCGGCCCGCGAAAAATAGCGTAATACTACTGAGATGTACCATGCATATGCCAGTTTTACTCTGAATGCAAACGCTGGGTTTGCGTTAATTTAACATACAGAAAATCATGGGTTTCTCTGCGATCAGCTGGTTCTCAATATGGGTTTGAAAGCGAGAGAGGGCTATGGAACAATCTAATCACACACGCGTCCTAGCGCGTGGGAGATAAAGGTGTATAACGCTGACTTTGCTCTCTCCTCGACAATAGAGTCCACATGTTCGCGTCTTATTTGCAACGCATACAGTTCGTGAAGGACTGCGCATACATGGTGCTATGAAGTGCATGACAGTTGCTATGTTTGACCACCGTAATGTATCCCTTAAATTAGCGGGGCATAACAAAACGAAGGCTTTGGAGAGATCACAGATTACCCCTCCTACTTGTAATTTTTTTTAACTGCTTCCAGAATTTTATCAGTTAAATTAAACACAAAGTAATCTTAAAAGCCAAATAACTTTACTTTAACAATTTATTCTAAACTTGGCTAATAAAATCAAAACAACTAGGAACATTACTTACTTACTAGGTTTTAAGGAACCCGGAGGTTCATTGCCGCTCTCACATAAGCCCGCCATTGGTCCCTATCTTGAGGAAGATTAATCCAGTCTCTACCATCATATCCCACCTCCCTCAAATATATTTTAATATTAGCTGTGTATCTAATGCTTACTCACTTCACTTGCGTGATTCGGGTTCCGCATACTGCAAATAGATGGCAGGGCTTTGGCCCATTTTCAAATTGCACACCACTTCGGCGGGCCACGTTATGCATGATGTGTATCTATGAAGAATTATGTCGTGTACTAGGATGAGTATAGAGTAGGGAATGTGTGAGGATGATGATGAAGGTGAGGAGGGAAGAAGGGGAAACCCGGTTCCGGCACGTAGCCTACTCTGTCGAGTAGCACCAAGGGGGCCGTCACGCTTAACGTCTCCATATATTATTTTAATGTACCGAAGTACATATGATATTTCCATGCAGATATTCTGCGTCATCATACGATGAAAGAGTAATGGAATGGCGTCTCAGATTAAGCTCCAACTCTTGGGTTCCCTCTAGTGGCCGCCCTCTGCACTACGTCATAGATGTCTATGAACGCAGGACCGAAGTCCACACATGTGCTGAGGTGCACTCGATATGAGTGACTAGTTGGCCGGGATCCGACGGAATAAGCGCCGTCTTAAATCACGAAGTGATTTACGCATATCATATATATTATTTTAATGTACCGAAGTACATATGATATTTCCATGCAGATATTCTGCGTCATCATTGAATCCCGGCGCCGGAGAGAATTTTTCTCCGTTCCATTACTCTTTCATAGTTAACGTCTCCACCTGACGGACGAATCACTATCAATAGGGACATATGCCTTCTCTTCATATGCACTGCGGAGAAATATGGGATTTAACCCAGGCATATTGGTACACAATTTAGTGATTAGAATTTGTGCACCATGACTCCTAATCCCGAGGTAGAAATTTTACATGAAAATTTCTGACCCCGCCGGGAATCGAACCCGGACCGGCTAGTCTGGAGGTAGACTTGCTACCACAGAACTAACTCGGCGAGTAAAATTTGTATGCATTCAAACATAACATTTAATGGAGAATCGGAATATGTAAATTTTAATATAGAGTATCATTTAAAAAAATTAACTTTACTGTCACACCCTTTGTCTGAATATCTAACTTTTTTCGAACAGTGGTATCATATTGTATGGTTTATCTCCAACAGCTTTTTGTATAAAACTCTTTTTGTAAAATATAAGAAGTTATTAGCAATATTCCCTACTTATTATTCACTCACTCTGTTTATAAAAGAGTACCGTATATCATCATCTTGATTGCTACAACATTCTCATTTCAGAACAATAATTTGGATTCAGAAAGAATACATCAAGTGAGCAAGCTTCGTTTAATTTAACTGATAAAATTCTGGAAGCAATTAATAGGAAATTACAAGTAGGAGGGATATTTTGTGATCTCTCCAAAGCTTTCGATTGTATTAATCATAAAATTCTACTTTAAAAATTAGTATACTATATTATTAAAGGCATAGCATAACAGTGGTTTGAATCATATCTCCATATCAAAAACAAAAGTTGAAATCAACGCATTCAGTGACATCTTTGAACCTGCTTCAACATGGGGAAATGTTCATATAGGGATTACGCAAAGATCTCTATTAGGACATCTTTTTCTAATTTTTATAAATGATCTTGGCCCCTTAGTAAAAAAGAACAGATTATCCTATACTATTTACAGGTGACACAAATATCATTACAGACAGCAACTTTGCCACATTCAAATATAAAACAGAAACACTTTTCCTTAAAAGTTATGACTGGTTTACAACCGATAATTCATGAAATATTTATTTTACAGAAATAATGGAAATATTATACGTACTTAAATGTACAGTATTATTTTGTTATATTTTTATGTATCAGTACATGAAAACGAGATTTCATGCTGTTGGCAGCTGAAAGGTACGTAGCCTACTGATCGTAATGAAAGATCAGTTACAGATGTTCGATGTCTGCCTTTATTAAAATTGATTGTAGAAAACAGTTGCTCACAAATATAAATGTTGGGCCAAACATAGCAATCATTTTCACAGCCAGCCTGTGTAGTCGTGGATATTATTGCTAATGTTTAGTCATGTAAAACTCAACTAGGCTAATAGTTTTATTCAAAAGATCTTTAGCCCTTAGACTACAAAGAAGATCAATAAGTCCGAGCTGTGAATCGTTAAATGTTATGTTTTATTTAACGACGCTCGCAACTGCCGAGGTTATATGAGGACACTTAAATACAATCGACCTGGCCCGGAATCTAACCCGCAACCTCGGGCATAGAAGGCCAGCGCTATACCAACTGCGCCAACCAGGCCCACCTGTAACTTATATTACATTGTTTCAATTGGTATTGAAGAATTTATTATAATAATTTTAAACTTCTTTCCAATTAAGAAGCAGAGGTGGACGACCATCCAACCAGAATGGAGGTATCGTGTGGTTAGCACGATGATCCCCCCAGCCGTTATAGCTGGCATTCGCAACCGGATTTCGCTACCTATCGTAGATCCCCAAGTGCATCATGATGCTGGGTGGGCACCGGTCCCATACACTGGCCGAAATTTCATGAGAAAATTTCTTCCCCCATGAGGACTCGAACCAGCGCGCATTCCGTAACGCGAGTCCTAGGCAGGATGCCTTAAGACCACGACACCACGGCGCGGGACAATAAACACTTCTTAGGAACACAAATTTGAAGTCACTCTCAATTTCTCAATTGTTAATTGAACATAATTCAATACACCGATATGAAATTAGTTTAAATCATCGCCTATTACCGTGGTCAACTCCCTAGATTTTAACTTATTAAACAATAAAGTACTACAATAATGAGGCATATCATATTTCTTCTGTCTGTGACTTTCTATTCTTACAGTTCTGCATTACCTACGTGTATTATAATCATAACAATTTACTCGTAATATTTTATTATATTCAGTTTCGTCATGCGTAAACAGCATTAAACATTTATAAATAGAAGTATAGGCTATACAAAGAAATACCAAGATTCTGTATTCCTAAAAAAAGAAAAAAAATTACAAGGTTTTGTACTTTAAATAACAAAATCATTCTAATAACTCGTTTCTGAGATATAAAGACTCTGCTAATATTTACAGCATTTCTCCTTAAAAGGTACCATAGTTCAAGTGAGAATAATATATAGATAAGAGAGAATGTACATTCAACTTAGACCTAAGCTGTAAAAATAGCAAAGTTCACGGTATTTAGCTTTTTTTAAAATAAAATCAATATAGGTCTACCATTGTAAAGTGTTGTCGACAAAAAATTCAAGAAACCTAACATTATTCACAGATGTAATATAACAATTATTAAAATTAATAGACGGATGGACAGACAGACAGACAGACAGATTTATTCGTTCCATAATAATCTTAAAGTTGCTTTAGAGTATAGAATAAAGAACATGTCAAATTCTTTCGTTTAAAATATAAAAAGGCAAATATGAAATATATACAGAATTAATACCTTAATGGCAATAACATATTATAAAATAGAATATATTTACCATTTCATAGTATTAAAATATTTACTTACTTACTTACTTACTTACTTACTTACTTACTTACTTACTTACTTTAAGGAACCCGGAGGTTCTTTGCCGCCATTGGGTCCTATCCTGAGCAAGATTAATCCAGTCTCTACCATCATATCCTACCTCCCTAAAATCCATCTACGCCTCGGCCTCCCCAAAGGTCTTTTCCCCTCTGGCCTCCCAACTAATACTCTATATGCATTTCTGGATTCGCCCATAAGTGCTATATGCCCTGCCCATCTCAAACGTCTGGATTTAATGTTCCTAATTATGTCAGGTGAAGGATGCAATGCGTGCAGCTCTGCGTTGTGTAACTTTCTCCATTCTCCTGTAACTTCATCCCTCTTAGCCCCACATATTTTCCTAAGAACCTTATTTTCAAAAGCCCTCAATCTATGTTCCTCTCTCAAAATGAGAGTCCAAGTTTCACAGCCATACAGAACAACCGGTAATATAACTGTTTTATAAATTCTAACTTTCAGATTTTTTGACAGCAGACTAGATGACAAAAGCTTCTCAACCGAATAATAACAGGCATTTCCCATATTTATACTGCGTTTAATTTCCTCCCAAGTGTCATTTATATTTGTTACTGTTGCTCCAAGATATTTGAATTTTTCCACCTCTTCGAAGGATAAATCTCCAACTTTTATAGTTCCATTTCGTACAATATTCTGGTCACGCGACATAATCATATACTTAGTCTTTTCGGGATATACTTCCAACCCTATCTCTTTACTTGCTTCAAGTAGAATTTTCGCGTTTTCCATAATCGTTTGTGGATTTTCTCCTAACATATTCACGTCATCCGCATAGACAAGAAGCTGATGTACCCCGTTCAATTCCAAACCCTCTCTGTTATCCTGAACTTTCCTAATGGCATATTCTAGAGCGAAGTTAAAAAGTAAAGATGATAGTGCATCTCCTTGCTTTAGCCCGCAGTGAATTGGAAAAGCATTAGATAGAAACTCTCCTATACGGACTCTGCTGTATGTTTCACTAAGACACATTTTAATTAATCGAACTACTTTCTTGGG
The DNA here is from genome assembly GCF_040183065.1 of Periplaneta americana. NCBI lineage: Eukaryota > Metazoa > Arthropoda > Insecta > Blattodea > Blattidae > Periplaneta > Periplaneta americana. Next base: position 106,340,762 of record NC_091132.1, read on the forward strand.
AATACCAAATTCAATAAGAATATTATATAAAACTTCTCTCTTAACCGAGTCACACGCCTTTTTGAAATCTATGAATAACTGATGTACTGTACCCATATACTCCCATTTTTTTTCCAATATCTGTCAAATACAAAAACTCTAATCAATAGTCGATCTATTACGCCTGAAACCACACTGATGATCCCCAATAACGTCATCTACATATGGAGTTAATCTTCTCAAAAGGATATTCGACAAAATTTTGTACGACGTTAACGAAAGTGATATTCCTCGAAAGTTATTACAGTTAGTCTTGTCCCCCTTCTTAAAAATAGATACGATTATGGACTCCTTCCATTGTTCTGGTACAACTTTTTTTTTCCCAAATTACAAGTACAAGTTCATAAATTTCGCTAGATAATACGCTTCCACCCTCTTGTATTAATTCTGCTGGAATTTGATCAATACTTGGAGACTTGTACTTTTTCAGATATTTACACTACCAATATGTGAAATGTCAAGAATTCATCTACAGAATAGAAAGTGTGAGATATTAAGTACAGTAATTTTTAGTTCTACTTTAAATAATGCAGGATTTTGATTATGACTCAATGTCTTGAAGACTACTGAAAATTGTTATTGTCATGCAAGGTACTCCTTTTGATAGCATGGTAAGTTTGATGATGGCGTTTGAAAATCATTCTTTCTGCAGGTATTTATACACGTATGGCTAAATTAGTTGGAAAATTTTCTTTATTACATTAGAGGAAATTTATTGAAGAGTATAATGTACTAATTTGTTAAAATCAGAATCTCTAATGAAAAAAATTGGTCTACACAATTCTATAGCCTTTGCTCCAACTATTATTCTAATTTCTCTTTTTCTAATAATATATTTTTACTATCAGCAGAATTTCCCCAAAATATTATTTCGTAGAACATAATGAAATGAACATAGGCAAATATTTTGTCTTTAAGGTACTCCTATTTACAAATTGTTGTAACGACCTAATTGCGAAGCATGCTGAGCTACGTTTGGGGGTTATTTCATTAATATGTTTCCAGTTTAATGTAGACCTATTATTAATATGCAAACCAACAAATTTGTTTGTTGATGTTTCTAGTAGAGGTATATTATTGATAGTTGTGTCTCATGTTTCAGAGATTAAATTTGAAGAGGTTTTAAATTGAATTATATTATGTAATCTTCATCTTACGATGTTGGTGACGTAAAACATAAGTCCAAGATAGTTTTGCAAACACTGAACGGGAATTAATTTCATAAACACTCGTAATAGTACTTCCTTTTGTGTATATTTTCTACGAGATCACCCCTTTTTCTAGTCCACCCTTATACATAGCGCAGCTAATATCTGCATTCCGCTCATGAGTTGTGAGCCGACTCGGAGAGCGGAAACCTTGTGCAGGCCTGGTATACAGCTACAAAGTGATAAGTGGCCCCAAATTTTATTTAGTCGTGACAGAAGACGAAAATAAACAAAATGAGATATGTTCCATCATATTGTTAGTATTCACCACAGCTCGTTTAAAGCAACACAAATACGTAATGAGTCGATCGACCATTCCAAAATTTGGTAGAGTTTTTAGATTGAGTGCTCTAAAACTGAGGCTTCAAGTATGTAAAAATTGTTCTCTTAAGTTGTGGTGATTAACATATAAGCTTGGAAATTAATTTTACTTTATGAATTATGATCATTTAATCTTTGTTGTGTTTAAATTCAATTTTCAGTGAACTATTAATATTGTGTTATGAAAGAACACTATTTCTATAACTTACATTCTGTGAAATATAACACGAAGTGTCGGTATTCATTCATAATTTAACTGTTTATCAAGAACCTACAATGATAAATTGAGTGCAAGATTGAATAATTTATATCTGATATGAAATGAATTTGTTTTATTTGTTTCGACATAATGCACAATGCCTGTTATGTCTAAGTCCATTTAAATAATTGACGTACCTGTTTATATGCTGCATGTATTTTATTGATATAGAGCCATTTAAAAAAAAAATAAATAAATAAAAGGGAGCACGCGCGCGTTGAGCGCTGTTTGTGCAGGGGTATGATATAGAGGTAGAAATTGAGGTAAAGGCTGATAGAAATCCTGGGCGGCTCAGTTGGTAGAGCATTGGTGCGTTTAGACAAATGTCCTGGGTTCGATTCCTGGCCCTGGAACAATTTTTCCCTTGAAATTATTTATGTAATATTATTGTTGAGAAATTGAATTTTTCACTATAACGATTATTATGATGGAAAGGGGACAAAATATGTTTATTTGTACAGTTATTAAATGCTTTCTGCGTTTCTTGCTATAAATATGTTATATGTTTAAACGTAGAACTGCTTTCGAAATCAGAGGAAGAAGAAATTGATATGTGAACGTCAAACATTCTACCATCTTCATAACGCAGACATGCTGGCTGGGATCTCATTGTAAGATAAGTAAGTCCTGTGGTGAACACAACGCAAACTATAAATTGAAGCTTTAAGGAGGTAGATAGTTGATGAATGGAGCCAGAATACATTCAATGAAGTCTGGATTAAAATATTCTCTAAACTCTTCAAGAAAATAGTAAAACTTAGGATCTGGCGGTAAGGACAAAGACCGTTCGAAAAGCAACTGCTTGAGTTCGTGATGTTACAAATTCAAGTGGTTTTATTATTCTTTTATTATATTGTACATAATCCTCACACTCATTATAAACGTAAGAACACTGTACTGTTTCCAAATTACAGAGTATAGATTTAGTTTAAATCCAATGTTCAGTCTGATAAAATTCCTCTTGTCGCAGCCTGTAGTTATTTATTTGAAATGACATCCGATGTGATTCCAATTTCAGTAGACAAGGATGTCACTTTAACGTTTATTCTATTGTGTAACATTTAATCGTACCGGCATATTATATCCTTGGCGATCAAATAAAATTTGCACCAGCCAATTATTGAAGTAATTTCATTTTGACTCTTAATATGTTTCTGCTCGCATATGAATTTCGATTCCTATACGCATACCAACGCAGCCACAACTTTATACAGTTTTTAATTTTGCGTCTCTTTGTATGTATTTAGTTCGCATGCATTTCATTCTTGAAGCTAAATGCCTGCACCTATTAATTATTTTTGTCAATGTGATTTATGTATCTGCAGAAATTATACTTCGAAAAAAACTGAAGATGGAAACCGGCTATAATATTTCGCTTCCTAAAATATATATATATATATATATATATATATATATATATATATATATATATATATATATATATTGCTGTCTAATATATTCTTACTTTTATTCTAAAACGTTTCCTTTGTAGAAATGTTTCGAAGTGATATTTTCATCATATTTATTACATCTATTATTCACAGATTGCATTCACTCAAAATAGTGATACACTAGTATGCAGGACTTGTGAGGTGTATAATAGTTATTTATGATACAAGTTTGTAAAGCTGTGTGCCATACAATGTTTTTTCTACGATAGCACAAATTTACATTAATTAAATATTGGAGAGGTTAAAAGTTCACACTGCCATGATCGTCTAAACCCAAAACTATTCAGAAGTATCCACGGTATTGCAGCCTGTTTTATTCATGTTCACGAATTCACTCACTCACTCACTCACTCACTCACTCACTCACTCACTCACTCACTCACTCACTCACTCACTCACTCACTCACTCACTCACTCACTCACTCACTCACTCACTCACTCACTCACTCACTCACTCACTCACTCACTCACTCACTCACTTATTTATTTATTTATTTAATTGCTAATAATTGTAACATAAAATAAAATACAAACAGATAAAACTTTATCTCACCCCTTAAAGAGTACAACTCGTGCTCAGGGGCGGATTCCTGAATTGAAATTAAGAAGTATATAATACATTTTTGTCTTATGTGTACTACACAATAAGAATATGTAAATTTAAATTTATATTTTTTCATTATTTGTAAAAAAATTTCTCAGGTAGCTCAGTTGGTAGAGCGCTGGTTTGTTCAACCAGAGGTCCCGGGATCGATACCCGGCCCCGGAACAATTTTTCCCTTGTAATTATTCAAATCTGCTTTACAGGGAGCTTTACCTGAAAGACTAGATTTGCATAATATATACGTCACTGTGTACGTTAACAGAAAACCACAATTCCAAGTCACACAGGGATTGTGTGCACTCGATGTGGGTCTCTGGCGTTTCGTCTGCCCACGCGAGTTGTGTGGATATAAAGGGAAAAGTTGAGACGGTGTCGGGTGGAGTTCCCGGGTAGCTCAGATGGTAGAGCGCTGGTACGTTCAACCAGAGGTCCCGGGATCGATACCCGGCCCCGGAACAATTTTTCCCTTGAAATTATTCAAATCTGCTTTACAGGGAGCTTTACCTGAAAGACTAGATTTGCAAAACAATATTTATTTTAATTTGTAGAAGAATTGTTACAGTTTTTATTGGTAAATTGCTTGATATTTCATCTGGCCGGGAATATGTACTATTATCTTATGCATAATCGTTTTGCGCGCCGACTGTATTGGAATTGACACTGCATTCCAAGTCGTCCTGGGATCTGCAGGGTGGGACAGCTCGTAAGAGAGTGTCTCTTGCTTAGTCAGGGGATAGAGAGGTGAAGGGAAGCAGAGGGAAACTGCCGCTGTTTAAAACCCATATTTCGCTGCAGTGGCTTGCAGAGCCAGGCCACAAGGGAAGATCTTTCCTCCCCTCACACACCGCTATTGTAATGTTGCGTCAAATGGATTCCCTATTCCCTTGAAACTTAATGACAAAATTTTTATTTTATTTTCACATACTTATTGTTGTAGAAGCTTATCGAGTTAATATAACGAAATTAATATTCTCTTTTGCCTTATTATTACGTAGGCCTATATATCCAGCCTCCAGCAGAACCTAATGTTTGCCTTAACTCAAAATGATTGCACGAGTAGAATCCTTTTGATATAGCACGTAAAATACGAAAGAGACTTCTTTTCCAGTTTTAGAAAATTGTTAACCATCAGCATATCTGAGTGTTGCTTTGGTGTGAAATCTTAGTACCGTAACTTAACCAGTGCAAATGCGCAAGCATGAGTGTGTGTGAATTACAGAATATTAATTTTATTTTTCTCAACTTTCCCTCGCGGAGAAGATTGATGTAATGAAGTGAAATTACATGGTCGTCCGTTACCCGATTTAAATCTTACTCAAGCTTCATCCAGCCGAAATAGTGCATATGTGTAAGGAAGTATAACAATGAAATTTACGCTAAGCATTTGTGGTTACGTGGATGTGAACAAAAAAAAAATCTGTATTTTGTTTTTTTTTTTTTGCCTCCTCTTCGGTGGTGATGCTGCATGGACTAGCAGTGGTGTGACACATTTAGGACATTTGTCCCTAAAAAGCAAAATGCACGAATCTTCGCAGTCTCAACTGAAAAAAGTTGTTTCATTGGCTATGTTAGGCAAAACTAATATTTCTGTGCAATTAAGTGAAACGAACCGAACAAACAATTTCAAACATAATAAAGAAGTGAGGAAAAATCGTGAAATTATTTTTAAAAAATATTGATTGTATCAAATTTTGTGGCCAATATGAACTTCCCCTTAGGGGACATGATGAAAAAAGATTCGAAGAACCCTGGTGTATTTCATGGGTTGCTACAGTTCGTGAGTAATCCAAACGAGCCTCTCGAAAATCATGTGGAACATGCCACTGTTGAAAGGTAATTCTAAGACAATTCAGAATGCACTGGTAGATTGCAAGTTGAGTGTCTGCCGATTTGAAATTCAGACTGAAATCGATGATATTAGTTTTTTTTTTTTTTTAGCGATTAGCAAATGATGCCACAGACATCTCCCAACTAAGTCAGGAAGTTTTGGTTTTTCGATGTGTAGTGCATTTATTTTTGTCCTATACTTATTAGTAATGGTATCAAGAAGTGAAATTTGTATGTACCAAAATCTAATTCAGCTCTCCCAATCCACAAGTTCACGAGCCGCCACTGCTATAACTGCAAGATGTAGTGCTGTTTCTATAGAAAATAAAGGAAAGTATTACTTTATTCGTGGTGATAATTCTCCTTTTTACCATTTTTCATACGAACAACATTAAATTTCGCAGTGATCCATTGATTTAGTTAATGACATCAACCTTAATAAAACTGTGACATTCATCGTTTTTCTCGCGAACTCTTCATTTGTCTTATGTTAAGAACATTAAAGTCTAAAAACAATTTTTGAGATGGAAAATCAATAGGTTTATGAAGACATATTTTAATTATTTTCTTCTGCAATAAATAAAGTGGATTAAAATTGGTTTTAAAAAACCCACCCCGCCCTATAATTTCACACATAATTACAGATTGAAATAAAGTTAAGTATATTGTGCGTAATAAACGTATTGACAAGTAATTTCTCAATAAAACAAAGTAATATATTATTTTACATAATTTATTACAAAATCTAATTAATGTGTTTCTTTCATTTTAAATGATTATCGAATATTATGCCTAAATATTTAACTTCAGCGGACTCCTTAATAATCGGACATTTACAATATATGAGGCAACAATCGGAATTATGTATAAAAAACAAAGCCGTATATTGCTGTTAAAATACTTAGCTATATAAAATTCTCAGTCGACGTTGTTGTTACGCTCATCGTTTAGAGCAGTTGTCGTCAGCACTGGCTTAAATATTTAACGGGTAAGCAGTGCATCGTAATATGCCCCGTCGTGCAACAGGAAGAGGGCGAGATCATGTCCGCCAGCGCTATGAATGCACCATAGTGCAGTCTCTTATCCGCAGATGAGTCATTCCACGTCAAATCGCACAGCAATAAAACACGACCTTCTCGGAAATGGTCGAATATTTTTTCATGAATTCCAGACATCAAATAAGGAGACCCGTATTTTTTTTATTTTCACAATTATTAATTATTTGTGTAGTTATGAATATTTGAAGTTACGCAAATTATGCGCGCACTGTTACATAAACTCGCTTGGAACTCTGTGTCTACATATAATTGAGATTTGCGGTTTGGCGCATTTGAAAGACTAAATACAACACTTTTTATTACTTTAGGCCTATCACAAATAAATTAAAAATTCGGCCTATTTTTTTTAATCATTTCTTTTTCAAAGCAAAATTACTATATTAAATAGCCAAGTTAAAAATCTGAAAAAAATATAGACTTGTTCGCTGATGTATTGTCTGTAAACTACTGCATTTATAAATATGGGATCGGCACCCATACATTTGTAACAATTTATTTTCCGGAGGCATGCACGCGCTCGCGATGCCCAGCTAATGAACTGCTTGCAGCCATAGGCTAGAAGGCTGCCCGTGGAAATTTCCCGTTGCATCTAATGTCACCATACTAATCATCAAATGATTAATACCTTAAGGAATAGTAAATATCTTATCTAAAATTATTTTATTATTGTCAGCTCAGGGGGAAGCCCTTCACAGTTTATACTGTAATATGGCCAAGTGTTTGATGATAGCAAGATTGGGTAAGGCAGTAAACTTTATGGCAGTAAACAGATGGCAGGAGAGAAAAATAATCAGTTTGGGTTTGAATTTCGCGCAGTGACGTGACTTCTATACAACATGAGTGATGATAAAGATCGCGTAATATATAACAAGTGTTTAAATCCATTTACCTTCCTAATCACGCTTTTAAAAAGAAAAGTACACTAAGACGCGTAAGTCGCGACTTATTGATAAAGCTCAATTTAAAGGAGTCTTTGAGTGTGCAAATATGTGATTTGTTCCGTAAAAATCAATCAATTTCCGCATAGGTCAGGTGAAATTATATGTGAAGCCGGTAGTTCTTGTGATATTAATAAACATGAATCAAATGAAAGTGCGGACAGAGAAATTGATTATCCCAGTATTTCTTCTAGCAGTTCTATGGATACAGTGCTAGAAATCAGTAATATTGAGGAATTAAACAAGAGTTTGATGTCAATAGAATCCCCTATCAAGAAAAGAAAGATACAACAAAACGATACCCCCGTGAAAAGTTTCAAAAGTAAAAGGCTCCCTAGCATGTTAAGTTTTTCATGTAGAAGATGTATCATCATCCATTCAAAAGTCAGCCATATATATTTTTTTTGACGGAATGCAAAGAAAGTACAACCTGAAAATTACATAGTTATTGCAGACTTTTCTGAAAATTATTCATTTGTAATACAAGATTCAATACAAGATGTGCATTGGAACATATGCCAAGCCACAATACAGTACAATTTTAATTTTACTTCCTACTTTATTTTACTTTACATTCTCTTATAGGCCTATTAATATTATATCTGAACTGTGACCGAACACGAGCGCTGATCATTCGGTCTCAAATTTTGTTAATACTACTGCATCTCCTTTTTTTATATTGATTGTATTATTTTATTTCTATTTCTCTTATTTGTAATTATATTCTTTATTCTGTATATTTAAATAAATAAATAAATAAATAAATAAATAAATAAATAAATAAATAAATCCTTTCGTAGTATATTTCAAAGGAGATACAGAAATTCGTTACAAAAGTAATGTCATCTCAGAAACCATGAAACATGACACCGATCCCTTTCACTTTTTTCAATCCGAAGCAATCAATTTCTTAAAGCAAGAATTCAACGATATGAAAAAAATCATCTACTTTTCCAATGGATCAAGTTCACAAAAAAAAAATTAAAATAATTGCTTACATGAAGACGATTATGGAATTAGTGCTGAATGACACTTCTTTGCAATGTCGCATGGTAAAGGTCCATGTGTTGGCATTGGAGATACTGTTAAAAGACTTGCCACGAGAGTTAGCCTATACAAGATCCTATAACAACACAAAAAAAAAACTGTTTGATTAGTCACAAAAAAACATTTCTAACGTGTCATTTATATTTTGTCCATTCAATAAGCCCAAAAACCACACTGAAAATTTGCAGGCCAGATACCATAATCTAAAATCAATAACAGGTACATTAAAATTACATTCTTTCATTCCGTTGTCAAAAACTAAAGAGTTAGTAAAACAATTTTCTTTCAAGAAAGAAGGTAGGCGAATGAAAATTTAAAATGTGAATGAAAAGAAACATTTGAAAAGCATAACGTACAATTATTTGAAGATATCATAATAAGTAAATTAGCAGCGTTTCCTCGAGTAACTTGATCCGTACTGGGTGTAATGTTGCAACGTTCAGTCAATTATCCAGCACCGATAAACCTCTTAGCGTGCTTTAACGCTTCCCGTCCACTGCTGCTGCGCCGACCGCTACACATTCTGTCATAAGTAATTAAATTTCCATTAAACTATTGGAGATCTCATTCTGATTTTTTCTGAATTTATTAAGAATACTTCAGTGCACCTAGTAGGCATTTTTTTTTAGATTTTTAATAGGGCTATTTCACATTGATGTATATGTTTTAAAAATTGAATTATAAAAAAATATTTGAAATAATTATATTAAAACTAGTTAGTAAATATTTAATAAAAGACAGTACTTTAAGCTTTTAAATGCATTTTTCAAAAAAATTTTAACATCAATATCGTCAGAAATATGACGCTTTAAATGTTGCATTGTGCGACATTTTTAACGAATTTTAACATGTAATATTTTCAAAACATGTGGACTTAGGAGGAAATAAAAATACACTTCTTGGTTTATGAGACCCATAGAGTTGGTAAAAAAAATATAAACGCAATTAGAAATATGGAGGTCAAAATTTGTATAATTTTGTGCGATTTGACGTGGAATGACTCAGATAAGAGACGTTATCCCGAGGGTGCACTGTGCTGATGACCACTGGTTTAGAGGATTTAATACTCCCTCGGCTTCTTAAATATTCAATGTAATATATGTTGACAGCATAACCTCAAAAATGATAACCTCTAATTTGACATTCAATGACAAATTTCAACTTTCATTTCTTACGTTTACAGAATACGTTTCCACCCGCACACCAGTACTGTACCAATGTAACTGGCCACATTAGAAACCATTATATATTGGTGTTGTGTACATAACCATATTTATTTCAACTTACGTAGGTATATTGAATTCCACAATTTTTATAAATTAGCAGTTGTTGATTACATTGTACGAGGCGCATCCAGAAAGTAAGTTTCCCTATTTAAAAAAAAAAGAACACACACTTTCAGGAAAACATTTATTGGCAACAGGTACAGCAATGTTTCAGCTATTTTTCAACATAGCCACCATCAGAATTGAGACACTTGTATCGTGGGATCAACTTTTGTATCCTTCTGTCGTAGAACTCTGCCGCCTGTGAAAGGAACCAGCGTGTGACAGACGTCTTCAGCTCTTCGTCGTAGCCAAAACGCTCACCGGAGGACAGGAATTTCCTGAGCTGCAAGAAAACGTGAAAATCGCTGGGAGCAAAATCAGGACTGTAGGGTGGATGATCAAACAACTCCCAGCCAAATTCCGTCAAAACACCTGGTGTGCGCCGAGCCGTATGTGGACGAGCATTGTCATGGAGGAGCACAACACCTGCAGTAAGCATTCCACGCCTCTTATTTTGAATGGCACGTCGCAATTTTCGCAGTGTTTCACAGTAACTGTCAGCGTTCACTGTTTTACCTCTTGGAAGGAAATCAATGAGCAGAATGCCCTTCCTGTCCGAGAACACCGTGCACATCACATTCCGTAGCGACAGCGTCTGTTTGAATTTCGTCCTGACCGGAGATCCTCTATGCCGCCAATGCATTGACTGCTCCTTGGTTTCCGGGGTGATGTGTGAAATGCAAGTCTCATCGTCCGTGACGATCCTGTCGAGGAACTCGTCGCCGTCATCGTGATACCGTTGCAGAAATGTCAGTGCTGCTCCTAAACGTTGCATTTTGTGTTCGGGTGTCAGGTTTTTCGGCACCCACCTGGCACACACTTTTTTGAACAGTAGGTGCTTAGTAACAATCTCATGCAACAAGGATCGCGATATCTGCGGAATATGGCTGCTCAGCTCCGTAATCGTGAAGCGACGGTTCTCCATGATGCATTGCCGCACCAGCTCAACACGATCATCATTGATGAGGGACGGTCGCCCACTGCGCTCTTCATCATGGACACTTTGACGACCTTGGGAAAACTGCCTACACCAGCGACGCACCATCTGCTTACTCATGATGTTCGGCCCATAGACCTGACAGAGCTGCCGATGAATTTCAATTGGCGCATTGCTTTGTGCATGAAACAAGTTTATCACCGACCGAACCTCGCAGGCGGCGGGAGAAGGAATAAGAGCTTCCATTTCGGACCACTGCTGCCACCTACTGGCACCAGGCGGGACCTGTCCGGCTGGCATATTATTGATACGTCATAGATCTGTTACGCATGCGCAATTGTCACGGCTAATTACGTTTACTTTGAAGGGGAAAAAATCGGGAAACTTACTTTCTGGATGCGCCTCGTATTTTAGATGGTCAATTTTCTTCACTTTCAATTGATATCTTTTATTTATTTTTAATCTGGAATCAAAGTGGATATGGTCTAGTTTATGCAATTTTATACTTTTTGACGGTTAAATATTTCCACTTAAGCAAAGGATGGTTTAAAAAATTTTTTGTGTTCCAATGTAAGTCAATTCTATGTAATTAATGTGTTCAGTTTTCTAGACTTTAAGATCACTATGTCATATCACACGATCGATTCACGTTCAGAAGAGTCAATTTTCTAACACAACCTGATGATCCCTGAAAAGGGGAAAGTGCTCGTTCTTAACACTTGATTTTTTCTATGTTGTTCACATAATAAAGTGATCAAACAAAGATTGTGACATTCAATGAAGGTGTTTATATAACACACACACACACATGACTTGCCGGTTCAATATGTTCTCAAAATAATGAATAAAAATTCTGTTCCCAAGTTATAGAACTTATTCACCAAATGCAATCTCAGTACTAAGTGATGTCATGATACATAATTAAAGTTAATAGTACATATAAGGAACAGTACGGAGCACCAGACCAGACAGATTCCGCCTGTATTACTTTTATGCGTAGCAGCGATGAGGGCGATCTCTTTCTCTCCCTGGGAATTAAACAATTGTAGGCAACGGTGAATCCCCTTTGTCGGGATGCGGGCCCAGCGATGTGCTTCCTACCAACGCAACGTCTCAGGATAGGTTAGCGGTACTAAACATGATTTATTTCACTTAATCATTCACGAAGCTTTTCATTGAAATAGTGTTATAGTGTCCCTGAGTCCGGGAGAGTGTATTTCTTGTATGCTTTCTGCCTCTTATTATAAACTTTAACTACCAGTTAATCTTGAGTTAACTTGCGTTTAACTTGATCGACAGTTCTGGAGTTCAAGGCTCAACAGTACAAGATGGTGGTTCCCGGTATACACATGGATATTGCAGATATTTTCCAAGAACTTATGAGTGACGATAAGTGAGTGCTCAGTATTACTGAACGACCACTGCAGCCAAAAATATTTCGAAATAGAGTGCACCGCTTTGAAATGTACATAAATGAACATAAGTTTTGAAACAGATTGAGGCTTTCGAAGCAGAAAGTCCTAACCTTCAGAATTAGGCTTATAGTCCTAACTTTGTTTCGAAAAATTGAAACTCGGATACAACATGCAACAGAAGAAGGAGAAAGTGCAAAAATATGTGTTTTAGGGTTTGAATTTAAAGATTATTTGAGAAGATAAATGATTTCTTTTTCTCTGCTTCAGTTACTAGTCGCGCTGCGCTATTTTTCCTCTGGTAGTAGGCATACTGAAAACGATAGAAGATTTGGAAGGTGTCCATAAATCTACTATAAATCTATTGCGCATTGTATTGTGTGTGGCAGACAATCTCCTGGTAAGATTTACTATGGGTCTGATTTATAAAAACTAATAATATTACCTACTTTTACTAGACTCATAAAAATAATTTTATTGTTTGACTGAATTCTGTTTCATAAATATTCTAGACAACACATAAAATACACACACTAATATTATTACTTCATTACTCAGTTGATTCTGTATGGAGTTACGTCGCGGATGGTCATGCAAGGTTTAGTTTGGTTGCATTGTGTTCGGGAGTATAACGTTGGTAGCCAGCGTTAAGAAACTACTTGAGGTTAAGTCTGACAACCATACTGAAGTACGCGGTATTGGTCCTCTTTAGGTTTTATTATGATATTCTGTATGATATCGAAGAACAAAGATGTTTCTTAATGAAAATTCTCCACGAGCGTCGGCTATTTTAAATCAATAATATAATTAAACAGTTGCGATCGTCTTCTTTTCTTTCCTAGCAGTAATACCAATCGTTTTCCATTACGGTTTAACTTAACCGAGACTCTGTAATACGGCACGTTGACTTAAACTCACTATTAGGTTTAACCTAGGTTTAACATAATCTTTAGACTAATTGTATTTATAAAACCGGGCCTTAGTGAATGTTTAGCGCTTTAGCCTGTTGTGCACAGTGTTCACCATAAGCAGCTGCACTGGCAGAATAGAAAATTACTCAATATGAGAAAAGAGTCACAGATGATACGTAGAATCCCCGCAATTCCGTGAAATGTTTATGAGCGTATGTTAGCTGGGACATTTAGGTATTTGAGGAACTAGTTCTTATTTATAAGGACTGTGTTCAGGATTAGGTATGAAATAAATTTAACAGTATTTGTGTGTTGTTACTAATAATTATTTTTCGTACGAGATGTACTAATTTTGTCACTGTTTGTATTGTTTGATTTATCGTGTAGCATGGAAGAGAAAGCCTTATGTTCTTAATTTTGTCAGATTAAATAAATAAACAAACAACTTAAATAGTGAGTGAGTGAGTGAGTGTCTTCGAGCAGAAAATCTGCCATTATTTCTTTAGAAGAGCCGTTTCAATGGGTCTATGAATTGAGAAAATAAGTGCTATAATTCACATAAGGCCGAAAAGACAAAGTATAATAGGAGATTATGTCTCGTGACCAGAACATAGTACGAAATGGATATATAAAAATTGGAAATTTATCCTTTCAAAGGTGGAAAAGTTCAAATATCTTGGAGCAACAGTAAAAAATATAAATGACAGTTGGGAGGAAATTAAACGCAGAATAAATATGGGAAATACCTGTTATTATTCGGTTTAGAAGCTTTTGTCATCGAGTGTGCTCTCAAAAAACCTGAAAGTTGGAATTTTAAAAAACAGTTATATTACCGGTTGTTCTGTATGGTTGTGAAAATTGGACTCTCACTTTGAGAGACGAAGAGAGATTAAGGGTGTTTGAGAATGAAGTGCTTAGGAAAATATCTGGGGCTAAGAGGCATGAAGTTACAGGAGAATGGGGAAATTTGCATAACGTAGAACTGCACGCATTGTATTCCCCACCTGACATAATTAGGAATATTAAATCCAGACCTCTGAGATGGGCAAGGCATGTAGCACGTATGGGTGAATCCAGAAATGCATATAGAGTGTTAGTTGGAAGGCTGGAGGGAAAAGATCTTTGAGGAGGCCGAGATGTAGATGGGAAGATAATATAAAAATATATTTGAGGGAGGTGGAATACGATAGTAGAGACTGGATTAATTTTGTTCAGGATAGGGACTGATGGCGGGCCTAATATTTTATTCATTTGACACTCGAGCATAAATATTTCACCTTAAATTACGCACCATCTACATTGAGGAACAAAGGAAATGCAAAGAAAATTAATAATCACATACAGAGGAAATGGAGGAGAATGTCTAGAATCCCACAAGAATTATGAAAATGACTAAGATGTACCAAAAGATGCAGCAGTTGACCACTAAGTCAAAACATTGCAGATATCGTGCTCCAGAGAGAATATAGCTTTTTGACTGTCAAATATGGGCCAAGTTGAAGACATTACTATACAAACTATTTACATTGTGAAAGGAGTTACATGAATTACCAACTAGCAGAATTAATATAAACTTAGCAGATATCGTAACAGTGTGACATATATAACATTATTTGCAAAACTACAAAACTACGTAACGAAAAACTAATGACTATTGTTTTCCCTTACAAATCATAGTCCATTGTTCCTCGGCAGAGTCGGCATCATGGTGGGAGAAGGACTAGTAGTTTCTGTTTTATTCTACAGGGACATCATTTTATTTTATTTTATTATGGCTATACCTTTGGATCAACGATTAAGAACTGGAAACACCGTTTGCTACCTCCTTTCCCGACTGGAGTTCGATGATACTGGCGTAATATACAAACAAATCACTTTATAGGTATAGGAGGGTTTCTAGTAGTTCATCCATTTACGTAAACTAGGAAATATCGCAATTTTGAGTTTGATAATTTTCATTAGGTTTTTGTTTAATAAAAATACAGTACAGTATTAACAATGCGTGTTTTTACTCACGAACTGAGCTGTCCATGTGGACGTATTCATTATGCAGTGTATATTATACTGTCTACAACACATTAGCGTACACTATAGAGAATGAAGTTAAATTGAAAAATAAACATAATATGGATATTTAAACACATTTTTGAAAATGGTGGCCGTTCATTTCGATACAGGCTTCAGTTCTAGTGTGCATATTATCGCACTATAGACTATTGCACGTAATTCAAATTACTAGGTTCGTACTTCGTATCAGTAACTCATGTTGAAATAATTCTGTACCTACTCTATAAAAGAGACCTTACATACTGTAAATTCAATCTTCACTTCTGTCCGATCCGAAAAGATAAAATTACTCAGACATGCTATCTACTGTCTGTCCAAGTGGTTACGTCGCAGCGTCGTAGAAAGGGAGGAAATCACGTGACAGTTAATTACTTAACGAGGCCCTTTTATTTAAGTTACTTTAAACAATTGTATGGGTATAATATTACGTAGACGTCCAATTCCTAACAGAAATTAATGTTCCCAAGAAAGAACTAAGACAGCCCAGCCACTAGCATTTACAGAGAGACGAATAGAAGCAGGTGGGTAAAAACCGGGATGCGACGTAGGCAAATGGAAAATGATGCAATATTGAAAGCTCTTTCGTCACTGGAAAACGCGAAAATATTTTTGGAACGTACCGTTTACTATGACCGTAAGGCTACTATGACTGTAAATGCGGTCCTGGATCTGTGTGGAAGACTGTTGAACTTCGTTAGTAGAAGGGGTGGGAGTGAAGTACATTCAAAAACTCAGGTACAATTAATATTGAAGAAAAAATAAAATGATGTCCCTGTGCATACATGCTTAAAGTTAATATCTAATAAAGTAGGAAATGTAATAGCAAGAAATCATCTTTTTCCGTTTAGTGAATCAAAGACAAAGACCATTAAATCTTACATTAAATTGTTACACTTATACATGTGCATTTAAAGTCAAGTTAGCTTTCTCAGAATGGAGACAGACTATGGCCTGTAAGAGTTCCAGTCCAATTAACTAGATGTTTTACCTCGTCATAATATCTAGAATTACTACAGTTCCCACTATCTTCAATAGAATTGATTACAAAACCTATTCCACGGTTCCAATGTAGTCGAAAAGTGTGCTATGTACACCATTCCTTGCTCGTGTTTAGATCAGACATATTCAGCGCGTGGGCATTTCTAACCTTAAAACGAGGTGCAACATTGACATAGAAACTCAGAGCTGTATGCAGGCACAAGCTTAAGAGATATTCTACCTCACTATCGCATATCTTCTGGTTAAGATGAAAAGTGTGGGAAATGTAGCTTCCTGCTTGCTTGGTTGCTTGCGATGGTCACTTAAACATTTTTTATATTGGATAAATGTACGTTCAACATCACACGATATAGTAGGTGCATATTTGAAGAACGGAAGTCACTACATTCTAGTACACCAACTTCAGTCGTCTTGTCGTGACCTGATAGTACATAATTTATAATACGAAATTATGAATAGGCAGAATTTTTAACAATAATGTTTCTCAACTTACATTTCACTTTTTCTGAAATTAGTGAATTCTTATTTGGATAACGGTTTGTGATACTTTATCCCACTATATTAAGGGCTTCTGAGAGTTGTAGTTTAGACGACTCTAACAGGGTGATGCTTTTGGACACGATTTTAAAATCAGAATCTATGAACAGAATATCTTCCAACAGTTGTTCAGAAGGCAATGATTTTACAGCTGCAACAGCGGAACTGCCTGTGCTATCCAATGCATCAATTACCTCCATTATTTTTCCGTAATGTTCTGCATAATAATTAACAGCATCCAATCACGTTTCCCAACGGGTCAAGACTGGCTGCGGGGGTAAGGGTATTCCAGGGGCAATTGTTTGGAACAGCAACACTCTCATTGTAGCATGTCTGATTGAATTATTGTTTGCACTGAACAAATGTTAAGCTTTGACTACCAACCACAGTAATGCAAAAACAAGTGCTTACATAGGTATACATTAGCTGTAGCTGCTTTATCTATTTGGACCGGTCACATCTCTTAACATGAACTGCTTATACTACGAGACCGGGAGGTCCCTCACCTACTCTATACTACCGTACATCGGCAACCTGATTGCATGGTGCGTGTGGCAATTCAACGTAGTCTAATTATTATGCATAGAATCTTGATTTCCCTCAATACCAGTAGAGATTGTGATAAAGAATTTTTTTTCTCTTGTATTTCGATAGAATGGATTGTTTTCGTGTAAATTAATTAAAAAAGTATTGGAAATTTATCTGACGAACAAAACTAGACGCGACAAATCTGATCAGCTGTTCTCGCTCCATAAGAGTTGACAGTCAAGGTCGTCTTGTCCCAGTGCCGTTCTACGGTTGTTTCCGGCAGCATATTAAATATTATAGATAATAAATTCAGGGGGTTTTGAAAGTGTTAGTTGAAAATAGCAAACAACGTGTCAAAATATTGTAAATATTAAAATAATTTTTGTGAAAATTCCAATTAAGATACCGTAAATAATAAAGTCAGTGTTAGTGAGAGTGCTAGTTAAAGTAGTGTAAATAGTAAAGTTAATTTTCATGGAAGTGCTAGTTAAAATCAGATTCAGATCGCTTTGAATACAGTTTCCGTAGTGAATACGATGTCCCCGATCCCTGTTTTCATGCAATTTTCAATACGTATTGAAAACGAACTGAATACGGAAGCTGAAGTTTCGCAAGCAGTTATGTCGTCATCGACATGTTAGCATGTTGGTCACTCTGTAGGCCTTAACTATAAACATTAATGAGTTTTCTTAATAAGGCGCATGAAAACTTTATATTCTGCCTGTTAATGAAGATAGGTAATAATGGTTATCAGGAAAAACAAAATATTATGTCTTACAACACGCCTTTTCAAAATACGTAATTGAGCTCGCTGTGTAAAACAGCTGACACATCAAACAAATGACGATCGATCACGCGCTTAGCGTATTGAGATCGATTCGAATACTATACGCTTTTTCATATAAAAATTTGAATACTACCCAGTCGGTCCAATCCCACTTTTTAGTTGTATCGACCTTGAGGCTCACATCGTTTTGAATCTCCGTTTTTATGGAATTTTCATTACGGTAGTCATAGCTGTCTGCCAGCTGATTTGTCACACGGGCAGTGTAATTCCAACATTTCGCAAACATGGTCGATAACGACTGACATAATTGTTGACAGGGAAGAGGAGATTTTAAATTTGGTCGAGAGAAACCCGGACCAAAGCAGTCGCTTGATTTTTCATTACGTAGCTTTCTGTTTACATCTCACGTAGGATGAGTTCAATGACTCCGTGCGGAGTCTTGGGTATTGCGATGTTGTCAGCGTGTTTAAACTTTTGATGCAATTATTAAATTAATCACACACTTAATCTCAAAACGTATAATAGATTTCTGTTTATTTTCATGTAATCTATCCCTCTTTCAATACGGAGGATTATATCGCTTCCAGCCTATATGTATGTATATAGAGAGTGTTAAAAATGTATCCAATATTTTAGGAGGTGCTAGTATGCGTGAAAATAAGAAAATAATGTCTAATAAACATGGATCCTACAATAAATACTTTCTCAGCTCTGAACACTTGTTCAAGGGAGGTGCTCAATTTGACGTCCATTCATGACAATGCATTTTTCTGCCCTACAACACAGCAGACTACCAGATAATCATACCGTAGTTGACACCCTTGGCATGGAATAATGATACGTCACAAGGAATACTGAAAACGAAAGTCTGCTTGCGGATATGAGCGGGGTTCAGCAGAGATGGTGTTGAGAATTTTCGTAATCAGCATGTGTGGGCTAATGAAAATTCCCATGCAGTTGAAGAAACAAGACATCAGCACCGATTCTCAATCAACATATGGGCAAGCATTCTTGGTGATAGATAAATTGGGGCATAAGTGCTACCACAGAGACTTTCAGGACTTTCTTATTAACGTATTTCCTGCCTTGCTGGAGAATGTGCCATGTCAGTAGAGACTACAGATGTGGTTCATGCACGATGGCGCACCAGCACATTTTCTCCGAAATGTGCGTGAACACCTGACGCTGACATTTCAGGACTACTGCATTGGTCGGGGAAACCCCACACCTTGGCCTGCTCGTTCCTCAAACCTAAATCATCTAGACTTTTGGTTATGGGGACACATGAAGGAACCACATCAATTTCAAAGAGTGCGTGATTCCTTACGCCAAAGGGCAGAGGAATGCATTGCCATGAATGGACGTCAGATTGAGCAAATCTTATGAAAAAGTGTTCAGAGCTCGGAAAGTATGTGTTATAGCACCTATGTTTATTAGACATTATTTTCTTGTTTTGATGCATACTAGCACCTCCTAAAATATTGGATACTTTTTTAACACTCGGTATACATGGATCACTCAATAATTGCAGCATCGGCTGGAACAACGTTATAAGTTACATTTGGTAAAATTTACAGGAGCTGCAAAAATGTGTACACGTACAACGTTGTTCTTATAGGGTAGCAAACTTTTGAGTGGACAAATTTCACGTACTGCATTGATGGACAGTTGCAAGCCAAGGAGTATAGCAAGGTAACATGGCATACAACATTATTACATGGAAGCAGGCCGAATGAAAATTTTGTAATTTACAACGTTGTTCCAGCCGACGCTTCAATTAGTGGCAACAATGTTTGTATGTGGCACTATCAGCGGTAAATGATGCAAGCTGATAACAATGAGACAGAAGAGCATCTGATGTGTGTTATCTGTGAGTCTGAAGACACTAATCTCATTTATAAGATATTTGTAGTGAGTTTAATTTGTAGACTGTGCTCTAAAATGTTTAGCAAATGCGAACAAAGATGTTTCATTCAAATTCAGATTGAAAGAGGCAACAATGTTCGACAATACCATACAGCATTACTGGAGGTTTGTGGTAGAGAGACTTCACCATATCGTACCGTGGCAAGGTGGGCATATGCATTTCGCAATGGGGAAGAAGATGTTCATCAAAAACGTGGAGCTGATAGAGCGCAATCGGCAAGTGATGATATGCATGTGAACACTGCAAGATCACTGCTGGAAGAACACCGTTGTTGGACTTGTATTGAACTAGCAAGTTGTTGTTGTTTAGTCAACTGTCCGAAGACAGGTTTGAACCTCTTACGTAACTCCAATAAAGCATCACTCATGCGGTAAATAGGCCAGGAGATAATGGGGTAGGGTGGCCAGTTTCTTTCCTCGTCCAATGCACACATCGCCGAACAGCTAAATATTCCACTAATTGGGCTTCAGATGCGTACAAACAATTGTTCTTCCTCTGATACATAAGCTTATTGTCAAGTGAGATGTACTGCAAGGGAAGTTGGAATTGCTCCTCATACGATTCTTCACATACTTAAGAAGTTAGAGATGAGGAAAATCTGCGCTCGGTGACTTCCACACAATCTTAAAGAGGAAAACATGTGGCGGAGAATGGAAACAGCGAGATTGCACTTAGAACGCTATGGACGTGAAGGCGAGCGTTTCCTTCGACGTATCATAACTTTAGATGAAACCTGGGTTCAATGCTACCAATCGAAATCGAAAACAGAATCAAATGAGTGGCGGCACAATGACTCCCCACGGCCAAAAAAGTATCGGCAAGAACAGGATCCACTTAAAATCATTTATATTGTTCCTTATAATTTTGACGGTGCCCTTATCGCTCATTCAGTTCCTGCGGGAAACCATGTGAATTGTGCATATTAGTTACTTCCTGAAACACCATTTACGACCAGCTGTGTGCCGTAAACGTCCAAATCTCCTGAATTCTCATCCTATTGTACTACATAGTGGTGGTCGCTCTCACATATCTGCCCCTGCGGTTAATGCACTCGCAGATGGAACTGGGAAATTCTGAAGCATTCACCATACTACCCAGATATGAGCCCCTGTGATTTTGACGTTTTTACGGAAATGAAATTAGCATTTACGTCCAACTGCACACTAATGCAATGTAAACATCACAACAGCTGATCAGTTGCGAGTACTACGAGAATGCCATCACGACAGCGATGCCACATTTTCAGACCTTCTGTACGTCACTCGACAATCAATGTTTCCAATGTTTCTTCAATCGATTAATTCGAAATCTGTGAATTTTCTGATTAAAATACTGTTGCAACGTGAACATAACAAATGTTCTCTTCGTTGTTATACAAGAAATTAAACCGTATTTTAAACAATATTTGTAAAAGTCGCGATCGAAATGTCAGCATAAAAGTAATATTTCTTCAAAAACCTCGCAAAAACGAGCAAAATGGTATTAGACATTTTTGTTCGTTATATTTTAAGGAATCACACCCTACAATTAATGTACTACCTTATCTTCCATCCTGTATATCTTGGCGTAGACCTCGTTCTCCGGCATCATGGTCTTCCTGTGCTCGCCGGCTCTCTCCTTTCCATTAAGGCAGACTCCGAGGATGCTGCCAGCAGTGACAGGCCGTCCGCCAGGAACTGGAGGACGTAAATAGCGCTGATAGCCCTGTAGGGCGACGCCCCAACGCCCTGGTTCAGGGGCTCGTGTGGGTAAAAGTGCTGACTCATAAAGCTGGCTATTCTCTCTCGATCGTCTTCCGATGCAGTTACGATGTCTTAATTTGTTTCCATCTGCAGAAGAAAACAAACGACATTAGCATGATGTGGTTCTAGTGAGAGAACACTTTTTTGTTCATGTAATAAGAACACAATACAGTTGAAAGAAAGGAAGAAACAACGAAAAAAGAAAGGAAGAAAGATCAAAGAAGAAGGAAAGATATGCAGTCAGAGAAAGAAAGAAAGAAAGAAAGAAAGAAAGAAAGAAAGAAAGAAAGAAAGAAAGAAAGAAAGAAAGGGAAGGGAAGGGAAAAATAATGGAAAATAAATCACAAATAAAGAAACAAATGAAGAAAGAAAATACAAAGAAATAAGGAAAGGAAGAAAGAAAGAGAGAAGAGATTACTGGAAGGAGGAAACAAACAGAAAGAAAGTACGGGAGGAGAAAAGTACGAAATGAATAAATGACATTAGTAATGAAGGACAGAAGGAAGAAAGGGTGGAAGGAAGAAAGACGAAAGGAAGAAATGAGGGACAGAATGAATAAATGGAGGAAATAAAGGACAAGCAAATACTAAAGGACGGATGGAATGAATTATTAAAGAAATAAAGTATGGAAGGAATAAAGGATTAAATAAATAGAGTATGGAAAGAATAACTGGGAGTTCATTTTGAATCTGATCTTACCTGGGACACGCATATAAAAACACACATGCAAGAAAGTATTTTCCATCCTTCACTCATAAAAAAGATTGCACCACTACCAACTAAATTAAAGCAGACCCTTGTACAGACTCATTATGCCACATTTACATAATTGTGACGCTTTATTCAGTGACGTCAGTGTCGATTTATATCATAAACTGCAACGTATTCATAATGCGTGTGTTCATTTCATTTGTAATGTCCGCTACTACGATTACATTTCAGCTTCCTTCGATAATTTATCGTGGCTCAGGTTACACGAAAGAGGAAAGTTACATTCTCTTTCTCTGTTATACCGAATTTTGCACACCTCTGCCCCCTATTACGTATTTATTCGAGTCCACAATCTTTCTCGCTATCATAACTTAAATAGTCGGTCACAACACCATAACACGCTAGAAATTCCATTTCACACATTATCTCTGTATTCCTCATCTTTCACTGTTGCTACTTCTTGTCACTGGAATTCTCTGCCGCCTGAAATCAAGGGCTGGCGAACTTTGATTTCTTTTAAATATAAATTAGAAGAATATCTTATGATTAGTTGCCAGACCTAATGCGTTGCAAATATTTAATGCAATGTATTTCACTGTGTTTATTTCTATTTTTTGTTTCTTATTTTTATTGTGTACACTTCATTCAATCGTCTTTTTAATGTTATTATATAAAAAGTATTTTCTTCTAATTTAATGCTCATATCTTTACCGCAGTGTTCATTTTTGTGTATTCTTTATTCAAATCCCTGTTTATGACTTTAGTATGTAAATCTTGTTCATTTAACACCTAATATCAATATGTATTCCACTATATATAATATTACTATTAAACTCATATATATTATTACTATTGTTATTATTATTATTATTATTATTATTATTATTATTATTATTATTATTATTATTATGTACATTTTGTTCAATTGTCAGTTTCTGGTTTTTATTATGTGAATTGTACTTGCTTGTAATTTAATACCAATATGAATTCCAATGTGTTTATTATTGTTTTATTGAGTACATTTTATTGAATTATCGGCTTCTGATTTAATGTAGGCCTATTTGTTTCTAACAATATTAATATGTATTCCACTGTGTTTACTTTTATTTTGTTAGGTAAATGTTTATCATTTGATATCATTATGGTCCACGCCTGTGGAGTAACGGTTAGCGCGTCTGGCCGCGAAACCAGGTGGCCCGGGTTCGAATCCCGGTCGGGACAAGTTACCTGGTTGAGGTTTTATCCGGGGTTTTCCCTCAACCCAATACGAGGAAATGCTGGCTAACTTTCGGTGCTGGACCCCGGACTCATTTCACCGGCATTATCATCTTCATTTCATTCAGACGCTAAATAACCTAGATGTTGATACAGAGTCGTAAAATAACCCAATAAAATTTAAAAAAAATATATATATATATCATTATGTAAATTGTACAGGGACATCATTTTATTTTTACTTCAATTTTTATTGCACCTGAGTTTTTGTATGTACTTCACTCCCACCCCTTCTATTAATGAAGTTCCAACTGTCCTCCAACAGAATCAAGGTCGCATATAGTAAACAATACTGAGTTAGTGAGTACAGTACGTTTCAGAAATATGTTCGCATTTTCCAGTGACGAAAGAGCTTTCAATATTGAATCATATTTTGGCACAGATACTGTGGTCCGTTTGCCTTCGTCGCATCCTGATTTCCCCCACCTACTTCTACTCGCCCGTCTGTAAAGCTAGTGGCTGGGCTGTCTTAGCTTTTTTCTGAAAACATTTATTTCTGTTGTAATATTATACAACTGTTTAAAATAACTTAAATAAAAGGGCCTCGTTAAGTAATTAACTGCCACGTGACTTCCCCCCTTTCTACGACCCTGCGACATAACCACTTGGACGGACAGTAGATAGCTTGTCTGAGTAATTTTATATTCTCGGATCGGGTAGAAGTGAAGATTGAATTACAGTACGTAAGGTACTCTTTTATAGAGTAGGTACAGAATTAGTTCGAAGGACGAAACTGGTAATTAAGCCTGTATCAAAATAGACGGCCACCATTTTAAAAAATGTGTTTAAATATCCATATTATGATTATTTTTCAATTTACCTTCATTCTCTACATTGTACGCTAATGTGCTGTAGACAGTATAATATACACTGCATAATGAATACGTTCTCATGGATAACTCAGTTCGGGAGTAAAAACACTTATTGTTAATAGTGTACTGTATTTTGATTAAACAAAAACCTAATGAAAATTATCAAACTCAAAATTGCGATATTTCCTAGTTTACGTAAATGGATGAACTACTTTTCTTCCCTCCTATACCTAGTAAAGTGATTTGTTTGTATTTTACGTCAGTGTCATCGAACTCCATTCTTGAAAGGGGGTAGCAAACGGTATTTTCTGTTTTCAATCGTTAATTCAAAGGTATAGCCAGGTTAATATTGAAACTGTTAATAAAAATTAAATGATGTCCCTGTATATGTAGACCTACTGTATGTAATTACTTAAATCCGATTCAGTGTGTGTTGAACTATGTAAGCAAGTTTTAATCCTGGTTAAGTGTAAGAAAGGCCCTACGGCCTTATCTCTGTCAGGTTAAATAAAGTCATTGTTATCATTATTATTATTATTATTATTATTATTATTATTATTATTATTATTATTATTATTAAATATAGGAAGAAATAAAGTATAGAAGGAACAAAAGACGGAGGGAATAGAGGGTGAAATGAATAAATGACGTAATAAATAAAGGACGAAAGGAATAACAGCCGGAAGGAAGGAAGGACAGAAAGTAGAAAGGAAGAAAGGAATGAAGAATAAACAGAATGAATGACAGAAAGAGTAAGGTGTGGAAAAAGTAAAGCATAGGAGAAATAAAGGACGAAAGGAATAAAGGGAGGAAGCAATAAAGGAGAACGAAAGGACGAAAGTAGTGAAAGACGGAAGGGTGGATGGAATAACGGATGTAAAGTGGAAAGGAATGAAGGACGGAAGAAATAGAGGTCGGAAAGAATAATGGACGGAAGGAAGGACGGAAGGTTGAAGGTAGGATGAATTAATAATAATAATAATATTAATAATAATAATGATTTAATTAACCTGGCAGAGTTAAGGCCATACGGCCTTCTCTAACACGCAACCAGGAATTAAATGACAGAAGAAATAAAGAACGGAAGAACGAGATAAATAAAGGATGAAAGGTTTAAGGACGAAAGAAATAAATGGCGAAAGGATGAAGGATTGACGGAGTAAAGGGCTGAGAGAAGGAATAAAGAACAAACGGAAGAAAGGGAGAAAGACGGAAGGTTTAAGGACGAAAGGAATAGAGATAGAATGAAATAAAGGGCGGAAGAAGTAAAAGACGAAAGTTGTTTGGCGTGTGTGCAATTCCCCATATTCACATATGCAGGGTGATTTAAGAGGATTTACCGTCCTTCACGCCTTACGGAGTTTATTTCCGAAGATATTCGGAGCAAAACAATCATGTCAACATGAGTCCAATTCTCAATATTTACAGAGTTACGTTTCGTTATTGGAACGCATTACTGTGAACGAGTGCTCTTAGTCAGCATGCAGTCAGCAGCCAGCGCGAGCGCTACGGAAATCAAAGATAGCCGTATGCAGTTACGTAGCGCGACGAGTGCAGTTCACAAGCGTGCGGCCAAGTGTACCCAAGCGGACGGCGACATTTTTTAAAATGTGTTGTAAACTCTCCAAGACTGTAAATTAGGATGCAAAATTGAACTGCAAATAATTAAGTCGGTGGAAGTGGTGTGATTTGTAATAATTGTTGTGGTAAGTGCGTAAAAATAATGTAATTTTCTAGTTAATAGAAAAAAGATGTCTGTATGAAGCAACTAAAGAGATAACAGCACATTTTTAGCTCCATAAAGCTTGCCAATTAAAGAAATGATACTTCTGAATGGTTCATTCTCAATTTGTATTATTCTTTTACCTTCAAACTAAAGAAAAAAAAAAGTATTTTACAAACAATTTTAAATTAGTGTAACTCTGAAAATATTGATAATAGGAACTATGTTTATATGTAATTTTTCGCTCAAAAGTCTTCAGAAATAATCGTCGTAAAGGGCGGTAAATCCTCGTGAATTACCCTGTATTTTGATGTATTGCTGAGTCGTACAGTATGTTGTTTTTCTAGGAAATTTCTTATTTTCTCTTTGTGTAGAATTTGGTCTGGCGAAGTTCATAGTAACTCAATTCATGATAGTTTCGAAATACGGAATAATTCAGAATATTCGAGCAGTAGTTTAGGAGAAGTCGTTGTGCATAAGCAGAGCATAAACACAAAATACATTTTTCTACGACCATACTGAAATGAAATTATTATACAATGATCATCTGTATCGAAATAACATTCGGAATAGGTTATCATTTCGATGCAGATTTCTTATTTTAATAAATACCATTGATTTCGAATCAATCTGAAACATCGAATAATTTGTCCAACATGTATTTGAGAGAAGTTCCACCATACCTTTGGTCCAGAATGGCCGAATCAAGTAAATTTTGTCTCAATCGATAATGAATAATGCCCTGCGTGGTATAGGTCCATATATATATATATATATATATATATATATATATATATATATATATATATATATATATATATATAAGGTATACCTGCGGATATTAAGGCCCAGCATGTTATAAGGCCCACTACCTAGCTTAGCTATTAGTCATACACTTTTGCAAAAGAGAGCAACAGCCCTTAAGACCTATTCCTTCTTGCATTCGAGTGAGGTATAAAGAAATTAGATTCTCGTCCTTGCGTGTAGCTGACTGGTGGCAACAAGTAATGCGTGATTATTTCTGCTTTCTTCATAAAATTCTGCAAAACTTAAGTCGATATTTTTAATCGTTTTACTGTGTGTTATTAATATAATATTAAATGCACGTTATTGTATAAACATTAAGAAGTTTGGGGTTGACGTGAAACTTTCGCTAATGAGCGTATGAGCACTCCATAAATTAAAATTGGCTCGAAGTAACAGAGCAGGAAATAAGGCCCATGAAATAAATACATGGAAACGCTCACAAATTGGATGAACTATCAATTTCAGGATTTGTAAACATCCAGGGGACGCGGATGTGTTCTGTCTGCGAAGAAAATTGTTGTAGATATGCATGTGTGTGTGTCTTGTGAATGTTGGGTGCACGATGAATGTGTAGGTCTCACTGAGGAAAACATTGAGACTTTGTATGCCCAAATTGTGTTCAATACTTATATTTTTTGTGGGCCTTATTATCTGTCACAGCAGGATATAAGGCCCAGTGACATGATGTTAATTTTCATTGCTCACAGCATTTATGTGTCTGTTTGAATATTTATTTGAAGTAAAATATTATAGGATAACTATAAAAGTTTGTTATTCCATTATTTAAAAATTGCTAAATGTCTCCATTTCAAAGAAAGAACGTTTTATTCCTTCGGTGGGCCTTATTACCCCCTGTTAGCTCTATTAGGTTTCTAGATATTTCTGTTTCAGTAAAAGGTGATCATATTATGGGGTGCATTTGCGTGTTGAAAAGTGTTGAAAAGTGGAGTCAAATAGTGTGTGGGTGTTCTGAAATTGATCTGTGTGTTGAGAATTTGATCGGGGTATGTTTTAGTGTGTCTGTATATTTCATATTGTTCTAGTGTGTTGAGTGTTTGGTTTTTGGGTTGTATGTGTAGGATTTCCATGTCTGTATTTATGTTATTGTATGTATGGTACTAAACGCACCCCCACAACAGGCAGCGAAGTTCGAGATGACGCCGAGATCTAGTAGGCTCTGAGGATGGTGTGAAGAAGCACCGAAACAGCTGTAAGCCACAGTTGCTTATGTAATTTGACACGAGTAAATTTGCCAATCAACAAATCAATTAGACATTTATATTTCGTACGAAGGCTAACATTCCTAATTTCTGACATCTATAACCTCACTTTTGTTAAAAAATAAATTCCACAACATTTAAAAAATGGTATTTAAGTAACTATAAATTCACCTCAATAAAATTGTAATTTTTTTATTTTAGTGTGTTATTTTACGACGCTCTATCAACATCTCAGGTTGTTTAACTTCAATGAAATGAAAGTGAAAGGAGTCCGAATAGTTAACCAGCATTTGCTCATAGTGGGTTGAGGAAAAACCCCTGAAAAACCTCAACCAGGTAACTTGCCCCAACCGGGATTCGAACCCGGACCGCCTGATTTCTAGATATGCATGCTTCTAAACAATGTTGAAAGAGAAAATTCGAGAGTTAAATATAAACTTAGATTGAGATAACATACATGAACTTAGATTAGAGTTTATACAACAGAAAATCTGAGTTGAACTTGACTGTTGGCCATTTTTAAACTTTAATCTCTGTTCAAACGCTTTATACGTGGTACAGTCATTAAGTTCTGACACTGACGCCTGAAGGGTAGGCACCCACAAGAATCTGGATGTCTCAGAAGATGCCGCGTGATACGGCGTACACTTAAACAGATCGACATCCTCCCTCAATATAGTCGCCGTTGGCCGCTATGCACGTCTGCCAACGTTGGTGTAGCTGCTGGAAGCACCGCTGAAAGATGTTGGCAGGAAGATGCCGTACGGCTTCTCTTGTGGCAGTCATGACCTTTTCGGCCGCATAAAAATTACGCCCTCGTAGGATTGATTTCATAAGGGAAAAGAGAAAAAAAATCGCATGGTGCGAGATCAGGTGAGTACGGAGGATGTGGCAAAACAGCGACCTGTTGCCTTGCAAGTTCCTCTTGGACAAGGATGGAGCGATGTGCAGGGGCGTTGTCGTGTAGCAACAGCCAATTCTTCCTATGCCAAAGCTCAGGACGCTTACGACGAATTGAATCGCTTAAACAGCCAAGAATCTCTTTGTAGAGGATCTTGTCTACAGTTGCACCTTGTGGGATGAATTCTATGTGAACAATTCCATTTGAATAAAAAAAAAACTGTTAAAGCATCACCTTGCCTTTTGACCTGTCTTGTTGCGGATTTTTCTGTCGTGGAAATAATGGCGTTTTCCAGGTGGCGGATTGTCGCTTCAGTTGCGGATCGTAAAGGAAACACCATGTTTCGTCTCCAGTTATGATCGGTTATAGCAGTTTCGCCTAATTTCTGACAGAACGTGACGTTTGCCCGTTGCTCAAACTGCAACATAATAATAATAATAATAATAATAATAATAATAATAATAATAATAATAATAATAATAATAAATTAGAATCCCATCTGCTTTAAATAACCTTGTAGTTGATACAGCGTCATTAAATAACCAGAATTATTAAAAAAAATGAGTTGATGCTGTTGAGTACTCGAGTGACTAGTCTTGTGAACTCGTTTAATGACAGTAGAGGTTAAGCCAATGCATATTGCTATCCAGATTGTAATCGCCAGAAAGAACAAACGACTTGATACGATTAGTTATTTTAAAACTGTATGTTATTACGAATGTTACGGGACGTTTTTGTTTCTTATCTTATAATCAATTATTATCAAAGGTGATGTAATCGTTTGTGTAAGAGTTTTACGAATGTTGCGCTAATTATACTATTCATTGTAAAATATTGCTGTGTTTTATGTTTCTTCTCTAAGTATTAAGCTTAGTTTGACTAACTTCTAAACCAATGGATTAGACCTATCACTCGAAAAAATCTGTTAATTTAATAATTAATTTCTGTGTCGGAAAATGACAAGCACGATTCTTTTTCATGTCCTAGTGTGTAATGTGTCATTTCCTACTTATTCGATAACTGATGTTACCGAACGAACTGTGTCCTTCAGATACACTTTATCGAAAATCTATGAAGAAAACCACATACAACCTTCAAACCGAAGTTACAAACATAACACTGGCCTGCATTTTGAACCCATTTTTCTCTTGTTTTGCATGTCATATGCGATGCTTAAGAGATATTTTGTGCTGAATTCGAAAATATTCTCCAATTTCTTCCAACCCGTAAGATGTTCATACAAATCATAATAATGTGAATAAATGACAAATTAATTGCTACGTCTACTTTTAAGTGAAATTGTAGTTTTGTAAAACGTCATGAAAATTATTTTCAACAAGCATTTTGTGAGAAGAACCTGGACTACAATTTGCTATTAGCCATTAACAGTCACATTCATAACCTAACCTCCATATTGCACTTCAAATTTCCTCCTTTTTGACCTCCTCGAATGTAGTTCAGAGCAGTCCCTTTTCAACATCCAGCAATCACCCGCCATGTCACACTTCACTTTCCTTGATACCTCAGTTCATTTTTTGATATCTTGGTGAAATATTATTTCATCTTGTTCCTCACTAAATTCTCGTGAATTATCGGGAAATAATTTAGATGGAAATGAAGGAAATGTACTTTGACACTCAAGATGCAACCAACCTTTTTGAAACGTTGTAACATCACTTTCACTTTGTTAAAATAATTTGGGCCTTTTTATTTATAAGGAAGTTGAAAACAATGTTTCTGAACGCATTCCAGGCATCCTTCACAATTTTTCACTCATAGTACATATTCTCGAACTGCCTGTCCATAATCAGTTTTCGAATTTGTGGCCCAATGAATATAAAAGTTTTTAATTTTTACAGGCTAATGTAGTAAATGTAACACAAAGATTTCACAAGCACTCATTGTCTTTATCTAGAGCTTTCACAAGTTGTTTCATTAAACTTAATTTCACAGTTTTCGGCAACTATATGAAACAACACTGATGACACATTTAACTTTTACACTTCAATGAATAACACAAGGCTAAAAAAACTTTTAAATGGAGGTAGGTCATCTCTGAAAGCCTTTACAAGTATAGTTTCACAGGCTGGATAGCACTCTCTATAAATCTGTATACCTGTCCATGTGTCAGTTAACTTCCTTATGGTTGTTTCAATAGCAAGCTCTTAAAAGAGTAAATATTACCTGTAGTAAATTTTATGACCTGAACACACTTGTACAGTGGAACCTCTTAAGTTCGACGGAAATCTAGTTCGACTGCTTACGTAGGAGAATTAGACACGCCCCTATACTGGCAGTAAGAAATGGGTTTCCCATTTGAATGGGAATTGGTTCTGTGTCCTGTAGTGATACGTTTGTTACAAGAAAAGAGAATATTTTAGTGATTAGGACATCCATATTTATCACTGATTTTAAATTAATTAACTCTCGGGGCGGACAGGGAATGCAAGTACAGTACTGTATTCGTTGATGGATAACCAATAAGAATTTATATTCGTTTCACCTGCCACACCCACTACCCTTATTGGACTGAACTTTCAATTCTGTTTTGTCGAACTTAGGAGAGTCCACTGTATTTCAACTTTCTGCTTACAGATCATGATCGGTAGAGACAGATAAGAATCCTCAAGATTAAATAACGGATGTCTTACTCGCGGGACGGAAATAGTAAGACTAGGCTTTACTCAATATAGAAGGAAGAATATCCTTTCACATTCTAAGTAATGAAGTTGAAATTATACACTGTCGTGCCTTTCAAATAATTGTTTTAACAAATGTCAAACACAGAAAAATAATAATGATTTACTATATTATGAAAAATATTAGAAATATAAAATTTGAAATGTGAAAACTTTTGACGTGGTACTCGAAAATGGACTTCATTTTTGCAATCAGCATTAATTTCTTATTCAGAAACACTTTTCTTTTTCAAAACAACAAAACCCATGCAAACCACTGTAACAGAAGTTAAGTCTTGTGAAACAGTCACTTCTTACCGATAGCATAGTGAGAATTTGACTTTTATTTCTTTACCGAAATAGACCACTGCTTGTCGGCATCGCCAACGATCCGTTTGTAGCTATGAACGTTTTCAACAGAATAACCGTATATTTATTATATAAGGAATAAACAGATTTATACGGAAGAGCTGCAGAGATGACATGGAGCTTTAACAGGTTGCGGAGAGCCTACAATGAAATGACAGTTATTGGACTATGATTCGAGACTGTATTGTGAAATTCCATATAGAAGAGTACTTCAGAATCTCATATAACTTATGTGACGTAGCTGCGATGCTCTTAGTTTACTACTTCTCTCAGAAACGATTTTATTTCCTTTCCTAAGGTTACCGATAAAAAATTTCTAATATAATCGGAAGTGCGTATCTCCCATGACAGCACGACGGAATTTTATGAGGAATTTGTGCTTCTATTTCAGATACATTTGCCCTTGTCACTGCTTTTGACACATTATAGCGACAAATGTTAAATCAAACAGCGCGAAACTATTAATAAACATAAATCATCATTATTTCATGTTTACTGAATTTCCACGAATGTGCAATGAAACGTTGTGTTTGCTAATTAATCATGCGTGATGCTTTATATTGCGATGTGACAAAGTGGAATTATTCACACACATTATACGAACATTAAATACATTTACAAACCATAATGAAAGAAGCATGGAAATGAAATGTATGCATTGATTTCCTTAATATCTGGGTATTTATTCCACAGCTAACATGAGTAGTATTACGTTTTAAACTTATTGTGATACATTAGAAGAATTTTCCTATTCTATCATACTATAGTGTGTTTCCAATTCACCAATATATCTGACTACTAATCTTCGCCTTCATTGTCATCTTGTTTTTTTAACAGTTCTACATTTTTAGTATCATGTTGCTGTCCACTCCTGACGGGGACGACAACTTAATGTCTTTCTTTCCACCTAGTAATTTTTTGTCGAGTTTTATGTTTTCTGTCGTTTTTCTTAGGACTATATGGAATTTTCAGTTATTTCTGTGTCGTACGATGCGGTATAAATATTTTCTCAACCCGAAACATAACTCAAAACAAATAATCGCCGTTTTAACTCTCACCACAACATGGCGCGTCCTTAGGTTGTGGATAGAGAAGACAGCCTCCAGATATGGAGGGTAGCTGGGAATATATTGAAAAAGCTGTCGTGGACAGCCGATAAGGGGTGGTCCTCCGGATTGGGGGTTGGTATTTTCTTCTCTCGGTATTATATTTTCTGTCGTTTTTTAATGTGGAATTTTCATTTATTTCTCTGTTCTACGCTACGGTATTGATATTTTCTCAACCCAAAATATAACTCAAACGACATAATCACCATTTTAACTCTCACGACAGCATTACGGGTCCTCAGGTTGCGGATAGAGGAGACGGCCTCCAGATATGGAGGGTAGCTGCGAATATATTGAATAAGCTGTCGCGGACAGCCGATGAGGTTTGGTCCTCAAGATTGGGGGTTCATATTTTTTCTTATCTCATTATATTTTCTGTCATTTTTAATGTGGAATTTTCATTTAGTTCTCTGTTCTACGATGCGATATTGACATTTTCTTAACCTAGTTTCAAAAGAAACTTCTATTCATACAACATGATCTTCTTTTAAAGCTCTACACTTAACAAAAAAGGTCATGAAGCAATTATAATCCTTTAAAAATCTTTATTTTGTTTCGGTTTGCAAATGACTCTTTCATAGTGTAATTATTACCGGTTCATTAGATTAAATTTTTTTTCTTTCATTTTGTTTTTGTTTCAAAAATAGGTAACAATCTGAGAAGACTAAATTTGGCGAATATGAAAATGTTCACTCAACTGAAAGTAATCTCAATAAATTTTCTGCAACGAAAACGAACTCATAAGCAGGAGCACTGTTTTGTAATGACGGCACTTGTTTGAAAATTTCGCCACATTTCCTCACAATTCCCGGTAGCTAGGTTATATTGAAGAATTTTAAACTTCCATCAAAGCCTTGCCTTTTCCTTAGTAGTCTGTTATAATTCCGAAAAGAAATGTTCTTCATTCATTAGAGCTTTTCTGGATCATAGTGATGGATCTATATTTCGTCTATCGTTGCAATACTATCCAAGATATTGGAATAATCCTCTTCAAATCGATGACAAAGAGACTTGGAAGTAGTCTGAGTTGTTTCTGATTAGTGCTCAGGCATTTAAAGATCCATTTAGATGAAAATTTTCTCATACAGGATTTCTACAATATTTATTGTTGACATCTAACATTATACTTAATTACTTACAAATGGATTTTAGAGAACTCGGAGGTTCATTGCTGCCCTCACATGCCCACCATCGGTCCCTAACCTGAGCAAGATTAATCCAGACCATACCATCATATCTCACTTCCTTCAAATCAATGTTAATATTATCCTCCCATCTACGTTTCGGCCTCCGCAAAGGTCTTTTTCCGTCCGGCCTGCTAACTAACTCTACATACATTTCTGGATTCGCCCATACATGCTACATGCCCTGTCCATCTCTAATGTCTGGATTTAATGTTCCTAATTATGCTAGGAGAAGAATACAATGCGTGCAGTTTTACATTGTGTAACTTTCTCCATTCTCCTGTAACTTCCTCCCTCTTGGCCCCAATGCCGCCAGTGTCGTGAAAGGTATTTTAAATAAAGCAAAGTCAAAATGTACATATTTTATTCTGATCGTTATTGACTAGAAAATAATTATTTTTAGGGCAAATGTTATAGACGGGATTAAATATGAACGAGCACATGATGTTTTAGAACCACACAATTGATTATCGTTTAGTTTACAAGGCAGAATGAAATTGTACGCCCACACGTGGAAATACGCCAACGCCAGGCAACCGATATCATGGCTTCTGCGTTGTATGACGCCGGCACCAGGAAAATTAATCCCCTTTCCCAAATTAATTAATTATTACATAAATTTGTTTAGGAGAATGATGTAAATTCTATAAAAAAATTCTTACATGTACAAAAATTTAAAAGTAAAATTTAATACACAACAATTTTCTCATTGACACTTGTGATGCTTGCAGTGATAACCTGAGAGTTATTCAAATTGAAAGTATATGAAGGGTTCAGAGCCATAGTGGGCAAGGCGCCATTCATTAAAAACGGAGAAAGCAAGGGTTAAAGTTAAGTGAATACCATAGTTTAATGAAGATTGACATATCATTTAGTTTTAATGTATATACTTTATATTACTTGCTATATGTTTCCATTGAATTCATTTTAACCCCTATTTTCTACGATTTTAGTAAATGGCGCTTGGCCCACTATGGTTCTGAGCCCTTCATATGAGCAAAAGAAGCTATGATCATATAACGTACAATAAAATCTTGCAGATTTACGTAGGCTATATTTTTCGCAGAAATGTGTGCATATTCGTTCTGAGATAAACTGAAGTGAAGCAAGTACCACCGAACGTGTGTGGGAGATAAATTATTTACATGGAAATTGTTAATGACTTCATTATCTTTTAACTTAACACATAAAAGTTATAATTTATAACAGATTGATATACATAATAAATTTGCTGTAATATCACGAAATCATAGCTTGAACAAAACTTTATCAAAAAAAACAAAAAAGAATTCTCTCCATATATGTGTACTTGCATATATGCAACATTACAAGTAAAGCTTTCACACTCTTATAGTTACTGTGGTCAGCTAATTAGTAACTTTGTATTTGAGGTCGATGTGCGCAATTTGAAGTGATATTTCTGCATGAGCTTTTTAAGGGTAGATTGGTGTAAAATTTCACACCTTTGATTAAAATTTTTTTTTCACCTAAAAATTAATTAAATTTTTCTCTCTGAAGTCATTATTTTACCAATGTGCCGTCCACCGCTGTGAAGTAACGGTTGGCATGCGTCACCGTGAAACGAGCGGACCCGGATTCAAATCCTGATTGGAACAAGTTACCTGTTTGAAGCTTTTTCCAGGGTTTTCCTTGAACCCATTAAGAGCGAGGTCGTAATAAAATACACATTTCTAAATCGCAATTATTTAATGTTGAGCAGAAAAGAATGAGAAATTTAGAGTTACTCACTTAAAACTATGTACAATAACTTGATTTTACTCCGCCCTCTCTTGAAATAAAAACCTTTCAATTCATATCTTCGTTACTCATTTATTAATCACGTGTGATATGAGTGCTTGTATGCTTCATACATACATACATACATACATACATACATACATACATACATAATACATACATACATACATGCATACATACATACATACACACGCACACACACACACACACACACATGAAGTTCAAGATCTCAATCAAAATTGTAAATATCTTGTTCTCATGTCATAAATTATGTAACTAATTATTGTAATATTTTATGTAAAGCATGTAGTATTACTCCAATGTAATGGGGAATGCTGATACACAAAAAATACATACATACATACATACATACATACATACATACATACATACATACATACATGCACATACATACATACATGCATACACGCACATACATACATACATACATACATACATACATACATGCACATACATACATACATGCATACACGCACATACATACATACATACATACATACATACATACATACATACATACATACATACAAGTGTTTTGCCCATGGGCAGGTCTTTCACTCCAAACCCAGCATTCTCCAATCTTTCCTATTTTCTGCCTTTCTCTTTGTCTCCTCTTTTGACTCATTATCATTAGCAACATACAGCAGTTATATCATACAGTATTAAGCAATAAGTATAATACAGCTCCTCAGTGCAACAATGATAACCAGGAGGTACTACACTAAATTTTTTACTCTTACTTTCTGAAAGCAGTATATTTGGATTTGATGTCCTCCTACTAAGAAGTCAATTAATTTCTATTTCAATAAACAAGTTACCTTACTTCTCCTGAAAACTAAACATTTGTTGTTACGTAACTTTCACGATAATCACTAGAGTTATAAAATGTACTTAAATAGAATACTGTTTCTAATATTTAGCGGCTAACTTAGAACTGAATGTGTTTTGAAAGGTTATTGCTTTTTTAGATAAAAATAAATAATAACTTATATCATTTTTATTAGGCCTACAATTTAATTTAAAAAGAAATAGTGCACTATTAATTGAAAAGCAACTGAAACCAACTGAAGATTTCCATTGTTCACAAGTTCACAAGACCACAATTCACATAAAACTACTTGAAATAGCAAACTAGGTATGATTATAGCTTCTGTACGCAGTAGGAACTACAGAAATATCAGCGACATTTTTTTCAACCCTCCCTATATCTGCATCAGAAACAGCCTCTAAGGTATTGAGGTCAATCCACTCTATTCGTGAAACACACTGTAAGCCATAGTGATATATGAATGCCTCTATTACATATTTCACTTGAAATGTTTAATGTAATATCATGCCGCATTACTTTTGTACATCCCTAATCGGAAGAGAAGGCAAATTTGTGTACAATAGTTACCTGTTGATGTAAACACAGAAGTTACGTCCGAAATATTGTGAAAGAAGTGGATTCGATCATTTTTACCTCCCCTCCCTTAGACCCATTCCTGCTCAAGATGTTTTTAGATCTACCATCTGTAGGTAGAGTAGACGTTATATTGGTGTTAATTATTTGTGAGCTAATAATACAGTTTACACATTATACAAAGTGAAATGGCTATAATTTAACATTGAAGGTTTCTGAAACACGACATTTTACAGTCAGTGGAAAGATACTGTATGTGGCAGCGGACACTAATATTATCCCCGCAGAAATCATTTCGCTACACCATGCGTTGCGCGTCAAATAATTCAGGTACTATGAGAGGAAGCTTTTGATAGAACAAAGCTATTGAAAACTGGGTAGAGGGGCAGTTCTTTGAGGTATATATTTCACTCTATTTGACCGACCTGTGTATCCACTTTGATTGACTGCTTTCAGCGGCTTTCGAAATTAATGGTTTGACAAACGCTAAAATTTACGTGAACAGTTCTATTCAAAGCCTATCTCTGCTGTCATGCACAAAGGGACATGTTGGAGTTCCAATCGATTATATAAAGGAAACACGATTTCAAAGTCTACAAAACAGAAAAGCTACTAATGGGAAAGAGCAGTAATTTTTCTATCAACTTATATAGCCTTTTCGTTGACGAAAAGATTTAAAGAAATCGTAGTGTAACTTTGAAATACAATATTTATGTGGAAATTAACTAGATTACATTTATTATTGTTATTATTATTATTATTATTATTATTATTATTATTATTATTATTATTATTATTATTATTACTACTACGTACTACTATTATTAACAGATCGCTGCAGGTGAGTATGATTCCCGCTAGGAGTAATTGCCTGGTTAGGTTTTGTTCGAGAATTTATCCGACTATAAAACAAATATCAAGTAATTATTTGGCGAATCTTTCGCATTTACTCCCCAAATACTACCTCGCTATCACTAATTCCATCGACGTTAATCAATCTGATATTTGAAACAGCGTCGTTACATAATATACTAAAATTATTATTATTATTATTATTATTATTATTATTATTATTATTATTATTATTATTATTATTATTATTATTATTATTATTTCAGTAGATGTAAGGAGGGTAGCAGCGAATATATTGAATAAGCAGTCGGGATCAGCCAATAAGGGCTGGTTCTCCAGCTTGGGGGTTGGGCGAAGGGTTAGCGGCCCATCAGCGTAAAAAACAGCTTGTTACGAAACCACATATTAAGGGTATATGTACGTGAACGACCACAAATATTATCAGAAAATGCAGGCTATAAATTTCTAAAATTTTATAAAAAAAAATGAACTCACAATTGGACAAAAATTACAAGGTACCACAACAAGACTTATTAGAACTTAAATATCCGATAAAAGCATAAAAAAGATTACTAAAAATATTTTTCAAATCAGTTTTATCAAAGTGTGAAAAAAAAATCTGCAGTTACATCATTTGGTAACCATAACATTGTTATGGTCTGTCTGATGTCTTTAATATTTTTCCTGCATGTAATAAACACTTATTTCTAGAAAGTAGACTACTCTCAGACGTGTAGGGTAGTTTATTTTAATACAATTAATTTTTTATTTGTCCTATATAAAATATATTAAAATTTACATAATATTTTGTGACCTAATTTTTCTATATTCAAAAAATGGGCATTATTGTAGTCTACCTTTTGCATAAATGCATATTAAATCAGTGTACAAAATTTCAGAATTCTATCTCTAATGGTTGTGGAGTTATGAAATAATATGTGTGAAAATTTTCAACTTTTGGACAATTTAATTTATAGTAAAAAGTGAATTCTAAAAAATATTATTAGTAACCTTTTCTATACCTTTATCAGATATTTAAGTTCTAATAAGTCTTGTTGTGGTACCTTGTGATTTTTGTCCAATGGTGAATTCATTTCCTTATAAAATTTTAGAAATTTAGAGCCTGCATTATTTTTATAATATTTGTGGTTCACGTACAGCTGTAAAAAAAATGGCCGCAGTCGTGAACAGCGAATATTTTCAAAGTCCACTTCGGGTCGCGGCGATGTTACACGATGCATGTGCTTGTACAAGCAGTTCCCGAACTATGAAAGTGTTCTACATCTGCGCCTCATAGACCAGCGGTAGAGTGCTTGTTTAATGATTCAAAGGTTGTGGGTTCGGGCCTTCTTCAAGTTTTCATTTCATTTTTTAATCGTTCTTTAGCGATGTAAATGCTATTCAAATTATCATTTATATTCAGTTATCGTTGTATATGGATATCACGTTATTTATATTTTGTTATCGTTTTTTATAGATATGAATAAAATTCAAGTCATCATTTGTATTCTGTTATCGTTTTATAACGATATGAATAATAATTATTATTATTGTATCTCCAATGGGGGTTAACCCTATTTTACATATCTATGTTAGGGCTATGGTTTCATACACAAAAAAGATAAGCATAAAGAGAAATGGAAAAGAAAATTAAATTAGCTTACGCGTTATAAACAAAACATAAACAATCCTTGAATTAGCATTGCGATTGCAAAACAAATATCAGGTATCAATTTGAAACCTACAAAAACATTAACAACACACATACGTAACACTTCTATAACACAAATATGCAGCTTTCCGTACCATACATCATAAATTAATACACAAAAGTCACACAAACACAATCAAACTATAATTACGACATTGCGACGACATCAAGCATCCCATAACTGACTCACATACATAACAAATCAAGCATCCGTTACAACACATACACTTCAACATAGTAACCACACTTTTAAAAGTTACAAATTTGGCTCCAAGAAGAATAAATAGGACACTGTTACTAATTACTATTCTTTTACAATTTCTTAAATACATCTGTAATAAATCTGTGAAATTCCGATATGTTTTTTATATTCTGTTATCGTTCTTTAGCGATATAAATAATATTCAAGTTATCATTTATATTCTATTTTCCTTCATTAGCATTATAAAATAATATTCAAGTTATTTATATTGTTATTTATCTTTCGCAATATAAATAATCTGTACAAAGCTACTAAACTGCTGCACTGTTATTCTTTACATGTTTTTAATAATAATATTTCGTTTTGATTCTCAAAGAAATAAGGTAATTATTTTCATTCATATGTGCAATACATATTCAGGAATTCTATGTAAGACGGTCACACTGTATAAGTTCTTAAACGAACTGATGGGCTAAGCAAGCTCTTTGAACATAAGCAGTCAGCGCTTATACATCATGATTACACAACTACTTTTAACATTATTATATAACCTTAATACAATATATTACCTTCACGAGTTAAATAGAACTAAGTTATAGATACCTAGTTGATTAGTTGCGGCTTGGGAGCCATCTTCAGAACTGCTGTGGTCCTTGTCTTGCGTCTTCCTGTGTCTCCATCATCGGTGGGGGTGCGTTTGTGTTGTGTACTGTGGAGTCAAAGATAGTGTGTGTGTTCTGAAATTCAGATGTGTGTTGAGGATTTGTTGTGGATGTGTTTTTGTGTATTTGTATATTTCGTATTGCTCTAGTGCATCGTTTCACAAAGTGTGATTTGCGAACCCCCAGGGGTTATTATTATTTATTATTATGTTTTTTTAAATAAAACA
Organism: Periplaneta americana; assembly: GCF_040183065.1. NCBI lineage: Eukaryota > Metazoa > Arthropoda > Insecta > Blattodea > Blattidae > Periplaneta > Periplaneta americana. The sequence goes on from NC_091132.1 coordinate 106,382,310, forward strand.
ACCATATAAAGCCCTTGTTACATATGTGTAACGTCGGGAATTTATCACATTATTTCCACAATAAAAGAATATTTATCGCGAATGCCTGATTTACAGTTATGTAACAACGTTACGAATGCATTTGATTTCGCTACAATGGAAATTTAGTCTGCCAGCTTCTTTGTGTTCTAACAATACTAACATCAATACCGCGACCCGACTAAGGAACGGTTACATGGCGGTCAGGCCTTTGATTTTAGATGTTAATGTGGAATTTCAACAAACTTATATTTAATTTTGTATTTTCAACAATAGCCTACTTCTTCTTTCCTTGTGGCAAATGCAGTAAGTTGTCAGTTGTGTATCACAATCATTTCCGTTCACATTAAAATGGATAACTAGTTGAAAAGTGGAAGTTTCAAAGGGAAACAGGGTTTAACAAAATCGCAAGTTAGTGTTGTGTCAACAGGTCATTCAGCTTCTAGTGATGTGTGTCAATCCGACAAAAGTGAACCGTGTGTAAAAAAGAAGGAAAGTACGATGATAATAAACATTAGATTTGAATTTTCATATATAGGTGACAAGGATTGTCCAAGACCACAATGTGTTGTTTGTGACGACATTCTTGCTAACAGTAATCTGAAACCTTCTCTACTTAAACGCCAATTAGAAACTAAACACCCCACCCACGTAAACTAATCTACTGATTTTTTTACACGAAAAGCTAACGAGTGGAAAAATGATTTAACTACTACCTTTTGTATCTGCTCCAAACAGTAACAATGAGAATGCTCTCGAAGCGTCTATCGCGTTAGCCACAGAATTGCTAAAACTGCAAAACCTCATTCAATAGCTGAACAATTAGTACGGCGAATGATGTACAGTGCATGCTTGGAGAAACTTTCACAAAAAATGTCAATATGGTACCATTGTCCGACAGTACGATCACCGCCGGATTAAAGACATGGCAAATTATGTCGAAAATGAAAATTTGGGAAGAGTTCGTGCCAGTCCTTCTTTTGCGATTCAACTTGACGAATCGACTGATGTTGCCAATTTATCCATTTTGTTACTTTTCGTCCGTTATATTAATGGTGAGCCTGTAGAAGAGGAGCTCTATTCCGCAGACCCTTAAAAGAGAGAACTACGGGAGGAGATATATTTAAGTTAACCGACGAATACTTTCGCGAAAATTCAATAGACTGGACTCTCTGTGTAGGCATTTGTTCAGATGGTGCGAAATCTATGTCATGGCGTTATGCTGGGTTTGTTGCCAAAGTGAAATCGGTAACGCCGAACGCTTCTTGGACACACTGTTGCATTCATAGACAGACTCTTGTTTCTAAACGCATGCCTGATGGATTGAAATGTGTGCTGGAAGATGCAGTGAAAGTAATTAATTTTATTAAGGCTCACCCTACAAATTCCCGCATCTTTGCAGTCCTTTTTGAGGAAATGGGAGGCATTTATAAATGTTTATTATCTCACACTGAAGTTAGGTGGCTATCTCGAGGTAGAACTGTTTCCAGACTGTATGAGCTTAAAGAGGAAGTTTACGTTTTTCTCACCAGCCATACCTTTCACCAAGCAAAGTGCATGAAGATGAAATCTGGCTTCAGACTTTAGCTTATTTGGCAGACATTTTCTAACAAATTAAATGTTTAAACTTATCTCTCCAGGGGCCAAATATAAACGTTTACATTGTGCAAGACCGTATCGAATCAAGCATTAAAAAACTTAATTTTGGGGAAACTTGTTTCAATAGCAATCAAACCGAGTGCTTTGATACCTTTCACGACTTCCTGGTGGAAAATCATCTTTCTTTGGACGAAAATATCAAGAACATGGCTAAAGAACACTTGTGTCCAATAATAAGAATTGGAGTGTAGGCTTTCACGGTTGGCGTCAATAGGAGAAAGGTTTTCCGGGCTATGAGGCCGTGGTCCGTTGGTTGTGCGGTCAACATCTTCAGTGGTGTATATTACTGGTGCGGCTGGTTCTACTGCGCGTGCCGATTACAGTCTGCGCGAATCGAATCGAAAGAGGAGAATTGGGAGGAAAAATTTAATGGTACGCACAACGAGTCCTTGCAAGAGGTTAGGGGCTGTACGAAAATAAATATGTGAGCTCCAAGCCTGTTGCCACTAGTCTCACTCCGGGTTACGCTGCTCCACTGAAGGAGCTCTAGAAAATTTTGAAGAGGAAAACCGAAAATGGACGTAACCTCTTAGGTACCACATATGCGAGGGGGACGGAAATGTGATCAAGTGATCACATAACGGGGCGAGGAGGAGATGGCTGGTGTTTGCCGTTACGATGGCAGGTATTATCTTGCACACTGAAAGGGGCTTAGCCATTTCGCAGTGCAAGTGGAGTCGTGAAGACTCTGTCATCTGTTGTTCGATGACAAGGCAAGTGAAGGCCATCAGAAGAAGCGCCGTGAAATCTAAATCTGCAATTTGAGAGGTTCCCTGTCCTTTCAAATTGCAACTAATTAAGTGACCTTATACATTTAATAGACAATTTATAGGTTCAGGATCACTGTGGCGTTGCCTTTGTCTGCAGCCAACACGGTGAGGTTCTTGTTGTTAAGGGATCTTAAGGCCTGCCTTTCCTTGCCGGTCAGATTGGTCTTGGTTGGTTTGGCGTGCTGTAGTATCCTAGCCGTCTCTCGTCTGATTTCCTCAGTTTCGTCGTTAGGTAATCCTCTTATCCCCGCTTCTATGTTGGAGATAATGTCTTCAATTGGCGGATGATGTGGTGTGATCGCGTAATTTCCTCCCTTGGCAAGGACTGCAATTTCCTCCGGAGACAGTTGAACTTCCGACAGGTTAACAACCGTTCTGTTTGTGTCCAACTTCTGCGTAGACTTCTTCTTTGCGGGTAGGTTTAAAAACTTCTTCTTGTGTCTGTTGGTACTCTTCAGAAATTGAGACTGCATGGTGTCATACGTGATCTTGTCAATGTTGTCCCAGTCTTTCTCGTGGACCGTGCTGCTAAGTTGCAGATGGATATCGTATAATATGTTGTCATTCTTAGCCAGTTTCCGCCTGGTTTGATGTATCCGTTCCCTCACAAGGGCATGTTCTGTGCGGTTGTAGATACGATGTGCCTGCGCTAGAAAGAAGTTTTTCTCTAATTTCGCAACTAGTTCGTTCTGATATTTCTGTTGTCGCAGTTGGGTGAACTATAGAATGACTTGGAATATTTTAGCGAGAAACTGGATCTGAAACATTCGTGCACTAGAAGCACGTTGCCAATACGCAATAGAAGTCTGCTTGGTAAAAGGGAAATGTTACATCGACGTACGAGGGTAACAATAACATGTTTCGAACGTTGACGATGTCGCATTGTTTAATTAAAAATTGCATTGTGTATGCAGAAATGACGAAGGTTAGGTCTTTCGCTCGTCGTGTGTGACGGTTGCGAAATTTGTAGTAATCAGATGTATTGCCAATTTGTTATTTCCATTCGGTGACTACTGCTGATTTATGGTTGCGAAACGAACGACATGCTAACATAGTAATGGCCCAGTAACAACACTGATTGATTAATGAACGGATATGTAAGTTTTGACATATCTGTCAAACAGGCTAGCGTATCTTTGCGGGAAGCCAGTATTACAACCAGGTGTCCAATCCATTCTCCACATGATCAATGTGGGAAACGCGACGCAGTAGCTTCTTTCCTCATTTCTCGACAACAGCAAAATATTAGCTGTTCATCTGATAGAAAATAGGATGTAGCCTTGTATATCGTGTGACAAGAGAGTAAATTAGGAAGTATAGTACATGAAGGGTACACGGGAATAACGATCAAGGTCCATTTTAGAAAGTTTAGAGAAAAACGAATTTTAAAGTTTAAGCACTTAATACTTTATGTGTGTATTTAATAGAAATTGACGTAGTGGAATGTCAAGAACGATTATTTCTTATTACTAGCTAGACCACATGATAGTACTTCCTTTCCACTATAAGATGGCATTATTAACTCAATTTCGATTTTTGATGAACCTTGATCGTTTTTCCCGTGTACCCTTCATATGTGAGTTGACGTAGGGTGTGTAACAAAGGAACATTGGCATTGAGACGCTGCACTCATTCATGGATCAACTATGTGCTGAGGAAAACCAGGAACAAACATGGAAAACCACTGGATTGTGTTGTAATGAAATATAAATAACATCAACAAGACACAGTTCAAAGCCACTTTAATAATTAAGAAATCAGCGCCCAAGGAAGGTGGCATAACGAACACAATGGCCCAACACACACAAGTAATCCCCTTCCTCCTTCCCTCCTCCCTATTAAGAGAAACTCGAGTCACACGGGGATAGTTTACAGGAGTAAAGTGCTTGAAGCCTCTAAACTTTATGCTATATTTGTGATCACAGGGAGACATTAAACTTGAAACCATGCTTGAAAAAAAGCGCGCGCTGAATGTTGTATTCGTAGTGGTGTTTGAATTCTTGTATTCTGTTATAGTTAATAAAAATCAATAGTGAACGGCATTTTTAGTTTGGTGAAACTGAAGATGCCACCAGCATATATTCAAGCATGTGTGCAACTAATTGGCGCCTTGTTATTGTATAAATTACAAAATATTCTTGAAAACAAGGAAAAGAGATGATGGGTTAAGAAATGGATTTGTAGAAGAATTATGCACGGTGCATCTAATACCTTGTTGAAAGAATTAGGTGAAGAAGGTTCTGCAGAATACAGGAAACATCTCAGAATGAGTCCTGTTTTAAGGGTTTTTAACTTTTTTCGAACCACTTCTATGTCTATGTTTTCGAAACCTTGTTCCATGACTAGTTTCTGGAACGGGAGAGGAATAATAATAATTCCCGCTTGTTTTTATTGAGGTATTCTTTGTCACGTATATTCCATAGAAGTTCACACTCCTCATACACTTCCAAAAACTTTATGATATCGTTGGAATTCCACGTAGGGGCGCTCATTATTAATAATTATTAATTTACTTCGACAATAGGCATAAAACTACAAACTTTCTACTTGCCAAGTTGCTACAACTTCGCATTCACACGCGGGAAGTGGTGGAATCAAGTTGGTCGCGTGACGGGAAAGTGGACACACAAGTTGACGGGTCGTCAAATCAAATTCTGTTTGACCGCCAAGTCACAACTTGACTGTCTCGACCATATCACACGGAGAAAGTTGAAGGAAGGTCGACTTGCTCCAAGCACTTGACTCCTGTAAACTATCCCCGTGTGAATTAGCCTATACGGATAACGAACCAAACATTATGAAAGGCGAATCATAAAATAACTGCAGTGTCTAGCGAGGGAAGAATATAGAAATTGAAGCTAAAGCGAACAGCTAGAGTTTTATTAAATGCCTAATTTAAACAAGTTAAGTCACGCCCCCCTCAATTAATAACAAATGTCATAATTGACCATAATCCAGAGCAGACTGCACTGCTTGATACAAAACTATTTAGTCTAATCATACAACATACACATACTCTTCTCCGGGGAAAATTAATTCACAAATTAAAACAGAAAATACAATTAATTAACTTTCCCAAGAGTTCAGTCGGAGGATGGACACTTTTCACCAAAATCCGTGCATGATGACGGTAGAAAAAATCCAACAGAGTAACTCTGCGTTTAGAAAATATACTCATGCTATCAACATATCCCGACAAAAAATAAATCACTACAAGCGTAAGGACCAGGTCTTCTTACTACGTTGCATTACACACATTCACTGCCAGGCCATCACAACCAACCGACACCCTCAGCCGAGTGACAATTTCCGAAGAAGTCCCTATCAGGAAAGTAAGAGAGAAACTTCCAGAAAATAAAGACAGTTACCCATTCAAAAGAGTCAATCAGAAAGCTCCTTGCAATTAGCCTCGAACAATTAGAGGAGAGAGAAAAAGCAGAAAACATAAATAAATTAAATAAAATTTAAGTACAACAAAATAAAAAAGAAAAGAAAGGGTTAAAGCTAAGAAAAGGAAAGAAAAACAAACAAAGATAAAAGAAAAATGAACGTGGCGGGAAAACTAAACGCTACAATATTAAGTATATTGTACTTAAATACACGAAACCGTCTCGGGTCCAAGCCAAGACAAGCCAATAAGTATCTACTTAAAAGTCCACGCCTGTGGAGTAACGGTTAGCACGTATAGCCGCGAAACCAAGTGGCCCGGATTGGATTCCCGGTCGGGACAAGTTACCTGGTTGAGGTTTTTTCCGGGGTTTTCCCTCAACCCAATATGAGCAAATGCTGGGTAACTTACGGTGTTGGACCCCGGACTCATTTCACCGGCATTATCACCTTCATCTCACTCAGACGCTAAATAACCAAATGTGTTGATAAACCGTCGTAAAATAACCTACTAAAATAAAATAAAAAATCTACATAAAAACTTACCTGTCAAGGTTCTCTCATTCCCCTCGTGTTCATTGCGTGCATTACAGTAAATGACTGTACCGTGCATACATATTGCCGAATGAGAACTTTCTGCTATTTGTCGTTTAATACTGGGATAATGCGTTAACGAATACTAAGAATTGATCTGAATGAAGGGGGAGAGAGCAATGGTGAATTGTTAAATGGTTGAGAATTTTTAAGTTTTTCTATTGCTAATTTTCAAAATTGTAACGGAACGTTACGAAGAGTGGTTCTCTAATCGTTTTCAGGTGGAAACCTACTGTGGGGATCGTAACAAACAGCTAGCATGTTCACACAGCTCAACCATTGAATACTAAGAATGCTAGTGGGGCATATGACTAATTAGTCTTTTTTATTTGTTATTCTTCTTCTAGAAGCCTATTTCTTATCCCACGCATTACCAGGAACCTCTTATTTTTATTAAAAACGCTCTGTAATATATGTTAAACTCATTCGGTGATTGTTCTAGGAACAATATTGCTTGATTATTTCTTTTGGACACTTTAATAGCGCTTATGATTTTAGACGTCTCTAAATTAGATTCCTCAAGTTGTTTAATGACGTTTGACAAATCTCCGAATTCTTCTCAGACTAGTGTTTTATCCACTTTGATCGAGGAAACCTCTCTGCTATCAGAAGTGTTAATAATTCTCGGTGATTATGTTCATAATATGTTGCGTAATATAGGAAAACACCCAAGATCCCCTCTTGACTTGAAAGAAGGGGAATTTCAAGTGTTATCTCTCTAAACGTCAATGCTCTAGAAGATTCTTTTCTAACTACTTATTTTTACGATCTCTAAGAACTCGTCAATGCTGGGTAACTTTCGGTGTTGGACCCCGGACTCATTTCATCGGCATTATCACCTTCATATCATTCGGACGCTAAATAATCTAGATGTTGAAAAGCGTCGTTATATAACCCAATTAAAAATAAAAATAAAAATAAAAAGAACCCGTCAACTTTGGTATATGACACGTGAGGAGCATGACTAAGGCAGGTTACATGAATCATATTTGTATAACGTATTTACTGTGCTTTGTCTGCTTTAACGCTATATAGAGCAACATCAGTAACGTGAAACGGACATAGATATTTCAAAGAGAATGTCAGTTGCTAAATGGTCCATCTTTTCCACACACAGTCGATAAAAACTTGTTCTCTTCACAGTTATAGGTTATCCGTTATCTCGTGAAACCAAATTTGCAAGAGGGGAAGCAGAAAGTGGACTGAGAAGTTTCTCCCCTACGTTAGGCTTCCACTTGCAGCTAACTATTTCGCATACCACCACCATAAGTTTCTTACTGTAAACTAAGTTACATCATACGCTTGCATTTCGTTTCACGAGATAATGAATGACATATACAGAGTGGAAATAAAATAACCAATCAGATTAAATGGGACGATAGGGTACACTTACATGAATAGATACCGATATTAGGTTTTGTGATTAAAGCGCGGTTAATTAGGAAATTAAGTTGGATGTTTTAGCAGTCCGGCAACATCGCCGCTAACAAATTCTTCCCGTAATACAGAATAAGAGGTCAACTAACTCGATCTGCCTCGCTAGGTGAACTACTTTCTGGCTACGACGTTGCAGTCTGCTCGCATCGTGCAGTGGCTTGAATTTCGTGGTTTTTAAACTAAGTTTATACGAAAACTGACCACGCTATTGAAATACGCCAATGGGATAAATTATTCTTTATTAGATTTCCTATCGCTATGGACAAAAGTAATATCCTACTGGCAATAATTATTATCGAATAAGGGATTGTTAAACATTTGAAAAAAAAAAAAACATATTTTTCTGAAAAAAATATATATATATGAAATTTAAACCAATATGATGTTACAGTTTTTTGTTACATACAAAATAAACTATTCGCTTTGAAACTCTACAAGGTTAGTTAGTTACTGGGCTTTAAAAAGAGCACGTCAGCTATTATGGTTATTTCGCCTTTATCTAAAATCCTTCACTAAAGAGAAACACAATACAATAACAATAATACTTAAAATAACTAAAAAGCGTTGTCAGAAATGCAGTTTCAACAAGGTGATGCATAAAAAAAACATAAAAGTGAGCAGTTCTCAGACCCTAGTTAGTATTTAAAAAGAAACAATTAAATAATAAAACAAATGCCACCAGAAATAAATTATCTGGCGCATTTATAAAATGCTCAGATGCAAAAGGTCCGAATGTCAAGTTTGTTAAAAACATATACTAAACAAATGTAACCTCCGGATGTGAAGGTTCCGGAGGATAATTAAACCAGGTCAATAAGGAATTAAATCACCCTGTCAAGTCCTTTATTCGATAAAAATCTCAGAACTGCATTATTTGTACAATTAAAATCATTTCCAAGAGTTATCACGTGGAGTCGGCTGAATTCCATATTGCCGACGGACACGGTCATATTTTCTACAATGCAGTAAAAAATGTTCCACTGTAAGTGGAACATGGCACATATGACACTCCGGCTGAGGCTCGCCACGTAGCAGATGGTCATGTGCAGATGACAGTGGCCAATCCTCAACCGGGTGAGTGAAACTTCTTCGTGTCTTGACGTTCTTGTGGACAAATTACAAACTCGAACAGTATTCTTTATTCTTCGTAATTTGTTTCCCTCTTGTGCAGACCGTTGTCCTTCCCATTTCCACCATATTGTATGTTTCAGGTAATTTTGAATATCCTGCCACCTCTAACCCCAATACACCTCAGACTCATTCATAGCACCGTCCCTTGCTGCAGCATCCGCTGCCTCGTTACCAGGAATGCCAACATGACCCGGAGTCCACACTACTCCAATCTCATAATCAGAGGTTATAAGAGTGTGGAAAAAGTTCCTGGGTTCTCAACACAAGCGTATCATCAGAATTAAAACGCTGCAGAGACCAAATGGCGCTTAAGCAATCTGTCCCGGGTTTGTCTAATTAAAAACAATAAAGCTCTATAAAAAAGCATAGGTTTCAGCGGTAAAAACACTAGTACATTGGCTCAGTCTGTATTTAACTTTCTCTCCATTTGCAACAAAGGAACAACATTTACTCGGGATCCGTAAGTAAAAACTAATGAATAATTTGGAAACTGAGATAGAAGTTCACTAAAACGAAGTCTATAAACAAAGGCTGGCGTAAAATTCTTAAAAATTCTGCTCAGACTTACATCAAACATGGGACGTCGCATAATCCACGGTGGAGTGGTCGTGTATTTCAGTTTGCGAACTGTTGGCACGCGGATGTCGAGCTCGAAGAGCAGTTCATGAAAGCGCACACGTCCTGGACGAAGTCTTCGTGAATTTTCACTGTATCGGCCGTAAAGAGGCAGATTGTAAAAGTAGTCGCAAGAATTGTGCTCGGACTGTGAGAGGAGCTTAACAGCATATGAGCACGACAAGACGTTACGTCGCCGATACAGTGGTGGTTGTCCCGCTTCGCAATACAGGCTCTCCATCCGACTAGTTCGGAAGGTCCCTGTAGGGAGCCGTATCCCATGATGATGGATAATGTCTAAGAGATGTAACTTGCATTTATTTGCTGAGCCATAAATAAAACAGCCATAATCCAGCTTCCACCGGATAAGAGCACGATAAAGACGTAAAAGCACTATGAGGTATGCACCGCAGCAAATCCCTGACAAAAGGGGTAAAATATTTAATTATTTATCGCAACGCCTTCTCAATTCACGGATATGCGCCTCCCACGTTAATTTATAATCAAAGATAAGGCCCAAAAATCTCTTAGTGTCTGTACTATATTGCAACTCCACTTCATTAAGACGCAGTTCAGGATGGTTATAGAAGTGGACACACTGCGATTTTATATTGGAGAATTTAAAGTCATTGCAAACAGCCCATTCTGATAGCACGTTGATGACCAGTTGCAATTGTCGACCGATGGATGGAAGATATCGGGAGCTGTAACATAAACTGAAGTCATCAACCTACAACAGAGAAGATACTTGATCACCCACACAGTGGGCAATTCCGTTGATCGTAATGCAGGAAAAAACGCTTAATACAGGCACCATCGGAACGCGGTTTTCTCGGAGATGTTCATTAGAAAGTGTGGTGTCTATTGGAACTCGGATATACCGCTCTGCAATGAACTTCGCAATAAAAGTTGGTAGACTGCCACGAAGTCCCCAATCATGCAGACTTAGCGGAATGCCATACCGCCATGTGGTATCGTAAGCCTTTTCTAGATCAAAGAAGACCGCCACTAGATGTTCCTTCTTGAGGTAAGTATCAAGATTAAAACACTCGCTCTTGTGACGTCTATTGGACAAAATCTCTTTATACGCTGAAAAGGATCTCTCAACATGCACTGAAGTAACTGGAACGTGCTTATACAGTACCATCCTGGCTACATTAAACCCCTCAGGAAGCTCACCACCGGTCCCACTTAGGACATTATACACAGAATTATAGTTTCATATCCACGATTTCTTGAAATAACACTTTTTAGCTTCTCATATATTTCAGCAGCAAATTTGCCAGGAGCTACACATATTCTCTTTCTTACATTCAAAAACATGGACATGGATTCACAAAATGGCAGACTGCTGGATTACAGTTGTTGAATAGTATCTGCTACAAAAGTGAAATGCACATCGATATATGCTAAGCCTTCTTTAAGTCCTTTTTTCTTGAAACACACACTGACCTTCTTTGATTGGCAGAGAATCATTCTCTGAAAATTCCTTAACAATTAGTGCTATTTGTTCAAAGTTATTCGCATAGTATTTTACTGGTCTCAAACCATGTCCCCCACCTCTTAACAATAGGCTCAGGGGATAGGGGAGTGTCGGGTAACTTTTCCCATAATACAAAGATTATCCCAGACTGTGTGCTTCAAGCAGATACATCGTCTAGGTTATGCAGGAGAAGGGTAGATAATAAAGTAAATCGTTATCTGAACTCACGACGGTGAATGGTCGGTATGAACGATGGGACTAGTTAGGTAGAGGGTCTTAAAAATTATATCACAATAGAGTGTCCGAAATCTTGTATACTATGAGAACTATCAGTTTATTGTTCAGTTTCAAGCAAAAAAATTAATAATGAGTGCTGTTAAATATATATGCCTATACAGAAAAGAGAAAAAAGAACAAATAGAAACAAAACAGGCACAAATTGTAAAAAAGGCAAATAAACGCAATTTAAAACTTCACCCAACATTTGATTTTTCGTGATTCGTATATATAAATTAACAGCCTTAAAATACGAACATCCAAACAAAATAGATATTTTCCTAAATTTCCGATCCCTAGTGATGATAAAATTCAGTAATACTCAGAAAGGCGCTGTTTATAATTGTGAAATACTGTTGAAACTAACTTGAAACAACAACTACTTGATGATATCAGGAAGGATTGCCTTGTGTTAATGTCTCAAGTTACTCAATGATCTATGACTTTGCGAATAAATTCCGGGAGACAGGTAGTTCGGACGTCACTTGGAAAAGTTCCTTAAAAGTCACTTCGTTGTTTTTTGTATTAAACGGATGTCTTAGACTTCGGCGCGAAATGCTATTGAATAGAAAACTTCACAAGTTTAAAGTAATGCAAGAATGATCATGTAAGCTGGCTTATATTTTGAATTGAAATTATATGGAGTACGTGACAGCGAAATTAATCCTAATCTCCTCTCTTTTTGGGACGAGGATAGTGTCATCTTTAAAATATCCAAAAGAATACGTATTAGAGCTCCGAAAGTCCACTTATCCATATCATGATCCCTTCTATGATGTGATAATAGGAGCAGTGTGAGTATAAGCGGTGAGCGAATAATTGAATTCCTAGAGATATGTGAAATTATTTTGTAAGATTAGGGGCTTTTATGGTCAGTTAATGAAGATGAAGCTCAGCTTAGGTTTTTTCTGATATAGCACATACCATATTGACGAACTTCTTACTATAATCGGGGATAGAATTGAATCACTGATTGGAAAAGGGAAGAATGTTCATTCACCTATGTTTTGAGAAAACTAAGAAAAACTTATTAACATTTACAATATTGTTCCTACAGCTTTGTGATGCATTACAAACTTGTAAAGCTAAGTTTCCTGAACTGTATGGTGGGTCGTTTGAGCACATTCGATAAATATTTTTGAATCCATCCTCTTTTGACGTTGATAGACATTCTTCCTTTGTCCAATAAATTATCAATTCTCAAGTGTAATTAGGAAAGAAACTTAAATAAACACATGTTTAATCAGCTATTTATTGTTGAATTTCTATTGTTAACACAGTGCGAAAAATATTTAATTTCAGTCAGACATCTTAAGAATTTAATAAATTGTGCTGTTACATTAAAAACAATTTTAATTAACAATTTAACTACTAATCTTCTTCATCAGATTGGGTAGGATTTGTTGTGGGCCATTAAAGAATGTTGTTATAAAACTCCTGTTACTCTGATGGAATATATTTAATTATTTTATTAACGTTTTGTAGCTTGTTGGGATGTATAGGAACTTTGGAGTCGTATGTCATATGTCTAGGAGTTTATTATGGTGTGTCTCTGCCCTTAATAAGTCTGTATGTCTTGCGATCCAATCCATCTATGCATTTCGAAGAAACGACATAGCCTGGGATGCCCTGTTTATAGGTCAAATGCCGGCAATTAGCAAGTGAAAAATTTTCCTTCAAGTAACTATTTAGGGCAATTTAAGATTTTTTTACACAAGTGTGACCACCATTCTTTAACATCAATGATATCTTGATGTTCAATAATCTTGAATTAAAAAACATTGAGTTTTTCTTGAATTAACTATCATCTCAACATGTTGTTTCACAGAGTAGATTCTGTCTTGTTTTCGTATCACTCTCTTTATCACGGTGAAATCCCTATCGCACGGGAGAAACGAGTGACCACATAGGCTACAGGATAATAGTGCTCAATAACCTGAAACTTGGCAGACATTTTTACATACATCAGATAACGTACAATAGTGTTATTTCGATTCTGTCCCCCATAAGAATCACTAACACATGACTGTATTCTTTCACTGAGTCAAGTAGTTCACGTATGTAGTCATTGAGAAATCTACAGACTTCATTGGGGCCTCGATTAGCTTGTCCTTCATTGTAGCAATAATACTGTGCTGTGTTATTTTCCAGCTTATGGATTCCAAATACAAAAAGCCACAGTTTTCGTAAATAGAACATTTCATGTACAGGAAGACAAGCAAGGGGAACATTTTGCTTAAAGTCGAGCACTAGGTCGACTACGTCATTTCTTTCAGCACATAGTTTCACTACCTCTTGTTGTTTTTTTTTTTATCAAATGTTGATGCTTGTCGTTCGTGAACTAACAATTCTGCGAAAGCCACTCGTTTTGTATGTTCATTAAGGAAAGGAGATTTAATTTTGGCGTCTTTGTACAAGTGAATGTTCTGTCAGTTCCATTACATACAATTTTTTCTCCTTTTTATTTTTACCATCGTATAATGTAGTAATTATTTCCATTTGGTCTTCATCTTAAAAATTTTCAAAACACCTTCTGGAATAACTGGAATAAAACAAACACAAAACTGCAGTATATATTATATGTTCACAGAAGTATTTAGCAGTATAAATATATCCAAATAACACATAAAACATAACAGATCTTACCTTCATGATGGACCAGGCCGTTTTGCTGGCACAACTTCTCCTTTTGAAGTTACATATTGTTTTCCTAAAGATCTAGCTATCTTGCGTTTTTCTTTTACACATTCATCAATATTTCTTACTTCCTTTCTTCTTCGTTGTATTTGTTCATTATCAGAATTATTTTCGCTCATGTTGCTATGGATGATTTACAGACAACTAACTTACAACCACACTGACAGCAATATTAGCAAATTAAACGAGAGACAGACTTTCTACCTGACATCTGGTGGTGATGTTTACAAGAGTGATTGGAAAAAGGAAGAAAGTCCGGAAATTCTTCCTTATTCCACTAATTGAAAACTTTAACGGGCTGTTACTTCATTGTTATTGCTGGTAGATTCTTCCTTTTTCCACTAATCGATGGGTGGATGGCTCAAGAAAAAATGTATATCTCAGCTTATTTCTTCCTTATTCCAATCAGTGATTCAATTATCATTAGGAATGTGTGCCCCCCACATCTAACTTCCCGAACTTTTCGTTCTGAGGTGCTTTGAAAGATAAATTATATAAAAATAATACACATTGGCCTACCCTACAAGCACTAAAAATGAAAACTGGAAAATGTGATCCCTATTTATCAAAGTAAACTGCAGCTTGTGATACAGTATATTATGTTTAATTAGACGCCACAAATTCTGGTAAAATATTGCAGAGAATTTCAATATCTTTTAATTTAATTTGGGTGAGTACATGACTTTTCAATTGCTCATAATTAATAATAATATTTGAAATTAGTAGTTACTGGTTTTCAAAATAGCGAAAGCACACACACTTCGTAACCGGCGCGTGGAAGTACATAGGTCAATATTCAAGTTGTCGCTTGGTGGTAAGGAGTAATCAACTTGTACACACCCTGTGCATATTGGGAGGCACTTGGTTTGATCAATTGACACTGATAGCTTCGTTTCGTGCGGGATAAACTGTTGTAGAATTTGCACATCAGAGCATTTATTATTATTATTTTTTATTTTTTGCAAAAATGATCAACTTTACTTCAAAGTAACTCAAGAGGAACAACCGATGCCTCCGCCTTTGATCTGCAAGAAACAGATCGACTTTAAAAGTTGCATTTTTTACATTGAAAATAGCAGTGATTTTGGTTACACTTCGGTTATGTTTGAACATCGAACGCGCAGCTTTAATCACGCAGTCGTCCGAATTATCTTTCTCGCAAATTACTGCGTAGGAGTTGTCCCTGCTCTCTGCCGTTAGGCCTTTGAGAGTCGTCAAAGCCAGGGATATTGTTAGGAAGGTGAACCGATGCGGAGGGTGACTCCAGCAGTCCAAGCAATTCGATAATGGCTCCTCCTTTGGGCTTAACGGACCTGAGCATCCTAATGAGGATAATTTTCTACGCAGCGAGGCCGTAATCCAAACGGAGTCTCTACACAAATCTCTATTGCGCAGAATATAAATCTGTTATAAAGTTCGGATTTAAAGTAACTTATACAAACAAAGTGAAAATTACTATTTCGAGCTCAGCCAAATATCAGTAGTAATTATAATTTTCAAAAATACTTTCAAGTATGCGAGTCTATTAACAGTGAAATAAACCGGGATTAAATCAGCTAACGGCTTTTCATTAAATTTTGTCCAATGTTTGATTCGTTGATTTGTTGCTACCTCCTATCCTCCTCAGTCCTAGCGTCTCTTATTGGATGTATTAAACAGCACTTTTTTTTAAATCTCACTATCTCAAGAAGAATGTCTTAAATGTTCTTGAAACTAGTTGAGGATGTTTAGAAGAGACGTCAGCATCACCTAAATATGAATTCAACCAAATTAATTAATTTACATACCAGCCACACACGCTCCAAGGTGGCTGTTTCTGGAAATAAATAGATGGAAAGTATGTATGTAGGTAAGTCACAGGATTATTGATAATATTAAAAAATTAAATAAATATTATATTGAATGGGTTAAATGAAACAATGTTCTGTTTGATGGCATATCAGATTCGTGCCTTAAAATTTGTACATATTACTAAAATTGAGATGTAGCCTAAATTGTCTCCTATGGGAGCCTTCAGGCTTCTAGTTTTGAAGTAAAAATTATTGTTATTTTGTATCACATATTATAAAATAAAACTGAATATTCAATCACAGTTAATGTACTTAAATTCAAATACATTACGTCCCAAAGTCTCCTATTGGCTATATCAATTTTGAGTTACTTTCATTACTTGAACATTTTGTCCTATCTTTCTCGTCAATACACAGTCCATTTGCAACGCTATATTAAATTTTCATAGATTTATGAATCCCAAAATATTTCCCAGACTGAGGAGGATATAATAATAAGAATAGGTAATTATATATATATATATATATATATATATATAGATCATTAGGCCTATATACAAAAATGTCGGCGCTATGGCTAACCGATGTTTTATAAAACAAAAGTATTAGAATCGAAGGAAAGTTATGAATACCTTCTGTCTCAAAAATATGCAATTCAATAATATAATAAAGTTTCTTTGCAATTCCATAACGATTACCAGATTCAGAGGGCCATTTCCACGTGTTAGGATTTCTGCCGGCTATAAGTTCCCAAGTGCTTTACAAAATACGTCTGGCTTTACTTTGTACCTATGCACGGTCGTTGCACAGATAAATTGTAAATCTGGTCGTCAGATATCTCGATTTGATGTAATATAAACTCGTAAGCTTCTCTATTCCACTTTTCATATTAAACAAGATGCTATAAATGAAGGAGGAAAATAAGTCTAAATTAAGTTTGAAGGAATGAAAGTTGTCAATTTGAGTGAAATAGGAAGATTGCTGGAAAATCCTTACCGTCAGATCTTACCCATGAGAAGTAAGTTTTCGGTCATCGCCATGGTCAACACATCGACCTCAGAATCATAAGCCTATGCTCCAGAACTGGGCTACAGAATGATGCCTCCACATTTCATTAATGAAGATGCTTCTGTTTCTAAGAGAGGAATATTAGCCTATGTAAGACGAAATTTGTTACTCTTATAGTAAGAGGCTAAATGAAAATACCTATAATGGATTGACTACTATTTGAAGTGATATGTACAGTTACCCTTAAAAGGAATGAGACGACTATTGGTCGTCGGAAGTTACAGTTCTACAGCGCGGTTCACTCGATATCGACGTAACGATAAGTACCATGAAAAATAATACAAGAATTGTTACAAGGACCACAACAAGGACAAGGACCAGAATAAGGATCACGAAGAAGACAGCCATTTAAGGCCACGATTTCACAACATAGCTCGGGTCACAAAATATCATCGCTTCTCTGTACCGAATGGCAAATGCCTGCTATGGGATCCACATTCTGGACTGCTGCTGTCACTGTCTTGTCTCGGTAGCTCATATATTACCGTGTCGGTTCCATTGTATAACCGAAACGTCTCGAGTTCTATCCCAGGTAAAACTTTCTTTTATTGAGGTGTAATTAATTTCTTCAGAGTTCCTCGACTGTCTAATTTGTCGAAAAATATGGAATAATATATGTCCAATTTCTTGGACTTACAAGTGGGCTGAACCTCGTCAAAAATTAAATCTTACTTGGTAGTTAAGTATTCTTCCTCAACGAAAATCATAAGAAACAAAAGGACACGTGTTAACTTAAAATCTTGTCCACATGCCATCAGCTTCTATTATAACTTTAAGTCAATCCGGCATGGATGTCACGAGATTGTGGAATAAGTTTTAATCTCCGGGGAGATCTTCCCAGGTATCAACAACTTGATTCCACAATTCGTCTCGATTTTGAGGGCGTCGGTCGGCATTAGGTGGCTATTCTTCTCTTTTTCAATTCCGCCCATATATTTTCGATGACATTCAAATCAGGTGACTTCGGAGGCCAATTAATGATTTCAATCTCGGGTCTCCTTTGAAACCATCTTTGAATGCTTGCGGCATAGTGCACGGGATGGTTATCCTGCTGGAACAGCAATGTTCCTTCGGGAAAATGTTCTAGGGCGGAAGGAAGGAATATACTTTCCAGAATGTGCGCTTAAGTTCCCGCATTAAACCGGCCATCGATGCGTTCTATACTGTCAGGCCCATCGTAAGACATCCACCCCCAACACGATATGCTAAAGCGCCCCGATCTTTCACGTCGGTGCACATAGCGCTGGTCATGTTGGAGTCCATCCTCACGATAGACACGGACAGGACCTTCGTAATCACTCTAGGTGGTTGTTTCGTCGGAGAAAATTACATTTCTCCAATCGAAATCCACTCGACTGGTAGCGAAGGCAAGCTTCCCCAAATATTTCCACTTGCGCAGCCCTCCGGCTCCTAGTACCGCGGTTCTTCAATCTGCTGATCACAGTCTGTGAAGAACGGGGAAAGTTTGATGCTGCTCTTATTTCGTTAGCAGTCCGAAAGGGGTCCTGTCGAACTGTCTCCAATAAGAGAGTATCCTCTTGCAATGAAGAAATCCGCTGACGCCCAGGTATAGTGCGATTTTTGACCTCCCCTGAATTTTGGTAACGATGAACCCACCTCGCGGATGTACTTCCAGGAACACCGACCAAACGGCCAGCAGATCTAGCCCCATATCCAGCCTCAACTAGGGCTATAACGATGAGAAATGAGGATTGACGATAATACTTTAGTGTAGTCAATGACTATTTAACGTCATATAGAATTATTGAAATAAGGGGCATCTTGTACACTAAGAGTTAATAAGTCACTCTAACTTAAATATTTAAATAACAGGATATAACAGGAAGTCCAATTGCTTCGAAAGTAACAAATTAAATCTAATTACATTAAGTAGACAAATCCCAAGTTATGACACCACATTGCTACAGCTAAATTGTAGGTTATTAACATAAGCATTGAATAGTTCTGTACTTAAGCGTTGGACGACAAAACCAAATATCGAAAGTTCGAATCTTGCCGAGGAATGTAACTTCTTGCTTTTTATAATGTAAATCAGACTTATAACTGCAATCATTCATATATCTTATATTATTTATTAATATTTATAGCCAACATTGAATTTGTAAAGAAAAGACTTTAGAAATCTCATATGGAATTTCTGATATGTAGTGACATAAACATAGATTATCTCTCGGAAATTTTCCTTAAAAATTAAATTAAATTCATTCCTTGAAACTGAAAACCTTAGTCGTAGAGTAATTTTCCCACCAGCATACAAGCTGAAGTAGCACAGCCATTGGTAAAAGTTTTGTGCACAGAATTAGACTGAATTTCTATTCGACAGAATCTATAATCAATGGCTTGCCTGAACATGATTAACAAATCATGTGTTTCCAATGTCACTGAACAATTTCAAAATATTAATTTAAGAACTAAAAAAGAGGCGTAAATGCTGTATCTAGTGATTATTTACATTTATGTCTACAAAATGAATCTTGGAAATACGTATATGATACTGGTACTACTGATATTAAGAGTAAATGTATTGCATTTTTCACTTAATTTCAGAATCACTTCAGTGGATGTTCTCCACTCAATATTGTGAAAAAAATTCAGAAGTAAAAAAATGTAGATATAGCAGGGACTTCAAAATCTCATGTATTAAAAAGAAGAATCTATATGTAATGAGTTGCAATGTAATGATACTCATGTTCTTAAATACTACAAGAAGTACAGTGTAATTTATCAAAAATTATGAAAGAGGGAAATAGAATACATTTGAATAGAAACGTACAAAATTCAGATAATGCAATTAAAGCTATTCGGAATATTATTAAATTTAAACTTGTAGATATCATAAGAAAGAAAATATTTTTTCATTAAAACTAGTGATTATAAAGTAGAAGATCCCAAATCTATTGCAAATTCTTTTAACGTTTTATAGTATACAGTACAGAAATAGTATTGACAACTTAAACATTCAAAATTTTGCAAAAGATACTGCAATTGTTTACTTAACAGATCCATTGAATAATTAGTATTAAAATATGTAATTAGTCAATACGTGCAAGAGTGCTTTTTCATTTAATCATAACCTGGATAAAATTGAATACACATTAAATTAAATACTATTGCAAACACGTAGATAAAATAGTTAAAATCAACTGAAAGGGTGAGAATGAAATAATCTAAAGCCACACTTTTAACAAAAATTGTTTTATGCGAGTGCATTTCTTACACATATGTGATAGCTACTAATAAAATATTGTAAAAATTACTCAACAAATGACATAGCCTAAGGACTCTAAATCTTTGTAAAAGTTTGTCAGTGTGGGTTAGGAATATTTTTTAATTTCATTTTAATTTTTATTTTTTAACCCTAGGATGCATAACATGGGTCCATTGGACCCGGCGGAATATTTAATAATTATTATCTAAATAACTAATTCACATTGTGACTCTGCCCACTAGGTATGCTACTCTTGTTACTTCCTTTATACACCTATAGCACATTTGGTATTTTATTCTTTTATTTTATATATGTTTTTTACTCGTATTCATATATACTACACTTTTACATAACATGGGTCCAAAAGACCCATTGCTTAAATTGTTTTATTATCGTAAGAATTATTGTAGTCTTCCATCTAAACAGAATCCTATGTACTACTAGAGCATATTTTCATGAGTTGGTAAGATTTCTACAGCTGCAAAGTGAAATTTCGGATGACGATTAGGAATATATATATCCAGCAATTGATGACAATACTCCGGATGAAGATGAAGTTTCTTCTGCATAACTGGATAGTGATGGTGTGAGAATGATGATGAAATCTGGATACCTATTTGACACCAGTCTACAATCAAAACACATAGAGAAGAATATATTGCTTCTAGTGGGATGATATGGAGGACAGAAACCCCTGCTCAGAGTAAACCTCCTGTCCACAACTTTGTAAGACTTGCATCAGGTCCTTCTAGGGGTATAGGAAGTGCTACTCTCAGAGGTGCCTGGGAATTATTAATCCCATAGAATATTTTGGATGAAATTGTGAGATGTATCAACTTAGAAGCAAAAAGGTTTTATCTACTAAAGAAAATAAAATATCAAGAAGTATCTATAGATGACATGGTTGCTTTTCTTAGAATTTTGTTGCATATGAGAGCAGACAAATCTTGGGATGTTCCAATAAGAGAATTTCTTCTTGGTAAATTTTCCAATCCATTTTATAGAGCTACAATGTCTGTGAATTATTTTGAAGCTATGAGAAGATTTATAATGTTCTTTGATAAAAGAACACAGAAGGTTAGATTACAAACAGAAAATCTTGTTTTATTTCTTATGTGTGGCAAATATTTACGGAACAGTGCAGAAAAGTAATGGTCTCACAAACAAATGTCACAATAAATGAATTGCTGGTTTTGTTTAGAGACCGTTGTAGTTTTGTACAATATTATGCCAAAGAAGCCAGCGAAATACGAGATGAAAATTATGTGGATGTGTGAAGCAGAAACTGGTTATGCTGTTCACGGGATTGTATATTCAGGGGAAAAAAATTCGGAGAACCGCCACAGAAGGATTTGACTCTCAATATTGTGAAGTTTCTAATTCGCTGTGTACTTGGTACAGCCCGAAATATCACCATGGACAATTATTTTATAAATGTACCTTTGGCGCAATATATGTTGGAGAAGAAAGTGACAATTGTGGGATCAATTAGGCAAAAACAAAAGAGACATTTGAAAAGAAATGAAATCCAATGCAAAATCGACCAGTGAACAAAAGTGTATTTGTATTCACAAGGACATGACAATAGTTAGTTTATGCCCAAAGAAAAACAAATGCGCTATTCTGCTAAGTTACTCTGATAATGCTGTTCACGAACATCACCCAAAAAGAAACCTGAGATTGTAAAATTCTACAGTCGCACTAAGGGTGGTGTTGATGTAATGGATCAGAAAGTGCACAATTATACTTGTAAAATGCAAACCAAACGCTGGCCCATGGAGCTTTGGTGTAACATTTTGGACGTTAGTGCTCTAAATGCATTCATTCTGTATTGTATCCAGCACCCCAGGTACCATAAAGTACTTTTACACAAGTGAAGACTATTCATCAAAGAGTTGTCAATGAAATGGTCAAACCATACATGATTACAAGATCGTTCAATCTCCGTCTGCATAAGTCGATTTATGTGGACATGGAAAAGTTCATCACTAACCTAGGTAGTAGTATGCAAAGTAATAACAAAGTAGTGGCAACCATCAAAACAAGAAAAGGAGATGTTTCCTATGTCCTACAGATAGAAATACCGAATCTATCTGCTACAAGTGTACAAATAATGTTTGTCAGGAGTATAGTACAGCCGTGTGCAATAAGTGTAAAGACTGAAAAGGTATACCTCTACTTGTGTGGTTATTCCTTACTGCTTCTTCTTCTTCTTCTTCTTCTTCTTCGTGGATATATTACATTATTATCTTATAAATAAATATATTTCTTTGTGTTGTCGTGGCATCGTGGTCTAAGGCATCCTGCCTGGGACTCGCGTTACAGAATGTGCGCTGGTTCGAGTCATGATGGGGGAAGATATTTTCTCATGAAATGTCGGCCAGTGTATGGGGCCGGTGCCCATGCAGAATCATGATGCACTTGCGGAGCTACGATAGGTAAAGAAATCCGGTTATGCAAACTAGCTATAACGGCTGGGGGGCTCATCGTGCTAACTACACGATACCTCCATTCCGGTTGGATGACCGTCCACCTCTGCTTCGGCATGTGGCTGTGAGGCCAGCAGCCGGCTAGTCGGTCTTGGCCCTTCGTGGGCTATAGCGCCAAGGATTATGTATTATTATTACTATTATTATTATTATTATTATTATTATTATTATTATTATTATTATTATTATTATGTGTTTGTGTTGTAATAAGAACTTATTTTCACTCGCTACTTAGTTATAAAACTATATTATTTTCTTTGCCCAAAGAAAAACATTAGGAACCTACATTATTATCTTGTAGAAATAAATGAATAGAAATATATATTTGTATATTCACATGTTACTTAGTTATAAAATTTTATATTATTTTCCACAATTAAAACATCCTTAATTCAAATTAAATTAAATAACAGATTAATATTATTCCATTTTTATGTGTAATTCCTCATTAAATAGCATACTGGCCCAATGGACCCATGTTATGTAAATGTGTAGGAAAAGTAGCTCATGCATCCTAGGGTTAAGATATATATGCATTTACATTGTATATGTGTGTGTAAATGTATTCATTAGATTAACGTTTATAATATTATAACTTATAATGTTTTATTGTCTGTGATCATTAACACTTAATCTGAGGACTTTGTAAAACTCTATTTCAACGTTATTTAGACAAAAAAAAATCGTTGATGTAGACAAGAATCGAACTCGCTCTCTTCTACACAACATGCAGAAGTCTTTGCGTCTGAGTTATTGAAACTACACGAAAGCTTTCCTTTCTGTGCGGAGTGTCGATCTAGTCATGAAGATCCATTATCGATTTAACTACACGATTTATGTATATATTTATCTTTTATTTACGTAATATTATCAAAGTTTTTGCAGTTTTTGAAGTGAATTTCGGGACAATGCTAGTAACAAACCAAATAGCCTGAATTTAAGTAACTCAATATTCGTTATCTTGTGTATCAGTGCTCTGGTCTCCGATCATGCGCAGTGTTTTACATCTGAGACTTAAGAATATTCAATCGTCTCATTCTTCTCCAAGGAAACTATACAAACAAAAGCCGAAGAATCTGTAAGGAATATCATCACTTACTAACTAATTACTTACTAACTTTACTCCGGAGCACATACTAAATGCGGATCAACCCAGATAAAATGTTACAGTTGGGAGCAAGACTGTCTTTGGTACCAGTGCATCAATTGCGGCAACAACGCCTTCATACATGACAATGGCAATTTTTGTAATGGATGGTGGGCTACTTCCACATATGTGCTAACTTATATTTTATTATTCGAAACTTTACTGTAGTCATTCCTGTCTTTTTATAAATCATTAAATCAATGGCCTCGTCAAAATGTAGGCAGATTCCTTTGCAGTCATTACACATAATTTCCGTATCTTGAGGCTCACAGCTCCTACATATGCTTATTGTCCATAGCAGCTATAAATCTTGTAGTATGTACACTTAGATGCTGTTTATTCAACACATTATATAGAAATCGGAATGTTGCGACAATACTTGGGACCCCTTCCTTGTGAGAGAAAATTGGATGTGTTATGCAGACAAGACATGGTTGCGTTTTGCCTCTCCCATTAGATGTATTCAGTAATGTGTTAGAGTACTGCGAAATTTAGTATCTGTTTGAGTGGCTACATATTGTGAAAGCGATATTTAATATTTTTACGATCCACTTAAAAATGGAAATTAACAAGCGAAAGTACATAAAATCCTTTGCTCTTAAAATACATGAAAAAACAATACAATCAAGAAGTTCAGACGCGAGAGAATATATTTATAATTTATTATAGAAATAAAATTTTGTGCTAAGATAAATAATTAACGTTTTTATCTGCAATCCTGATGGTGAATTTTTTCCTCTGTTGCACATGCGGGCTTCGTGCAGAGGGTGGTAGAAGCAACAACCAAAGCGCGTAGTTGTAATCCTATTTAGAAGCCGTAATTCTGGGATAACGCTAATTTGATGCTGACACTAATGATGATGTATCTAGATGCTTACCACATACCGCAGAGGTCCTGTCATGTGCTTAATATCTTTTTTCTTTCCCTGACTGATTGTTTTATTTGTCGAGGATCAAGATTTTTATTAGGATTCTGACAATTAAATTGCAAACTGTTTGATGGATAAATAGTGTCTAAATTCTGACAAACAACAGATGCACACACACAAACACTTAGAGAATCTCCGAAGCTGAATTGGCAGCTCGAAGAAATTAGTGCAGTAGATTATACCGAGCGATCAATCATATTTCTGTTGTAATAATTATATGTCCTGACTATACGTTTAATGAATGCTCTGCAACACGGGATTAGAGGTAAAGATACCCATTCTCTCGCTCCGCAACTGTGTTATTGTGCCTACCTTAACAACTAAACTCGCAGGGGTTGAGGTTCAGACACTGACAGTACTACTCGAATTGAAGGATTGAAGGGGAGAGATAGTGGACAGATTGATACAATCTCATTTTCGTTCTCGATAAAAATGGATGGACAAATATGATTGATCACTCGGTAAATAATACATTCAAAGTGCGTGAGTTTATGTTATTTCCTAACAGAACGCGTAGCTGTTGACGAAAAGTGTAATTTAAAGTCGATTACGAAATAAATATATTAGGAACAGTAATAATGTCACTATGAAAATCACATCCTAGAGCAAGCATTTTAGAAATGCAGGAAATGAGCGATGGAATACCTTAACAGGGCTGCATGTTCTTATATTGAATAAGAATACACAAAAAGCTTGTTACTTTTGTTAAAGTAAAATGAAAATAATTATGTTATCTTAATATATAAAAGTGAATGTGTGTGTGTGTTTCTTTCTCTCTATACAAATCTATACGCTTTGACCGATATCTGCCAAAGTTTTCACATTTAACCTTCATAACCAGAGGAAAAACATACGCTACATTAAAATTGTGCACTGGACGTTAAACTAATTAAAAAATAAAAAATATAAATAAATACGATCAAATATTCGTGCATAATATTAAAATGCAATCTTTTATAGTCAACTGTTTTTTATTATTGTCTGTTGTATTCAACATCGACTTTCACGAGGCCATTGAACTTATAACATTGTTGATGCACATCATGAAGGCTAAAATTAAACAATTCATGCAGTCCAACAACGTATTATAAATTTCCAGATGCAGTTGTAGATAGTGAGGGGACTGTGTTTTATCAAAGTGAATTCTTCAATTCTTTGAAACCACAAGGATTGCTTCCATTTAATTTAATACTTAATATTGAATTACCAACAGTACTATTGGGAAAATTATTCAATGCAACAAGAATTGGTGTGAAAAACTCATTCAAAACGTAGTAATAGAAGTGACAAAATTAACTGGAAAACGAAAACAGATGTTTTTATCCTACGCATTCCTATGATACCCACTAACATAACATGCCTTTCGATTTGAAGAACAGGAATTTCAGTGCGACTAGCATATGGCCATATTAAAATAAAGCTCAAGGACAGCCGCTCAAAGTTGCAGACATTAACTTAAAAACCCCGTGTTTTACACATTGCCAACTAAATTTTTATACAAAGAAAATATTATTTATATCGCTAAAGAACGATAACAGAATATAAAAGATAACTTCAATATCATTTATATCGCTAAAGAACGATAAAAGAATACAAATGATGACTTGAATATTATTTATATCGCTAGAGAATGGTAAGGGAATATAAGAAATTATAACTTTAATAATAATAATAATAATAATAATAATAATAATAATAATAATAATGATTTATTTTAGCTGGCAGAGTTAAGGCCGTAAGGGCTTCTCTTCCACTCAACTAGCAAAAAGTATACATACATATGTATCAACTTACAAATAATTCAACAATTTGATTTAGATAAGAGCTACATGTATGCAAGAGTTATTTACGAATTAAACAACAAAATACTATGAACTATTAATTAAACACTGAAATACAAACTATGTAGCAGAATTAAGCTAAAATACATAGAATGTTAATATATTTCAAATAATGTTAGATAATAGAAAGAGATTATTATGAGACAATTTTTAAAATACAGCACTATCAGGATGCATGACTAAAGGAAGGAGTAACACTGTAGACAGTGATAGTTGTAGTCAGTATGATTGGAGTGAAATGCTAAGAAGGTTATCTTTTAAGCTGTTTTTAAAAGTGTTTATTGTCTTGCAGCCCCTAATACTTTGTGACAGGGAATTCCATTTTCGCGAAGTGGATACTGTAAAAGATGATGAATAACGAGATGTTCTATGAAGAGGTATACTGAACGCGCCACAGATAAGCGATCTGGTATTTACGTCGTGGTTAGAGTATAGATAAGAGAAACGAGACGAAAGGTAATTTGGTGTTGAAGTGTGCAGAATTCGAAAGAGCAATGGCAAGGAGTGTAAAGTTCTACGTTCTTTAAGTCGGAGCCACGAAAGACTTGCGAAGGACGGTGATATGTGATCGTATCGTCGGATGTTGCATACGTATCTGACGCACATATTCTGAACTCGCTGTAACTTGACTGACAGTTCAGAACTTAGGTCACTTAACAAAACCTCACAATAATCGAAATGCAGCATTGAATATTATTTATATCGATAAAGAACGATAACAGAATATAAATAATAATTTGAATATTATTTATATCGCTAAAGAAAGATTAAAAAATAAAGCAGAAAGTTGAACAAGGCCCGAAGTCAGAACCTTCAAATCATTAAGCAAGTACTCTACCGCTGATCTACGAGACACAAATATGGAATAATTCCGTAGTTCCGGAACTGCTTCTACAAGCACATGCATCGTGTAACATGGCCGTGACCCGAAGTGGACTTAGAAAATATTCGCTGTTCACGATTGCGGACACATTTTTGTTGTTGTTGTTTTTTTTTTGACAACTGTACATAACAACGAGAACCTCAATCAGACGCAACTTGTGTTATTATGCAATTTTCCTTTCCTTGAAATTAAATTATTTTTTAAAATGTTAATAAAATATAACGACATCGATTTGCATTGCGAACGTATTTACATTGTTAACAGAATTTACTAGTGTCCCGTATTTCTTACCATGAAGGCTTTCGAATGCATTTGTTTTAAAGTGTACATATTTATATGAAAATGAATTTCTGGAAACTACTGGATATTTGTTCTGTCAGTATCCATTTTCAAACCACTAGTAATTACAATTACGCGTACATCATTGTAGAGTTGTAGTACTCGTAGTACGAATTTTGAGGTTATCTTCGCTTTATTCCAGTAATACTAAATCATGGGCATATGCTAATATATTGAGTTGGTCTGCAATTAACAATATATTATATGTAATCAGGATCTTTTCAGAGAATAAATATCGATTTTCACAAGTACACCCGTTATCGAGAAATTAATTAAACTTGGTAGAAATGTATATAGCCATTGACAAATGTAAAGTAAAAGTGGGGGTTCATTAGAGATATAATTTTCACGTAAATATATGGATTAAAGAAGAACACTCATTGTCATCTCCTTTAATTATTCCGCAACAAAGAAAATAAATGAGATCAATCTAATATCTGAAAATGGGAGGGAAATATCAAGGAGTTTCTCTAATAAAAGTTTGAATGCAATGAAGAATGTTCTCTGTATACAGAAAAGGTCATATCATTAATATATTTATTAATAAGTTATTTTAAAAGCAGAGCTAAGGAAAGATTCAAATCTCTCTATATTCAGAGCAGATTAATGGATCTTCTTTTATATATAAATTGGCCAGATTGTTACGACAGTCAATTCTGTTAGTACAGCCCGATTATATATTATTTAGTCCTGACAGCTCAGCGACGCGAAAGAGGGGAAGTAATAGGAGGAGTGGGGAGAGTTCGGAGTAGAGATAAGGGCGAGCGGTCGGTAAAGGAATGCAGAACAGCTTAATTGTACTGGAAACATACCGCTCTTCCGCACGCATGACATCCGATCGCTCCGAAGACAAGCGAGTGAATAACCCAAACACCCCTTGAAATAACTACGAGTCCTCTTCT
Organism: Periplaneta americana; assembly: GCF_040183065.1. Lineage (NCBI taxonomy): Eukaryota > Metazoa > Arthropoda > Insecta > Blattodea > Blattidae > Periplaneta > Periplaneta americana. The sequence continues at coordinate 106,410,994 of NC_091132.1, forward strand.
TCCCATATTTTGAAAACAAGGTTATGCATATATGAATGAGACCATGATTATTAAGTTTCCATATTTTTGGTGATAATAACATCGTAAGCCACAATTATCTCCGAAATACAAGAGTGTAGGTATTGATGAAAGAGTTTTACTGACTAATATGCTATTTAATTTATTAATTTACGTGGTTTACTCAGAAATTAATGCCCCATATATATTTTCTCGATGAAAACAATGTGTAAAGAAAAGAATTTTCCCGATACTTTATTTGAAATTTTTTGCGTATGTGCACAAAGTTTCAGTTTGTTCCGAGAGATAGCGAAGTTGTTACAACAATGCAAAATGAAGTTGTCAGTGACGCTCGTTTACAAACAAAGTGTTGTAATAGAATTCCTTGTTGCCGAAGAAGAAACACTGGTAACTATTCACAATCGTTGTGTAAAGTCTATTAAATGATGGCAGTAGATGAGAGCATCGTTGGTTACTGGGGAAAAAAAAGGAAGCTTCAGGAAGAGGATAAACTCTCCAGTACTCGCGCTACATACATAATATATGACGTAATAGACTGCTTTTTATTATGTCATCACACATCCGCTTTGAATTCTGACAATGTAAAATTTTCAGTATCTTTCTGTTACAATTTAGCTCTGATGTCTGGCTGTAATATTGTGACCATGCGATGCACTGCTTTTTATTATGTCATCACATATCATCTCTGAATGCTGACAGCGTGAAATTTTCAGTACCGGTACCTTCCTGTTACAGTTTAGCTCTGATGTCTGGATGTAATTGTGACAGTATTCTGTGTAGTAATAAGGCTATATTGTTTTTAGAGTGGATTACAAGATAGTAATCCGCGCGAGTGACAACGCCAGTGTTTTTAACAGGCTCAAATACAAGAGCATATTTTCGATTTCCTTATTTGCAATTTGATTTATTCTTATAAATCGTTCATAAGATATTTTATACTATTTTCTGTTGTTGCAGTTATTATTTTATCGTGCAGTATAAAAGATAACGTGGATATAGTATTTGATAATGCACAACAATGACTTCTTCTCAGATGAAACAGACATGTACAGCTGTCAAAAAAATAAAAAGTGGCAGCACTTGTGAACAGCGAATATTTTCAAAGTCCACTTCGGGTCGCGGCGATGTTACACGATGCATGTGCTTGTACAAGCAGTCCCGGAACTATGAAAGTGTTCCATATCTGCGCCTCGTAGACCAGCGGTAGAGTGCTTGTTTAATGACTTAAAGGTTGTGGGTTCGGGCCTTCTTTAAGTTTTCATTTCACTTTTTAATCGTTCTTTAGCGATGTAAATGCTATTCAAATTATCATTTATATTCAGTTATCGTTCTTTATGGATATCACGTTATTTATATTTTGTTATCGTTCTTTAGAGATATGAATAAAATTCAAGTCATCATTGGTATTCTGTTATCGTTTTATAACGATGTGAATAATCATTATTATTATTGTATCTCCAATGGGGGTTAGCCCTATTTTACATATGTATGTTAGGGCTATAGTTTCATACACAAATAAGATAAGCATAAAGAGAAATGGAAAAGAAAATTAAATTAGCTTACGCGACCTAAACAAAACATAAACAATTCTTAAATTAGGCATTGCGATTGCAAAACAAATATCAGGTATCAATTTTTATTTATTTTTTTTATTTTTGTTTTTTAATTTAATGAAATGAGCCCCAACCCCGCTCATTTCAGTCTCAGGCAGACCAGAATTTTACCGAGTCCTTATTTTATTTAGTTTCCTTATTATCAATTTTTATTTGGTTAAACTATTAATTTGCAACTTTATATGATTATTTATTCATTTAATTTATTTATATTTATGTATTTGTTTGTTTAGTTATGTATGTCCTAGTTTTGATTAAGTAATTGATTTATCTGTTTATTTATCTGCTTATACATTATTCATTTAACCATTTACTTATTTATTTATTTATTTATTTATTTATTTATTTATTTGTTGATTAATCATGTGGCACATTTTTTTTAATATAATAAGATTGTTTTTTTATAACATCGTTTTCATTTTTTTTTGTTTTTTCTGTGTGTTTTGTTTGTTTTTTTTTGTATTATTTTGTTTTTGTTTTTGTTTTTTTTTTTTGTTTTTTTTTCTCCAGCCATTTACCATCACAAAGATATGAGATATCACAGAATACAATGCATTAATTAACAAACAAAACAGAAAAATAAGATCACAGAACAATCCATCTTTTCTAGATTACTTACAATATTGTATTGAAGGAAGAAGATTACATTTCAGAAAGAGAAAACAATGATAACAGGGTCACCAATTAAATTGAACACCTCGCTTATAACATTTATGAAATAGAGGATTGTAAACCTAAGTGGATTAGCTGGGCATAGTATGTTAAAACTATTTCGCCTTACTCATACATAATTGAGTAAATTGCCATAAAGTTTTTTCCCGTGTTTTTTATTATAGGCTTTGTACCTCGAACGTTTTAGAATTTCCATAAATTCTTCCATTTCCATTTCCCTGTTGTCCATTATTAGGAATACTACATTGCTAATGATCCAAATCACAGCATTATGTTTTTGAGATGGTAAATAATGAAAGTCAGGTTGCGTAATCATGCTAGGTTGTATTGATGTATATGGTGTGTTAAGCTATATTCTTATTATATGTTGGATTTTGTACCAGATTTCCTTAACTTAGTTACATTCAGTTAAACGGTGGTAATTGTCTCTATCTGGGCACATATAGAGCATAGCATAGTTTGTGATCTTTTGATTTTATATAATCGGAGGTTCGTTGGATATATATCATGAACAGCTTTAAACCAAGATTTTTTAATTTTGCAGAAATCAATTTATTTGTAATATTGGTCCACACTCTCTTCCATTTAACCTGGGGGTAGTAAAACATTATTCTCATAGGTTTATCGAACGGGGAAGCGTTACAAACCGTTTCGAGATACAGTTGGTATATTAACCTTGTTGATATTTGGTTACCATAGTTTGTGAGTTGTAAACTATTAATACTTCTTAGTATTTGATGTACATAATCAAAGTCTGTATCATTTTTGGTACCTGACTGAAGGGTGTTTTGGAAAAATGTAAACATTTTAGCTGCTATATTATCCGTCTGTTGTTGTTTTAGGTAACGGGATACTAGTAAGGAAGCACATTTAGTTGGAATATGTATGAAATTTAATCCTCCTTCTTCTCTTCTCTTAATGGCTGTTGAAAGTGGCACTCTAAATATGGCCCCTTTCCAGAGATACCATGTGATTGCTGCTTGTAATTGTCTGGAATAATTCATGGGAATTGGTATGACTTGAGCCACATACCATATGAGAGACAATATATAAGTATTAAGGATTAAGATTCTGTTGTTTAGACAGTTTTCTCGCGGGTAAGATGTTTGAAGTTTTCCCTTGATCTTTGCTACTATGGGATTCCAATTCAGATCTTGAATTTTATTCCAGTTCGATGAATATATGACACCAAGAATCTTTACCTCTTCTGTTGTGAGAAGTGGAGGACAGTGAGGTGGATTTTCCCATTTCTCTAATGGTAGAACACGTGATTTAGAAATATTTATATTTAAACCCGAATCTTCTTCAAATTTTTGTAGTATTTGCCACATTCTAGGTATTTCCAAGTCATTATATAGTAATATGTTTACATCATCAGCATATGACAGTGTCGTTAGACGGGTATTTTGCAAATTTAATCCTGTTAGACTTTGGTGGAGATATTCCAGTAAAGGATTAAGTGCAATTACAAAGAGGGACATGGATAAAGGGCAGCCTTGTCGAACTGAACGGTTTATAGCTATCGGTTTGGAATAATGTCCATTAATTTGTAAGGTTGATGATGGTATAGAAAATTGTTACCTTTTTTATAAAATTAGTATCAAATCCATATCGTTGAAGTGTATGAAATAGGAAATCAAGTGGAATTTTGTCGAATGCTTTTGAGAAATCTACGGAGAATAAGAGGCCCTTGTGTCCCAATTTAGTATGGTATGCTAACAGGTCTCTAATGGCATTTGTAGCATCAAAGATTGATCTTGTTTTAACTCCAGCAAATTGAGTTTCATGTATGATATCTTGCAGTATTGATTTAAGACGATTATTAACAATTCGGGCTAAGATTTTATAGTCAGTATTTAGTAGAGTAATCGGCCTATAGTGTTCAGCTGTTTTGGGATGTGGAATCTTTTTTATCAGTACCATTATTCCTTGGCGTTGAGAAGGGCATAACTCTCCTTTCTGAACTATTTCACTTAAGACATGTGTGAATTCATCCCCAAGAATGTCCCAATATTGCTGATAAAATGCATTAGTGATGCCATCCGTTCCGGGTGACTTGTTTGCTTTCCCTTGAAAGACTGCTATTTGAACTTCCTCTTTTGTGATAGGTGCATTAAGCTGTTTATTTTGTTCAGGTGTGACATACCTTATTGGATTTGGATTAAAAGTTTGAGAAACATGTGCAGATTTATCATCAAACATATCGGTAAAGTACCGATGAAAGATAGTAATTATATCCTTTTGTTTACTATACTCCGTTTTTCCATCTTCGATTTTAGTAACGAAGTGGGAATTGCAGCGTTTTCTTTCCTTTACCAAATGGAAAATGTTGATTTTATCTTCTTCTTCTGCTGAAATAATTTTACTAGTCACTGTTGTTCTCCCCATCCTTCTTCTGTATATTGTTCGTATCTGGGCTTTAATATGACTTAACTTTGCTTGCATGGGAGCATATTGAAAATCTGGACGTTCCAAATCGCGGATACATTGAAATAGAAAATTTAATGTTGTATTCTCATCCCGTTTCCTTTCCAGTCCTCTATATTTGAAGAAAGAATTAATCTGTTTTTTTTACATATCCGTCTCACCAGTTAGTTTTCGTTACGTATTGGGCCTGTTTTCTTATCCATTTTTGCCATTCAATAGTGAAGTCTTCTTTTATTGTAATGTCTCGTAACAATTGACTATTGAGTTTCCAAAGTGTTCGTCCACGCGTGATGAAGGAAATAGGGATTTTAATCAGCACAATCAAAGCGTTATGATCTGTAAAAGGGGCGGGAACAATTTCGGAGCTACTTATACTATTTTTTAAATCTGTGGAGACATATTCTGTCGATACGTGATTCCGACTTGGTAGTGTGATACGTAAATCCCGCAGTTTTATGCGTCACTCTCCAGACGTCGGTCATATGAAAGTTGTTGATAATGTAATTTAGGGCAGGTGATTTAGGTGTACTACCGGTGCATTCGATTGAGTCAAGTACGCAATTGAAATCGCCTCCCATAATATGTTTATTGTGTAGTTTCGAGAGTAAATACGTAATGTCTATTGTGAACAACTCTTCTCGTAATTTTCTCTTGTGAGTACCAGAAGGAGCATAAATAGAAAGAAAATGAGTCCCTTGATACTCTCCTAGGATGGCTTTACCAAAAGGGAGTTTTTCTATATTTGTCATTTCTATACCCTCTTTTACCATTATTGCTGTGCCTCGTTTATTTATGCCAATATTACTGTAGGTATTATATCCATTAATTTGGATTATATCTTCGTCAACTACTTCTTGTATGAGGGCTATTTCTATGTCATGGATATATAAGAAGTGACGGAACATGTCCTTCTTCACTGGTGAATATGATCCACATATGTTAATGGTAGCAATTTTTCGAACTAAAATGTTAGGGTAGGGGTAATTCATAAGTAGATTGGTACTGATAATGTTATTAATAGGAAAATAATAGCAAAGGAAAGTTAGTGTTGTTATTGCAATGGTAATATGGCTACCGAGGTTAACAAAATTATATGAATAAGGAAGAAATTTCCTATGAGTGCCATTATAGAACAGCTGGCAAAGAAAAATAGCTTCCATTACACTTATTATTTCCAAATAAGGCACTGACATTTGCAAGGGGATAGCTATAGTCTTGCAAATGAAAAGAAAACATTGTTTTCTTTGCGTATATGGTATGCTAGGTTTGGTTAAATTAGATATTCCTGACAGGTAGGTTCGATATTAACATAAACATTAGAATTTTAGATACAAGTGAAATCTGAATTATGTATTTCCTGCATAAAGAGTATGGCGATATCGTGTGCTTTCAGAATATTATTAAAACCATGGATTTTTGTTGGCGAAGAACTGCCACCGGATTTTAAGGTTGTTACAATCAAACGTGAGCGTCATAAAAAGCATCTAAATATTTTAGCATACGATATGCGCCATGTACATATGTTATAGAAATACTTATGCAGTGATGACTTATTATTTTTTTAAAGTAGGAAGAAAGGATTTGCCTTCTTTTGACTTATATGGATGCTTTCTATTACTAGTATATGCTTTTGTAGATTTGGCAGGAGCTTTGTCTACGTGTCCATGTTCATTACTTCCTATTTCCCTGGTAAGGTTAAGATTCACAACTTCCATTTCGTCGCTCCACATGGTGTTATTGGTCGCTATCGGTGTTTGTAGTCGAGGGTCTTGAATGCAGTCCGATTGAGAAGAAGGGATCCTCCCCTCATCTTCACTTGGAGCAGCTCCTGTATCTTGAATCATTGGTTGTGGGTTGTGAATTTTACTTATCCCATGAGGTGAAATCATATTAAGTCTATCTCTAGTTTCTTGTGAACTGCTTTTAGTTTGCTTGGGAATTTGCTCCGAACGCTCTTTCTTACGACGTTTATTGTTGGGAGTCTCATCCTCATTTTCAATTGAACTGTTCTCAGTAACTAATACGATATCGTTTTCGTCAGCCGAGTCGGTTTCAGATTCGTTCTGTATATTAGTAACTTCATCATGTATGCTTGGTTGAGTATTCCGATGTACGTCAATCTTGTCAGGTAACTCGGGACAATCAGCAGCTATATCTCTATGGCTGTCGGATAGTCGTTCTCGAGGTCATTGGTCTCGTTTACAGTGGATGTAGTAGGCAGTGGGGCATTCGTCTGTCCGTTCATTCTCGATATGATTACCAATTATCTCATCTGTAGACCTTCGCGATTGTAGTATGTCACTAAAGGTAAGCATTTGTCTTGGAGCTACAGTAACGGGCTGACGGAAGATACGTTGTGGGCAATGAGAGCGAACATGCGAAACACTGCCACATTGATAACAAGTTTTTTCTTGCCCGATATATGTAACATACGCTTCATAGTTGGCAATTATTAAGGAAGATGGAATAGGCTTTTCAACTGACATCTGTACAATACGTATACCAGTATCAACCGCGAAACGATATTTATGTGTCCACTTTTCATTGACAATTGATTGCACTTTACCATAATTCAATAATGTATTTGTAATCCTGTCGTTTGGCACCTCTGGTGGAATGTTAAACACCCTAATTGTAGTCATGTCGTCATCTCCTGATGTTATTATAACTGATACAATTTCACCATTTTGCAATTTTATATTTGTTGACCCTACATGTTTCCGCAAATAATTTTCATATACACTGCTACTGATAAATTTCAAGTAAACCGCATTCTGTTTACTACCTAATTGAATAGCTTGTAAGTCCAATTCTCGTACTTGTAAATATTCTGCAATCCACTAGTGAATTTCTATTGCTGTTGGTCGTTGTTGTTCCTTGTTGAATATTACTTTCATGGTATTCACTCTGTTAATCTTAGAGCTCATATTCGAAGCACTCTGATCTATGTACTGTATCAAACTGGACGCACACAGCAGAGCTTCACCACACAACCTCACCCGAGCGCTGTCAGAGCGCGACTGTACAATTTGAAACATACAAATACATTAACAACACACATACGTAACACTTCTATAACACAAATATGCAGCTTTCCGTACCATACATCATAAATTAATACACAATAGTCACACAAACACAATCAAACTATAATTACGACATTGCGACGACTTCAAGCATCCCATAACTGACTCACATACATAACAAATCAAGCATCCGTTACAACACATACACTTCAACATAGTAACCACACTTTTAAAAGTTACAAATTTGGCTCCAAGAAGAATAAATAGGACACTGTTACTAATTACTATTCTTCTACAATTTCTTAAATACATCTGTGAAATTCCGATATGAATAATATTCACATTTTTTATATTCTGTTACCGTTCTTTAGCGATATAAATAATATTCAAGTTATCATTTATATTCTTTTTTCCTTCATTAGCATTATAAAATAATATTCAAGTTATTTATATTGTTATTGTTCTTTCGCAATATAAATAATCCGTAATTATTATAACACAAATAAACATCTTTCTTTGTAAAATAGGTTATTTTATTTAGATAATTAAATACGTACATATATAATATCTTATATTAATTAAACCGATATTTATCACTTTCTATTCTGTTATCGTTCTTTAGTGATACTGTATAAATAATATTCAAATTATTTATATTGTAATCGTTCTTTAGCGATATAAATAACATAAATTTAATATCAGGTTTGGAAAAATCCAGTTGCATAACACTGGTATTAGTTTGTCTTTTTGTATTATTACATTATACTATCTTGAACCACAATAAAATGAAAAGGAGTAACGAGGAATTGAACCTGAGACGTTGACATCTAAATTCCGACGTTCGTCCGCTGAGCTAAGAGGGCAAAAGTGTGGAAACATTTTCGGAAAAATTGACCCAATCACAATCTACGATTTTATGATGATTCGTAGAAGCTAGTCCAGGATGCGGGGGGCAATGGCTAATTGAGATTTCCCGATCTCTGATCGGGTCAAACATCCTGATAGAATTAATATTTAACCCTTGCCGTGACTTTCGGTGAAGTTAGGAGGGCCCAATTTGTCAAATCCACTCTTCTCATCTCCACTCCTTGGGCCCCCTGGAATTTAATAAGATGCGAAAGATATAGTGGTGTGTGGTAATCAACGGGATGTTACCGCATTTAGGCCTATCCTTCCCAAGAAAAACTGCAAACATAAACAAAGGAAGCTTTAAATAGAAGAAGAAGGATATTCTGCGGACCTCTGGAAAAAGAACTAAGGAAGAGACTAGTGAAGTGCTTTGTGTGGAATGTGGCATTGTATGGGGAAGGAAAGTGGACATTACGACGAAATGAAGAGAAACGAATTGAAGCATTTGAAATGTGGATGTGGAGAAGAACGGTGCGTGTGAAGTGGACAGACAGAATAAGAAATAAAATTGTGTTTGAAAGAGTGAGGGAAGAAATAATGATGCTGAAACTGATTAGAAAGAGAAAAAGGAATTGGTTGGGTCTCTGGTTGAAAAGAATAATAGACGACATTAGGATATGTGGATCATATGCGGAGACTAAGAGGAAGGCAGAAAATAGGAAAGATTGGAGATTGCTGGGTTTGCAATGAAAGACCTGCCCATGGACAGAACACTTATGTATGTATGTTCAGAACGCCTGGAATGTCGTGTCTAAGAACAGTCGCTATTTGCAAAGACTAGTCGATTCCATGCCCACTCGACTGCAAGAATTTCGAGATAAGAGGAAGATAGACTAAATATTGAATTGTGGCTTTTTGTTTTGTTTTCTGAACGCTTAATTGTTTGAATGTTTTAAGGCCGACGCCAGTAAATTTGTTTTTGTTTATGCCACGAAAGATATTTTTATTGAGAATAAAATCTTTTTTCTTTCCATTTGCAGCCACAATACCATAATTATAAAGTCATGGCCTAATATATTAATGAACCTGATGTTAATTACTAAAATAATCGTAAAAAAGAAAGGAGCCATTATGTATAGTTTGTCTGTCTCAAAAACAGAACAAAAAGAAACATAAAAAGCACGTGGTTGTAGTCGAACGCAGGGCCTCACGAATAAGAGGCCTGAACGCTACCATTATGCTATCGAATAACACGCAGAATACTTCAATTATAACTGTTGATATCAGGCAACGTGGTCCAACAACATGTAACATCGCCTGTCTCCGAATTGTAGCGAAGATACCCGAAGGGAACTTTGTTTCAGGACAGCGGCCACTTTTTCTTTTGACAATTGTACTTAAAACCAATAGTGACTTACGTTTTAGGAGTAAGAGATTACAACTCTATTGTGTAGTTTGTAATAACTAAAAATTAAAACTATATAATAACAATAGAGTCTTTATTTACATCATAATATCGCTCATTGTAGTTTATTGACATCACTGATTTAAATGTTAAAGTTCAAACACAGTTGCCTGTTATGTGACAAACACTTTCATAAAATCAGTAAAATATTGTTACTATTATGTATGTCGTAAAATTACATATCCATATGAAGGGTACACGGGAAAGACAATCAAGGTCCATCAAAAATCGAAATTGAGTTAATAATAATATCTTACAGTGGAAAGGAAGTACTATCATTTGGTCTAGCTAGTAATAAGAAATCATCGTTCTTGACATTCCACTACGTCAATTTGTATTAAATACACACATAACAAAGTATTAAGTGCTTAAACTTTAAAATTCGTTTTTCTCGAAACTTTCTAAAATGGACCTTGATCGTTATTCCCGTGTGCCCTTCATATGTGTAAAAAATTGTTGATTAAAAAAAGAGATGGATTACAAATGTAATCCGCGCGAGTACTGGTGTCACAAATGAAAGTACGTCCGCTCAAATGAGGGCCACTTGGAACGTGCTACTGGACACACTTACCGCAGGGAGCAAGTAGGCACACGACTCCGAACAGGTTCCATGTAAACAACGCTGCGTTGCCATCTCTCCCTTCTGAAGACTGAAGTAAATCTTCGTGTGCGTCTTGTGAATACAGAACTAAAACACGAACACCTCCAATTCAGAGTCCGTTGAGCCACTATTTAAATCGATTACACATGATTCCAAGCTAGCTTCTAAGAAGCGATAATCACTTCCTTTTGACTTTACATGTTCGATATACTTCACCCATTGCTTTTTATTATTAATGTCATACATCACATTTGCTATTAATCGCGTTCTTCTTGAACAGATTTACTTCCCAATGCATTTTCTGGCCGGTTATTTCTCTTCAGTTTCGACCAAACGAATTCTATGGGACAACAATGGTAGGGGAAGGGGGGCAGTCGTATTTTGATGATAGTTCGTCAATTACATACATCTTTTTTATGGCTACGTTTTATCTCTTGTAATGTTGTTGTTGGGACTGGCATGGTCAAAGGGATGTTATTTTCACGTATAAATGGCATCTCTTGTTGATCTAGCAGTAGGTACAGGATTCACAATACGGGAATGGTATGGGGCATTATCCATAATCATGGCAGACGGTTCTTCCAGTCGTTTTATCAAAAATTCCTCGAACCAGTCTTCAAAGATTTTAGAATTCATAGTCCCACGATAAACAGCCGGGGCATCACACATACTTTGGTGGGTAACGAATAATGTTCCTGAAACGAAACCATTTCTTCCCCTCGCATGTAAAATTAACATTCCTCGCCCTTTACCTGAAGAAAAATTGTCATCACAATAACTTGACCCATGTGACCAACGACACTTTACTCCGTCATGGGTATCAGACCATGTTTCGTCTAAGTGTACTTCTTCATAACCCAGTTGTCGATAATAATATTCTACATTCCTTAAATACGAGGAACGTCACATCGTATTCGTAATGATTCCATTGCTGCTGGTTGAGATCCATGAATTTTATTTTTTAACACCATTGAACGTAGTAGTTTTATTAAAGTAGATCTTTGGTACGGAAACTCATATTGGGTGCCTTGTATTTAATTACACATTCTATTGAGAAGTTTATTTAACGTTTGAGCTATTTTATTTTGACTATTACACTCTTACTACGTCATACTACTTTTGACCAATAAAATGGTACGGAAGGACGTATTTCAACCAATCATGGCTGCTTACCGTACAATTTTATCGCGTCCCTAGCATTTTTTTAATTTTATCGCGTCCCTAGCATGTGTTTAATTTTATCGCGTCCCTAGCATTTGTTTCTTTGTTTGCCAACATTTGAAACTGCGCTGGTCTGGACGTCAAAAAAAAAAAAAAAAAATATATATATATATATATATATATATATATATATATATATATATATACACACAGCAGTTTCAAATATGACTCGCATTGGCATTCAAGAACAAGAATTAATAAAAATCACTGATCATACCTATGCATCTTCTGAAATCCGATTTACAAATAAATGAAGAGCACCATTCGGAAATCCTGAATAAGTTGAATACACCATGTAGGCCTAAATCAACGAGTTCCACTTCTATTACGCACACGTCCAATATAACATCAATTGAACCACCAACCACATTCAAATTTGAAAATTGTACATTCAATAATTATTCCTTTTAAAATTATTCATTCGGAAATTCTGAATAAGTTGAATACACCATGTAGGCCTAAATCAATGAGTTCCACTTCTATTACGCACACGTCTAATATAACATCAATTGAACCACCAACCACATTCAAATTTGAAAATTGTACATTCAATAATTATTCCTTTTAAAATTATTCATTCGGAAATTCTGAATAAGTTAAATACACCACGTAGGCCTAAATCAATGAGTTCCACTTCTATTACGCACACGTCTAATATAACATCAATTGAACCACCAACCACATTCAAATCTGAAAATTGTACATTCAATAATTATTCCTTTTAAAATTATTCATGTTTATTTTTTATGTCATCGTCGTTAATTAAAACTTTTCTAACACTTGTGTATATTAGTTAGGTTATGTTATAGGTTCTGCTATATGATATTATGGATAGTCACGTATCAGAGATTGTTTAATATTAAGATTTATTGAAAATCAACTGTCAAGTGACTGTGATTACTGGGATTCGGATAATTGAAGTGGAATGTTGCATTTTAATAAAAATGAAACTGAATCAACAAAGCCTTCTTGACTAGTAACATTGCCATCGTGTATAATAGATCGAGAACTTCTCGACGAGAAGGCATTGCTCACTACTGCCATCTAGCATGCATCTAGCGTAATATTTGTAATGTTGAGATGGTACAATAATACATTTGAAGACAGTTGTGTTTTCGTAAGTCAATTAATATTTTATTATATTGGAGTAGTTTGTTACTTCTAATCTTTATATACTTTCTTCTAATCGTGTAATAGTCAATTAAATCCCACTCGAGTTTTGATTTTCTCTAGATAAATCAAAACGTCTAGTGAGATTACTGTTGATAAAATCATACACATTTCGTCGTAATAAGGCCGTTACGAAACCATCGATTTTACGAAATTTTTCTTTCATATTTCGATCGGCGTTTTCTTTAGTTGATTTACCTTTTAGAGAGATAATTCTATTTATTTTTGCGCGAGACACTTCTGTAGCAGCACTGATATTTTTCAGTGGTGTCCGGCACTTACCTGCACCATCTTTGAAATACGTGTAAATATTAATAATAATTAGCACTGTTCCTTCTTGTAAAATCTTACCACGTCCTAATGGCAATTGTGTGAGATTACGTCTATGACTACTGTTATTATCCGTTTCCCAAGGACGCCACATTGTAAATACAATCACAATATATGGAACACAAAAGCCACAATATACATTAAAGGCTAGTTCACAATAAACCGGAAACGAGAATCGGAACGAAAACGAAAACGAAAACGGTAAAATTGTTAAAATATGTACATTTAAATGTGAGCATTGACAATTAACGAAAAGCTTGCCGGAGCCCAGGATCGGGAACGGAAAGTTGGCCAAGTTTCAAGTTTGGCGTTCACGTTTCCGATCACACCCCACTAGATTCATTCTATTGCCATCTAAAAGCTATTTTGTCGTACCTATATTTTGTAGCAAGAAGACCGTGACATAACCTATGCATTATTTTGTTCTGTGCTGTGCATCATGGAGCAAGTTTTATTTGATGAGATTCTAATATTGAGTGTTGAGGAAAATCCTCAAGTTTACGATAAGCGGCGCGCCTCGTATAAAGATGACAAAATGAAGGGGAATACGTGGCTTTCAATAGCTGCATCTTTGAACACCATTCGTAAGTGAATCATATTTTATTACTGTATTGGTTGTATTACACACTACATATTCATGCTTCAATTCAATAAGTACTGTTGTGTTCATTTTTGTTCTATTACAAAATAAATGTTTCTTCTCTAATTATTTTACGTTATGGTAGACTTAAAATAGGTTGTGATAATAAAGATGCAAGGTCATATTCATAGTACCGTTGAAATTTTGAAGTTGGTTAACCCGTGTTTATGTTGGCTGCCTTGTACTCAAGAGAGAACGCCATTGGTCAATTATACACAAATAACATCAGAATGCGTAATATCGACTTTACATATCGTTATTGACATGCATATCGATATGTATAGTCATCTACGTTCTCGGTTTATTGTGAATAAAAAATTTTCATATTCACGTCCTCTGCTTCTCGTTTTCATTCTGGTTCTCGTTCCCGGTTTATTGTGAACCAGCCTTTACTGTCCTCTGCTCGTTCTGAGCTAACTGTATTATACTTGCGGACTCGTCTGAAACCGAATACTATATGAACTTGTTATCGGAGCACTGACTTAGATCTGTCAACAGCGCTGGCGTACCAACAACCAGCCGCGTGCTTCAAGACTGAAACATCTGACGCTTCCCGCTCAAGGTAGGTGCAAGTGGCTCTCATTAGAGCGGACGTAATCTCAATGATTTGCCACGGCTGTTAATCCTGACATGTAGCTGCGTGCTGATTCTGACATTCGTGAGAATCGACACGTTACAAGTTGACAACTGGCGTTCATGTTTTCAGTCAGCAAAGGAAGTGTGGATTTAGTTATCCATGCTCTGTGATGTTCTAAGCTTTTGTTCGAGATGAGTTCCGCGAAGAGTCACAGTCGAATACTTGTCTCAGAAAAAAGATATTTCTCCTGAATTGTTAGCACGTTTTGAAGATTGACGATAAACCCTTTTGTCATGAATCGTAACAGATGATGAAACCTGGGTCATCACTCTGCCATGAGAAAGAACGAGAACTTAGCTCAGTAAACAGAGCAAGGACTGGTACAGACAAGGTATACATAAGACCATAGAATTGGGGATTATAATTATGAGAAATAGTATGTATAGGAAAACATCTCTTTAGGAAATGTTTGGCATTATGTCATGTGCAGGGTATTTTACTACTGCACACAAAATCACTATCGCCACCATTACTGTGCAATGAACACTACCGCTATCACCAATGTCATGCTATTGTCAGCCTTAATACAAGTACCAACAAGTGGAGTATCGTTGTGGAGTAACGGTTAGCATGTGTGACCGTGAAACGAGCGGGTCTGGGTTCAAATTCTGGTTTGGAAAAGTAATCTGGTTGAGGTTTATTACCGGATTTTCCCTCAACCAATTAAGAGCAAATTTTGGGAACTTTCGGCGCTGGACACTGGACTCATTTCGCTGACATTATCACCATCTCATTCAGAAGCTAGATAATCTTAGCAGTTGATAAAGCGTTGTAAAATAATCAATTAAGAAAAAGTACCAACAATACCGATCCCAACGTTTTACCTACACCATTGCCAGTAATACTATTGATCATTATCTCCACTCCCACTAATATTTCTGTTACTAATAACACTTCCACTACATTATTCACATTTCAGAGAGACAACTTCAGCCTTTTATGAATCTAGGTATCTTCTTCATCTTCCTTCAGCGTTTTAAAAGTAAATTATAAGAAGTAGGTGACCGATTCTGTTCCTTTTCCTGCAGATCTGCAATTTCTCCTACAATCTGTTATGATCTCTACAATACTTCGTGCTTACCATTCTTCCCGTATAAAGTCATTATTTTTATGATGTAACAAACTGTAATCTTACCAGAGATTGAAGTATTATTTTTCTTAATGTTTTACGATGCAAGAGCGCAGAAAACTAATCAAAATTACATGATAGACAAATTAAATATGAATTTATTCAGCAATATTATATGAACATACAGATACACTAGAATTCTAATCCATATTAAATCAGTTTAGTATTGGTGATGCATATGGGGTCTAATTCAGATAATTCACATAAAATAATAAAGTTCACATAAGAACAGGCCTGATTAAGTGAAGTTATTTCAACATACATTTGGTCTTGTAGGAATTTCAGGCGTTATGTTTTTAATGCCATATTTTCAGATAAGTTGTAATAAATACAATATTGTTTAATTGGATATTTTTTCCGTCTACAATCTTATCAAGTAAAATAATGGGTTAAAAGCCATTACAGTGTTATTATTTTATTATGTATGAACTAGACTAACGTTTTCGATCAGACATTGGTCATCTTCAGGTCAATATTAGGTACACACAGTATGTTTAAACACAAAAGGCTTTGGAATATAATAGTACAATGTTATCCTAGGACCTTATGTATATATTAAGGTTAACAGTTAAAAGTAATGGTTGGTAAAATGTATTAACACAGAGACAAAAATAACAGGTAACTAAAATATCAACTTGTAACATGGTTGATTTAACATAAGGTTTTGTGATGCGGTTCTATTGAACAATTTGTGTTTGGTGTTGTGAGATTACAGTTAGATGTATTGATTGTTTTGGTTGTGCGCTGCTAACTCCAAGGACTAAATTTAATGTTAATAGTTTCATAATATGCAAGTGCTGTTTCCTGTTTTGATTTGTTTTACATTAGTCTTTCTTTGTCTCAGGAAGCTGCTGTAAAGATTACCTTGTAAACCATTTGCATTTCATAATAACAATAATTAATCTTGTTTTCGTTCCGACCTATTATATCGTATATTAATTAAATTTATATTTCTAGAATCTTAGAATTTGATTAAGTTTAAGATTTTCTTCACTTTCATCAATATTAAAGAGCACTATGTAAATTTCTGCGTCTACTTATCTGTAGACGAAAGATCATTTGAAACATTTACATGTAACTTATAAATAAAACTTATTTGAATAACCTCCGACACAAACCCTTTTAATGCACCAATAATATTTCATAGCTATATATTAAAAGTGCAGTGGTACAGTGGCAATTGTAGTTAACCAGAAACAAAATATGTAATAATTCAGATAACGTGGTATTCCCGGAGCATGTTGTTTGCTCTGTGAAAATGGTGCAATGAGCTACTTTGTATGCGCGTGACACAAGCTGTAATGTAAAATGGTAATATAAGTTAATCTTACTGACTGAATTGTAATTGTAAAACGTGGCTGTGCTAGCAAAGTTTGGGCTTGAATATGAATACATTTACTATTAAATTAATTTCCCCGCGTGTACAATCTAAATGCATTACTATTCGTAACTCGGCGACTACAGAGTTCATAACCGTGCCGGTTATTAATTGGAAGTTGGTTTATAAAATACGAAGCCCAAGTTATTACAGTAAGATACGCTGTAGTTGTGTAATGCATTGTGTAGTTTGTCTTTGTACCACAATAAAATGAGACGACAGATAATTTAGGAGTTACGGAATTTTGAGGATCCACAAAGTAAGTTTCCAAAATATTAAATCCTATTACAAAACTCTTCAATAGTTTCCTCACGGTTGTGTATGGAACAGAATAGTGCTCTGTAAAGCTTCACAACTACAGGTTGAGCTCTAGCCGTTAGCGAGAATATAATGTAGACAAAAGTTTGATAAATTCAGGGGGAGGATTAATGTTGTTGGTGTTTATTGAACGTTAAATGCGACACATAGGCTATAAAACCTTGTTGCAAGTTTAAATATATTATATTTGTGGTTATGATCCCAGAGATTAAAACTGAAAGTTTTTATAAAATTGTGAGGCAATTAAATGATAGCTTGTTCAGCCACAAAAGCGGCGACTCCATTCGATTTGTGAAATTAAAATAAAGCTCATTCTCTCCCATATGAATAAGTGTATTTACTATATTCTGCGTAGTACAACAGCCAATTTAGTTCAAGATGATCCTAATAACAGCTCACCAATGAACTCAATCCGCACACCTTACTTTCCATTCTATCATATTATCAACAGCTGCCTATAGATCACTTTCGACATCATCCAGCTATTTTGTAGTCATTCTTCCAGCGTTTCTTTTAATATCTACAGACTTATTAATTTCTTGCAGGGACTGGTATCATCAGTTTCACATAATTGTCACGTAGAACTGGGAACTTTCATTGCATAGTCTATACGTGATTCATTACATAAATATTCTTATTTATTAATGGCACAATGTACATATTTTTCGTAACGTCTGTCTTTCAAATACTGTCAAATTTGCCACATTTTTTAAATTAACGTCAGTCTTTCAGAACCATCTATTAATACCATTGGGGCTGGGGACTACCCTCGCACGTAGGCTGCTTGGCTAGGCCTATTGTACTATCCGAAATGGAATGAAGGCCCTCTTAGCGCTACAGTTTCCTCTGTGGACCACCTCCGAACCCTTGTACAGCCTGCAAATCTTTTTACCTTTTCGCGTATACATCATCGCGGTCCCTCAACACCAGGTCCCACGAGAACTATGAGCTTCAGGGGAGAGCCCATGGCACATAACACTACCATCAGCAACTAATGACCACATACCACGGAGTCCAAGTTCGTTGGCGGTCCGCAGCCGATTCTACATCGAAGCAAACCCGAAATATGCGAGAGAACCGGAGATGATGATGATGATGATGATGATGATGATGATGATGATGATGATGATGATGATGATGATGATGATGATGAAAGAGAGGAAGTGTAATTATCATGGCGAAATAAGTCTGAGGTCTAACGCTTTAATTGGTTGAGAAAAAATCCTCAATCGGGTAACTTCTCCCAACTAAGATGAAAGCCAGAACCGCTCGTTTTACGGTAAGACATGCTAACACTTAATCATTCCTGCTTCCTCTAAATGGTGAAAGCTTTAACAACAGCTCTTTCGGATCTTCCAGTTATACATATATGTCTGAGTAAGCTAAGCTAATAATTGCATTAATATATGAAATATTAACCTATGCCTCTATTTTTAACCCTAGAACTTCTAATCGATCTCAAAGTTCGAAAGAGGTCTAAAGCACCGCGTTTAATATTTTCTCGTGTACCATATGCATCAAATAGATTATTTTGTATCCTTCTGCAGTTCATGTTATTAAGTGTGGCATTAATTATTCCAGCTCCTTCAGTACTTTGAAGAATTAATCTTTGTGTACACTATTTAGTTCATGGTAGGAAGCTTTGAAATAGCTCTAATGAACGTGTGGGATAATCTTGTACCACAATGTTTTGCAGTAAGCACTCGTAAGCCTCGTTATGTATTTTGTCGTATGTAGACTTTTCCGTTTTAATTAATCTCTCTGTAGTTCTGAGAGTTTACGAGAAGACGGCCTATTATGATCGAGGTACATAATTCCTTCTTCCTATTATTTTCTGTGATTTTTTTTCTGATGGCTGTGTTTGCATTGGCTATAATTGTGTATAATTTATTTAAAAAGACAGGTCTTGTTGTTGTAAGGAAACTCATTATTATTACGTCATGCTGGTCAATTTTCTTGTTCTATATTTAAGTTGACGTCTATTTCTGGTTTACTTGCTAGAAGAGAGTCACTTTTATTTATTTATTTATTTATTTATTTATTTATTTATTTAATTATTTATTTATTTATTTATTTATTTATTTATTTATATTGCTAGCTCTTATCTGGCCCTTCTGTAATTTATTGCGTCATAATTCTTAATAGAGCCGGAAAAAGTTTTCTAAATCTTCTGTGATATTAGCAAGCCAGAAATTAGATTTAAAATTCCTTATTCCTTTCTTAGAATCCAGTTAATCTCTTCCCTTACTATATATTTAGCAATTTTGTGAAAAAAATAATCACATTTTTTATAGAGGTCATTTAATATTACAGAATCACTGTACATCACTAATTTTCTTATATCCCTAAAAAATCACTATGCAATAGACACATATTCATACCTGAATTATTATCCCGAGTTATCTCGTGCATCTTGATTCCAGCTCTGGTAGTTGTCCCACTTTGATTTTCTCTTGAACCAATTACCAACTTATGTTTTTTTATGGATTAATTTATGAGGTACAATACCAGTGCTGTTATCAAGGGGTTAAATGTTGCTTGTCGTGTGATAGACTCGAAATCAGGGTATTACGCACAGTGGCACATTGCATTCCGGACAGTAGTATCTGCGCTTGTGTCGAATTTGTTTGTATTTTGAGTCTCTCGCAATACTATACATGAAATCCTGTCTGTTTGGGTTGTTCTTCTTCAGAGTTCGTGGAATAACTTCTGGAAAATGTCTACCTGTAAGCCGAAGTGGGTTGGGTGATTTTCCTGGTCATCCTGTCTTGAGTGATAGGACATTCGGGGTGTATTTTTCGAAAATCTTACGAATTACCACCATTCGATAGTCAAAGGGTGTCTTCCTGCCTTCAGATATCGTATACCAAACGTGGGAATCCCACCACCAGATGTAGCAATATCACTAGCCATCTAGTCAGGAAAAGGTTAATGAAATGATGGAAACGTATATATTCGGGATAATAATCCTAAGCAGCGAAAATGGGACTCACACAAGTTAACTCGGGTTAATCAGGGAAGTGGTTAAGCAGAGGAGAAATATCCCTTCGGTCACTGCTCCCGAGCAACAATATCCTGATCTTATTGACACTGGTTGCAACCATGTATAGAGCCGGTCTGATTTATTGTTAAATCTCCAATGTCGGTAGAGGATTAAAACGATTAGACGTAGCTAGACAATATTACGTTAAACTAATAAGTATATAATTTCCTCTTCCTAGATTTTGTAGGACAGCTTACAACATCAGCTATTGAAGTTTATGATGCGATCTGACGAAGGAATAATGCTAACATTGAATTATACACTTTTATATCTGTTTGTATGGTCGGTTAGGATATATGATATAATGTGTTTTGTTTGCACCACTTTCATATTAATCTGTATCTTTTATGGGGAGTGGTTGGACTTAATCATAGCTGGGGGGGGGCGAAACCTACAAATTAGGAATTGTTTTGTAAAGCACGTACGGTCAAAAAACCCGTGTACTAACTTAAGGGTATATTCTGATACTGTAGTGCATCTGTATGTATAATATTGTTGAATGAATCTATATATCTATTTCTCTCTTTTCTTTGTCGTAACTATAAAAAAGTTCACTGGAAGTTCTTCGACTTCCCACTAGAAAGATATATTAATGCAGTCACAGCAACAGAAATCGCAATTACACCGTAAGAGTTTCAAATATCCACATTAGAGACGGGATTCGATGTAAGAAAGTTGACTACTATACAGTTGAAGCTCTGCAGTGTCATTGCGTATATGTACACTAAATAGTCCGTAATGAATAAGGCAAAGATTAGTTAAACGAAGAAGGAAAATGCGATTTTGGCATGGAATATCTCACGTTTTACTGCCACGAAACTAAAATATGAAACACCTTCAAATGCAATCTGTTCTCTTATTCTTGCAATGACCTTCTATTTTGGTAGTACTCTGGCGTCATACTATAAATTCTGTAGAAATGTTTTGAGTTACCTTGCAATCATAGAACTTAGTTCACATTATTGATGCAGTAGCGGCTGGTGGTCAAAATAATGAGTGTGCTACAATCTCTATACAGGCCTACTATATACACTTATATGTATTTATCTTAATTTGAGACTCGCCTAGTGATGAAATATGAAGTCCATACGACGTTCTTTCGTACTGCAGAACTTGTCATTTGGTGTCAAACTCCTACATCTTGGACATCATACTCTTTTCTATTGACAGTATTGCAAGAGCAGTGAGATGATCCTGGGACATAGTGTTCCTTAAAAACGTTTTTATGAGCTTCAAGAAAGAAATACATCTTTCTGGCTCAGCAGTGGTCATTGGTGTTGTAACCAAAATATTAAACAACTTCGTTACTTCACAGAATGGATCCTGTAAATTGTTGGAGACTATGTATTGTAACAATTGAACAGCCATCTATATTTCGGAAGTCAGATTTTCCGTATAGAAATCCAAGTTGTATCTGGAACACTCTTTAGTTCAGTACAATATAGCTGTTGACAGCAACTTTAACAGGTAGATGGCAGCAGCAGTCGGACACTTGAATTACAAAATACATTGTAAATAGTTCCGAGTTCCTCCACAAACAAGAATTCTTTCGTTACACTTTACTTCTGCAATCTCCAAGCTGTGTAGTGCTGAAGCTGACTACAGCACTTTCCCGCGTAAAAATAGCCAATCAGAGCAGTGATTTCAGCTTCGCACATGCGCATAAATGTCTACATTCTCATATGAAGTTCAGAGTAGCACAACGAACCCCCTGAGACACCAAAGAGCGAAGAGCGAAGACTAAACACTTTATAACGCGTCATGAACATAACCACGGGAAATTGTCAAATGACAGATCAAATACTGTGGTATTACAAATACATTATTTGAGCAAATATTCTCATTGTGCTGTAGCACTGTAGCACATAAGGACGGACCGCCCCTGTATTGATGAAGAAGGAATCTGTGGAATGCAATGGTAAGTTTTATGTCATCCCCCGTACAATTTATAGTATAAACTTGTTTATGTTAACTTCAAAACGATTCTTAAACGGAATTACAGATTTGGAATTAAAATTTGGAGGGAGACTTGATGAGAGTCCACCTGTAATTTACTGCACATGCGCAGTGTTTTGTAAGCGAAACATACAATGGCAGTTACAAATTTTATTTACGTATCTATACATAGCTACAGATGGCGTACAGACATTAAGGGCGTCTTGCTTCAGTTATCAAAAAAGAGAAAATGATTTTTCCGCAAACGTAAGACAATATTTATGAAGTTGTTGAAGAGCTAAATAAACACAGACGTTCATATGGGATGGAAATGTTGTAACTGTGGAGATTGAAGGGGACAATAGAAGACATTAAAATAAATTAAAAAAAAATATTAAGCGTGTTGTAATTGAGTGCGAGGTTAATTAGAAAATTAGATTGAAAGTCTGCGTAGTTTGGCATCTACGAATAGACACGAACTCAAGTCTGAATAGCACAATTCCTGCCCATAGTCACCGGGCAAGTGTTTCCAGTTCTCCTGATGGTAGGAAATAACGAGAAGTATTAATCATTTTATTTAACTTGCAAGAAAAAGTGTCCATTTTAATTAAACATTGTAAAGTGATAAATAATTTCTTATTAGTTTTTTTTAAATCAAAATCATACGGATATTACTTATCGAGTGAATTAGTGTCAATATTTCAGGAAAAAATTATTTTTTGTTTTAGAAAAGTTTCCATTTGGAACTATTATGGTATTAGAATACTTTGTTGTACTCCATCAAGGAATAAGCTGTTAAAATCTGCACAGCTGCATTACTTCTACCCTGTGTGTTTTAATAGCTGACATTTTTTGTCGACATGTAACACATGAACAAGTTGCAAATTTTTATAGATAGAATTAATGCTTTACAAAGGACATAAAAAAGTTTATTTGATCGAAACGAGTATGAGTTTTTCCAGTGGTACGTAAAACCCTTTACGGCATGTTACAAGCGACTGATCTTTCCTATCCAACTGATATAATGGAGGCAATGAATCCTGATGTTGCATGTGCACACGACTTGTAATTGGTTTGATATAGAGAACCATGATCGGCACGAGTGAAACAATTACCGACTATTTTACATCAAACGCGACATGGAAAATGTGAGTGATGCAATTATACAACTGCAGGTCGCTTTACGGAATTAATGACTCTGGTATTGATTCATGGTTCAGTGCTAACGCCACTGAAATATTCGTCACATAGGCTGCTGTATGCCTTACAATTATCAGAGACATATGGACGGAGGCAGAGCTCTTTTTCTGATTATATGATATTGTTTTCTTTCAGTCACTTTGTTTTAGTCGTTTTTTATGTGTGGTGTGACAGACTTAGTAGAACTCGCTTTGGGAACTTCCGACACTTATGTACAGTCTTAGAAAAACGTTTTGTCGCACACATAGTCCCAGAAATGAGGCAGTGCGCATGATGTGCTAACGCCACTGAAATATTCGTCACATAGGCTGCTGTATGCCTTACAATTATCAGAGACATATGGACGGAGGCAGAGCTCTTTTTCTGATTATATGATATTGTTTTCTTTCAGTCACTTTGTTTTAGTCGTTTTTTATGTGTGGTGTGACAGACTTAGTAGAACTCGCTTTGGGAACTTCCGACACTTATGTACAGTCTTAGAAAAACGTTTTGTCGCACACATAGTCCCAGAAATGAGGCAGTGCGCATGATGTGCTAACGCCACTGAAATATTCGTCACATAGGCTGCTGTATGCCTTACAATTATCAGAGACATATGGACGGAGGCAGAGCTCTTTTTCTGATTATATGATATTGTTTTCTTTCAGTCACTTTGTTTTAGTCGTTTTTTATGTGTGGTGTGACAGACTTAGTAGAACTCGCTTTGGGAACTTCCGACACTTATGTACAGTCTTAGAAAAACGTTTTGTCGCACACATAGTCCCAGAAATGAGGCAGTGCGCATGATGTGCTAACGCCACTGAAATATTCGTCACATAGGCTGCTGTATGCCTTACAATTATCAGAGACATATGGACGGAGGCAGAGCTCTTTTTCTGATTATATGATATTGTTTTCTTTCAGTCACTTTGTTTTAGTCGTTTTTTATGTGTGGTGTGACAGACTTAGTAGAACTCGCATTGGGAACTTACGACACTTATGTACAGTCTTAGAAAAACGTTTTGTCTCACAGATAGTCCCAGAAATGAGGCAGTGCGCATGATCAGACATACAACGAAACAAAACTAATTTTATTGCCTCAATTAGTCGTTCTCTTGATCATGCGCCTTGCCTCGTTTCTTGGACTTTTAAATTATCAGTGCGACAAAAACGTTTTTCTAAGACTATACGTCATTACCATCTTCACCTTTATTGTTACTGACATAATTTTCATTGTAACTGTCATCGTCGTCATGAACCTCTTGCTCCGTGTCTAAAAACGAATTCCATCGACGTCTGCGTGGTCTTCCGATGTTATGTCGAGCTTTTACAATGAGTTAGTTTTATTTTCTATATAAATCTGTTCTATCCTAGGTTGTTACACAGACAGAAAGCTCTTAATACAAGTTGTAATACTGACTAACAAAACAGGCCACTTTTTATAGAGTGGGCATAATGTGGCGATGGAAGTATTTTGCAAGTTTAAGGATTAGAGCGTGTGTGAACAAAACTTATTTCAATGAAATTTCTATTAAATTCATATTTCAATTTTACCTGCACATTTATACTTTCTTGTAATTAATCATAAGGACTTAAAAAAGGGGAATTTTGAGGAAATCCCTATAATTTCTTGTAACGTGTAACGTCAAGGTAATGTAATTAGAATGAAGACAATGTACTGTAAGACTTAAGAGCGTCTAATGAACGTAATGAAATAATCTAAAAGTAACAGTCAATTTCCCAGTTATAAGAGCCCATAATGAATAATAATAATAATAATAATAATAATAATAATAATAATAATAATACTTACTTACCTACTTACATACATACTTACTTACAAATGGCTTTTAAGGAACCCGGAGGTTCATTTCCGCCCTCACATAAGCTCGCCATCGGTCCCTATCCTCAGCAAGATTAAACCAATCCCTACCATCATATCCCACCTGCCTCAAATCCACTTTAACATTACCCTCCCATCTACGTCTCGGCATCCCCACTGATCTTTTTCCCTCCGATCTCCCAACGAACAATCTATATGCATTTCTGGATTCGCCCACATGTGCTACATGCCCTGCCCATCTCAAACGTCTGGATTTAATGTTCCTAATTATGTCAGGTGAAGAATACAATGCGTGCACTACTGCGTTGTTTAACTTTCTCCATTCTCCTGTAACTTCATCCCTCTCAACCCAAATATTTTCCTAAGAACCTTATTCTCAAACATTCTTAACCTCTGTTCCTCTCTCAAAGTGAGGGTCCAAGTTTCAAAATCATACAGAAAAACTGATAATATAACTGTTTTATAAATTCTAACTTTCAGTTTTTACGATAGCAGACTGGATGATAAACGTTTCTCAACCGAATAATAAGAGGCATTTCCAACAACAACAACAACAACAACAACAATAATAATAATAATAATAATAATAATAATAATAATAATGATAATGATAACAATAGTAATAGTAATAATAACAGTAATAATAATAATAATAATAATAATATAATAGTAATAAACATAGCAAAATAATATTTTAAAACAGAACATACTACAGATTGTAGCCTAGTAGGCCCTATTAAGAGCACAAGTACTCAATAGGTTGTTAGCCACATAAATTTAACATTTATCTGGTATATTCTATATATGCACATGATATTATATCGTAAATATTACTTTTTTTAATCATATGAGTGTGAGTAATGACAAACTTGTATTAACTTTCTATAATTGGGCATGTGTTGTTCACGCATGTATCTTGTGATCATAGCAAAGCGAAACTGAATAACTTTATGCTTATTTCTTAAGTAATACGGTATAGTCCAACCCCACTAGACAATATGACATACTCTTCAGACTAGTTTATTATAACTTAGAATATGCCGACTTCCTTTTGTGAATGGAAATGGACAAATTCCTTTAATTTACTCTATTAGTGTAGATCGAATGTTGACGTTAACATGTAAAACGAATATTCATAAAATTATTACGGTATTGCATGTGAACTATAAAAATTTGGAAATTTATCTTTTGAAGAGGTGGAGAAGTTCAAATATCTGGGAGCAGCAGTAACAAATGATACTCGGGAGGAAATTAAACACAGAATAAATATGGGAAATGCCTATTATTATTCGGTTGAGAAACTTTTTTCATCCAGTCAGCTGTCGAAAAATCTGAAAGTTAGAATTTATAAAACGGTTAAGCTTATATTACCAGTTGTTCTGTATGGTTGTGAAACTTGGACTCTCACTTTGAGAGAGGAACAGAGATTAAGGGTGTTTGAGAATAAGGTGCTTAGGAAAATATTTGGGGCTAAGAAGGATGAAGTTACAGGAGAATGGAGAAAGTAACACAATGGAGAACTGCACGCATTGTATTCTTCACCAGACAAAATTAGGAACATTAAATCCAGCCGTCTGAGATGGGCAGGGCATGTAGCACATATGGGCGAATCCAGAAATGAATATAGAGTGTTAGTTGGGAGGCCGGAGGAAAAATGACCTTCAGGGAGGCCGAGACGTAGATGGGAAGATAATATTAAAATGAATTTGAGGGAGGTGGGATATGATGATAGAGAATAGATTGATCTTGCTCAGGATGGGGACCAATGGCGAGGTTATGTGAGGGCGACAATGAACCACCAGGTTCCTTAAAAGCCAGTATGTAAGTAAGTATTGCATGTGAACTGGAAATATATTGTACATTTTTCATGAAACGAATATTCTGAAAATCCTTTATAATAAGGACATCCATATTAGTAGCCTTACACATAAAATAATCCTAAATTTCTATGGATGTTATATAATGAATCCTTTACTTGCCGTCAAGCAAGAGGGTGAAAAGTGTTCGTCTTTTCTTTTGAAAAGTCAATATTGAATTACAAATAGTAAGTGTCTCTTTTTTAGTTTGTTATGTGCACACATTAGGTCTATCCGATTTATTTACAATGTTCAAACTATTGAATTAGGTTACCATGCTAGTTATCGTATTATTGATCTGTGGATTTAACCCGGTCGATAACGCTTTATTAGAGTGCGAGAAAGTCCTTAGCATAGGTAGCTTCCTCCGGGAGAGAAATGAAGTTGTGGGTTCAGTGTCGTATACAGGGTGTTTAAAAATACGGGGCACAATTTCAAGTATGTATTTCCCACATGTAGACAATCAAAATAGTTCATTACAACATGTGTCCGGAAATGCTTCATTTCCGAGTTATGGCCTTCACAACATTGAAATACACCGGAACGTTTTCCTTTCCGCAGGTCGTTGTCATTACAGAAGATGTTCAAAATGTCCACCTCCTGCTTGAATACAGACCTCACATCGATGTCTCATTGACCTGCGAACACGATCCCAAACTCCAGGAGTGTTGCGTATGTCCTCAGAACATGCCACAATTCGATTCCGAAGGGATTCCAAATCAGGCACCGGAGACGAATAAACCAATGATTTTAAATAACCCCACAAGTAGAAATCGAGAGGGTTCAGATCAGGTGAGCGTGGAGACCAAGCAATTGGGCCACCTCTACCTATCCATCGATTAGGAAACCTTCGATCCAAGTACCGGCGAGCCGTACGATTGAAGTGTGCAGGAGCGCCATCATGCAAGAAGTGAATGTGTTGACGATTGATCAGTGGAGTGTCTTCTAAAATATGAGGTATGGTGTTTTCCAGGAGGTTTGTGTACGCCTGCCCCGTAAGTCTGTTTACAAGTAGGCTACATGGGGTCCAACTAATCGATCACCAATGATACCGGCCCACATGTTGAGGGATGAGATGGAACAGTTGCACGAGGATTTTCATACGCCCATACATGCTGATTGTGGAAATTTGTTATGCCATCTCGTGTGAACTGTGCTTCATCTGTAAATAATACTGAGGCAGGCAAGTTCGGATTTACACCACACTGCTGTAAGAACCACTGACAGAACCTAACTCGTGCAGGGTAATCTGCTGGTGACAGGACCTGTACACGTTGCAAATGATAAGGATACAATTGATACTCTTTCAACAGTCTCCAGACAGTCGATATGAGGAACATTGACTTGCAACGCTACCCTTCGTGTGCTGATAGAAAGAGTCATGTTCACAGCCTCCAGAATCTCCTCGTGTACGTCTGGAGTTGTATATCTTGGTCGTCCCCCTCCCAAACCAGGAGAGTTAAATTTTCCATACTCTCACAGACGGTAATGGAGACGTACAAATTTCTTCCGATCTGGACATTGTCGCTGTGCGTACCTCTCCTGGTACAAACGACGAGCCAGCGCAGAATTGCCATCCGCCTTACCGTACATGAAGTGTATCTCTGCCAGCTCTTGATTTGAATACATGTCGCACAGTCTAGCGCCTACACAACACTGAATGTAACCTTCGCCTCGGAATGAACTGTCAGAGTGCCCTCTTATTGTCTCCTTTGACGGCAACGACCTGCGGAAGGAAAAACGTTCCGATGAATTTCAATGTTGTGAAGGCCATAACTCGGAAATAAAGTATTTCCGGACACATGTTGTAATGAACTATTTTGATTGTGTACATGTGGGAAATACATACCTGAAATTATGCCCCGTATTTTTTAAACACCCTGTATTTACAGCACAAAAAACCCTTTTCTGATAGAGGGTTTCAGACAAAATTTGTCGTTCAAATTAGACCCTGAGTAATACCTGCAATTTGAAAGCGTAATATAGTACCCTCTTAGTATATACAGAAATGGATAGGAAACAAATTAGACATTCACTTAACCTCCATTTAAACGTTAATAACTTGGATCTGAAGTATGCTACGGGCTATTAACCAAGACTAATGAGAAAACTCCTGCTTTTGTGATCGTAATGACAAGATACGATAAACACAACATAAAGTGATACACATTTGTGGAAGAGGAGACATAAAAATATTTACTACTAAATAGGAAATCGGGATCGTTTGTACAGGATTTATAGCTGAAAAAGACATACCTAACCTGATACGAGAAATAGCATTATTAACGTCATGAAAACACACGATAATAAAAAAAAATATAAAATAGTGACGATGTGCATGCTGACTTATGGAAGTTGAGATTTGGCAGATAAAAGAAAAGATCGAGTGAGCTGAGATGAGATTCTTGCACTCGATAACGTAATAATATTTTAGATCGATAGAGAAGGCTAAACATATTTCCAATTTAATATATGAAATAAAACAACGATACTGTTATATATACATTTTAAGAATACCACAAGAAATTGAAAATAACTTCAAATTACAAAGCTAAATTACTTCATGATGTAGCATGCGGTATGAATTGATCAAAGAATTAATTCTATAGAAATTGGAAGTAGGGCAACAGTCTTAAACGTATGAATTTCATTTGTTTCTTCTTCAGTACGTTACGTGCAGTGATCTATAATAGTAATATAGGTTTAATGAGATCATAATTTATTATAAATGCGTTACTAGCCAGCGAGGTTTGCAATTTAGAGAGGAAGAACTGGCCACGCTACTCCATTATCTCCTGGTTTAGTTGCTCATGAGTGATGTCTTAATAATATTAATAATAATAATAATAATAATAATAATAATAATAATACTAGCAACACAAACTTTTTAATTATGAGGATGAAATTATATAATAAGCTCCCAAGTCAATATTATAAATTACCAATCAATAGCTTCAAAACTAGATTTTACAATTGGTTATTAAATAATCCTTTTTATTCTGTTGCTGAGTTTTTCAACACAAATTTGTATGAAATTGTATTTTAAAAAATAATTTTAATTGCAATTTAGTTAGTTTTCTTTAATTTAAAAGTTTCAAATTATTTCATGTTTTCATTGTATTATTTAAACTTTACTGTTTCTTTTATTAGTGTTTTTAAAATGTATTTATATGTTTTTCAATGTATTCTGACGAAGCCTAAAACTGTATGTCTAATGGCCAAATAAATTGAATTGAATTGAATTATTTATCCTGACAGAGTTAAGGCCATATGGCCTTCTCTAACACTCAACCATGAGTAAAAGTTCGATACAAAAACCACTACAAATTTACAAAGTATAGCACACACACAAAACTGAGGTACATAGATAGTCATAATACAATGTAAACAACAAGTAACTAGGAATGAGACATAATATAAACATATAGAAAGAAAGGACAAGGCATAAAAAATGTGGACAGTAAGTCAAAATAAATGAGACATACAATGTATAAAAATATGAGACAATAATAATAGCGATAATAATATCTTATTGGTACCACTTAAGAGGTTTCAATCGGTCTTCAAACTGTTGTCTTAACACACAACATAGAAGGTCGTATAGTAGACAGCTTTTAACTACTATTTCCTGAGATTCGAGGGCTTATGTGAAACTAACGTAACTACAATCGATGTTTTATTCTAAACGAACAATAATATTTCACATATAACAATACCATCATATTTTCTATTCAAGACTGTTCGGACCTGAGTTATAATTTTTTTGACCAAGTAGAAGAGTGAATTATTATAGATTGCTGTAATAACCTAAACACATTAATTTTTTGTTACGTTAGTTTCACACTAGGCCCTCGAATTGCTCTGGTGTTTCCTATTCATCCAATTCTACTTACACCTAATGAGCTTCGGCGGCGCAGAATTGCCTTTGTAATAAAGAATTTCTTAAGTAAAGATTTCAATAAATCAGGAATTCGTGATTCAATTTTAAATTTCTTATTGAATGTTTTACATAAGCTGATCCTTTTATGCTAGGTTCTCAAACGTTAAAGAGACGGCTGACGAGATTTACAAACTAAAGCAGATATTTCCATGATTATTTAATATACCAGAAAAATATTCAGGAAAGGCACACTCAGGATTTCAAGTGACCTGGCTTAGCTTCTCAGAACTTTTTCAACGAGAGGTAATGTTTGTGGTTCGTGCGTTTTATTATTTCTTATTGATTTATTTCATTTATGACAGCAAAAGAGACGACTTTTGTCGATATACAGTAAAACCTGGATTACAAGCATAATTCGTTTCGAAAACGTGCTCTTAATCCAAAACACTCCCATATCAAAGCGACTTTCGCCATAAAAAAAACAATACAAACTCAGATTAATTCGTTTCACGACATTTCATTCATATAACATGCAGTAGAATTTACATAACATTCAATAGAATAGAGCAACACAAATTATATTTGACTGTATTTTGTTTTTGAGTGTCTTCCACCTGTTTTACTGCTTAGTGGACCTAAACTTTTTGAACTTTAAAGAAAATACTTTTACTATCACTAACAGAATCACTTCTGACTGTTTGACTGACTGGAATCTTTTGCTTTGACTAGGAACCTATCCAATGACACCTGCTTTTGCCTCGTTTTGAGGATTTTGCGGAAATGTGGCACTGCGTTGTCGTTAAACAGATTTATCGCACGCACTGCAACAACCTTATCAGGGTGGTGAATTTGAACAACTTTCTCGACTGCTTACCACTTTTTACATACTTCTTTAATCTATTTCAGCATTTTATTTACACACAGTGATTTATTTGCATATGATAATGATATTAATGATAATTTACTCTCAGTACATTTGTACCAGCAAATGCTCAACATGTCTTCCTCTTGCATGCAAACATACCTGGGTAGTAGTAGTGGTGGTGGTGGTGGTGGTGTGGTGGTGGTGGTGGTGGTTTGCCTGGCAGAGTTAAGGCCATGAGGCCTTCTCTTCCACTCAACCAGGTTTCAATAATACACATGAAATACAAAATTAGATAACAAAACAACACAAAAGAAAATACCTTAGAAATTACATAAAATATAGTAGAAAATTACAATAGTCAAGATCAGTTACATAATATAAAATTACAAATAGTCAAAATCGGTTACATAATATATAAAATAAAGTAGAAAATTACACATAATAAAAATCAGTTACATAACATAAGGGGAATATACACACACAATTTATAAGACCTAAAATGCTCGAGATAAATTCGACGATTAATTCGCTTGAGATATATTATACAGTTAATATACTAACAGGAGAATACATGTGGGTTACAAGACATAAAATGTTGATTAGCAAAGTCGTACTAAATGGCATACAAATACAAATGATTAAGTAATATATCAAGATAATAAAAAAAGAAAAGAAAAAAAGAAGAAGAGAGAGGAGAAAAAAATAACAACTTGGTCATTTAAGGCTATTTAGAAACTTCCACAAAAGTCTAGTTCTGTTCATTAAAAACATTTCTAAGTAGAGTGTGCTTAAAAGATTTTATACTCCGACTGCTCCTGATTTCCTGTGACAAGGAATTCCAGGAACGAGCTGTGTGTATTGTGAAGGAAGCAGAGTAGAGAGATGTTTGATGGAATGGAATTGATAGAACATGGTTATGCTGTGAACGTGTATCACGGTTGTGGTGGGATGCTAAAAGTGTGAAGCGAGGAACTAGGTAAATAGGTGTAGAATTATTTAAAATCTGATACAGCAAACAGAGTTAATGAACTGAACGTCTCTCCCGTAAACGAAGCCAAGAGAATTGAAAGAAATACTCGGAGACATGATCATAGTGACGGCTGTTAAAAATGAAACGAACACAAGCATTATGAACACGCTGAAGCCTTAATGACAATTCAACACTAAGATCTCTATACAAAACGTCGCAATAGTCAAAGTAAGGCATCATCAGGGTCTGTACGTTCTCCAATAATGATGGCATACTATCCAACAGCCCGGTTTGTAGACTGATGTCTTCTGCAACTGCATCAATTCGTTGCAACATAACATTCAGTTTGTAACCTCTGTGGCGTGCATTATTCTTCCATACTTCCCCGTAAATAGAAATCCAGAGGTGTAAAGTCAGGGAGCCGTGATGATGATGATGATGATTATTATTATTATTATTATTATACTTTATTTTTTGTAATGTAATTCCATTGACCTCTAGTAATGGAGTAAGCTTTCCATATGACAAAAGATTTCATAGAATTCTTTTAAAATGGTCCAAGGCTAGAAATAATTACTATACAGGATGCAAAGTAAGGTAGTACATTAATTGACAGGAGCCATAGATCCCATTATTTAGAGTAAGTTTTGTCAAATAAAACAAATTATGTAACTTACGGATAGTGAAATAATTACAAGTGTTTCGAAAGCGCTGACGACAATTGTAAGATGTCTCAACACCGCATAAGTAGTACCCCACACCCCATGCGATCAGCGACTTGAGGGGGGTGGGTTAAGTTCAACTACCTTTCACCTTATACCTTGCAGCAGGTGAGGGGGAGGCCGGCAGCAAACAAATGTAGTCTACTGAGCTTCGATGCAATACTTTGCCAGCTAATCTGGGGATATATCTTCGCACCTACATAAACTGCGGACAGGAACGTAACTGTTATTTGTTTAGTTTGTGTAATTTAATGTAAGAAAATATAAATTATTAACTCGAATGGACAATATAGCACATGCTAGGACGTAGTTCAACAATGAATGCAGAATTATCAACTTACACTGCAATAAACTAACAATTCAATACTACGTATGGCGTAAAAATTTTAATGTAAGCAAGAAATACGTATAATAATAACAAGAAATAACGTGAAATTCAGGAAATTATGTGCAAATTAGTGAAAACACTTGGGACTGAAGTTTAAGTTACAATAATTAATGAAAAAATAAACTGATGTAACTTTGTGAACAAGATGTAATTAACTTTACCGTTTGTTGTTTTACGCATCACTATTTCTGGCCGATAATAATGAAACAGAGAGTAATAAACTCTGTAAACCACATTCCACTCACATCTTAGAGGTACTGTTCAAAATGTCCACCATCAGCGTGCGTGCAGCTTTCACATCTTCTAGTCCAATTATGACCAACTCTGGCCAGTAGTTCTTCACTGTTCCGAATTTCTTCCGCGGCCTGGATCATGTCTAAGTACTCACGATTTGTGAACTGTGACATCTCGTAGTTTTGAAATAAACTAAACTGAATCGCTGTACGTCCAACTGCACGCTAATGCAATGTAAACATCACAACAGCTGATCAGTTGCGAGTACTACAAGAATGCCGTCCCGACTGTGATGCCAGATTTAAAGACCTTTTGCACGTCACTCGATAAGCAATGTTTTCAATGTTTCTTCAATCGATTAATTCGAAATCTGTGAATTTTCTAATTAAAATACTGCTGCAACTTGAACATAACAAACGTTCTCTTCGTTGTTATACAGGGTGTTTAAAAAATACGGGGCATAATTTCAGTTATGTATTTCCCACATGTAGACAATCAAAATAGTTCATTACAACATGTGTCCGGAAATGCTTTATTTCCGAGTTATGGCCTTCACAACATTGAAATTCACAGGAACGTTTTTCTTTCCGCAGGTCGTTGCCGTCAAAGGAGACATTAAGAGGGCACTCTGACAGTTCATTCATAGGCGAAGGTTACATTCAGTGTTGCGTAGGCGTTAGACTGTGCGACATGTATTCAAATCAAGAGCTGGCAGAGATACACTTCATGTACAGTAAGGCTGCGCTGGCTCGTCGTTTGTACCAGGAGAGGTACCCACAGCGACAATGTCCAGATCGGAAGACATTTGTACGTCTCCATTACCGTCTGTGCGAGTATGGAAAATTTAACTCTCCTGGTTTGGGAAGGAGACGACCAAGATGTACAACTCCAGAAGTACAGGAGGAGATTCTGGAGGCTGTGAACATGACTCCTTCTTTCAGCACACGAAGAATAGCGTTGCAAGTCAAAGTTCCTCATACGACTGTCTGGAGACTGTTGAAAGAGTATCAATTATTGTATCCTTATCATTTGCAACGTGTACAGGCCCTGTCACCAGCAGATTACCCTGCACGAGTTAGGTTCTGTCAGTGTTTCTTGCAGGAGTGTGGTGTAAATCCGAACTTTCCTGCCTTAGTATTATTTACAGATGAAGCACAGTTCACACGAGATGGCATAACAAATTTCCACAATCTGCATGTATGGGCGTATGAAAACCAACGTGCAACTGTTCCATCTCATCACCAGGTGCGGTTCTTCCTCAACAAGTGGGCCGGTATCATTGGTGATCGATTAGTAGGACCCCATGTACTTGTAAACAGACTTACGGGGCAGGCGTACACAAACTTCCTGGAAAACACCATACCTCATGATTTAGAAGACACTCCACTGATCAATCGTCAACACATCCACTTCTTGCATGATGGCGCTCCTGCACACTTCAGTTGTACGGCTCGCCGGTACTTGGATCGAAGGTTTTCTGATCGATGGATAGGTAGAGGTGGCCCAATTGCTCCTGATCTGAACCCTCTCGATTTCTACTTGTGGGGCCATTTAAAATCATTGGTTTATTCGTCTCCGGTGCCTGACTTGGAATCGATTTGGAATCGAATTGTGGCATGTTCTGAGGACATACGCAATACTCCTGGAGTTTGGGATCGTGTTCGCAGGTCAATGAGACATCGATGTGAGGTCTGTATTCAAGCAGGAGGTGGACATTTTGAACATCTTCTGTAATGACAACGACCTGCGGAAAGAAAAACGTTCCGGTGAATTTCAATGTTGTGAAGGCCATAACTCGGAAATGAAGCATTTCCGGACACATGTTGTAATGAACTATTTTGATTGTCTACATGTGGGGAATACATACCTGAAATTATGCCCCGTATTTTTGAAACACCCTGTATAAGAAATTAAACCGTATTTGAAACAGTGTTCATAAAATTCACGATCGAAATGTCGGCATAAAAGTATTATTTCTTATAAAACCCGCAAAAACGAGCAAAATAGCATTAGACATTTTTGTTAGTTATATTTTAAGGAATCACATCCTACAATTAATGTACTACCTTACCTTCCACCCTGTATTATATTTTCAACATCGGAATATTTTTTAAAGAATTTGGTAATTAGTATTGTTGCAGTATAAGAATTGTTATAAACTGCACCAAAAGCTCAGAATTTAATTAAAATTTCTCATTGAGTACGAACGCCATTGATATGTGTTACAGTTTCTACTTTTATCTTTATCTTTTATTTCGAAACATGATGTGAACTAATGACATTCCTGCCTAAGTCTCCATATTCGTCTGCAGTATTCTAGAATATCTTCAGCGTTCAGTGTTAATGACGTTATTCCATTCCTCGACATTCATTGGATAAATGCATACCCCTTTTTGTCTAACATTCTAATTTGGCGAAATTTCAAACCTCTGAGATGAATTAGTTACATGTACTTGCAACATAACTGGGAACCTCGCACAGAACATTTCAAAATTATTTTTAACTCTTTAATTTTATCATTTATTTCTCGACTCGTCGTTTCTTACGAGCTTCATATATTTTCAACCAAGACATATTTTCTTGTAATGTGCTTAGACCTATATTTTATGTGCAGTAAAAACTATACTGGATAAAATTACAAATAGCCATACAGAAAGACATTAAACAGGGAATCAGTAATGAAACAATAGAGACAAATGAAGTAAGATGGTTTGGACAAGTAAATACGATAGATAGTAACAGGAGAGCAAAAGAAACTTACAAGGCTATAATGGAAGAAGATAGAAGAGAAAGATTAAAATAGAATTTTCGAGGTTTACAATTTTCTCCAATTAATCAAATTATATCCTGTTCAATAAGAAGAACTGTGATATTATTAACATGGACTGGTGCACGACCAATTTCTGAAGATACATTTAAAAATTAGTAAAGAATAAATAATCTGTGTAAGAGGAAAAGACTAACAGAGATTAGAGAAAAGTGAGGGAAATGGCATACAAATGACGGAAGGGACTCAACGCCTGAAATAGAGTAACAAAAGGCTAAAGAAAAAGACTGTTTCCATTTTTTTTTACATTTGAGCTATAGCATATCTGATTCTTCTTACGATAAGCATTCAATGTATGGTCTTCTCAATTAAATGCGCTAACTACACTACTGTTTGTGAAAAATGCAACATCCAGAAAGAATGGCCCGAACGACTCAAAACTCGGGAGATGTGTAGATCAGTG
The DNA here is from genome assembly GCF_040183065.1 of Periplaneta americana. Taxonomy (NCBI): domain Eukaryota; kingdom Metazoa; phylum Arthropoda; class Insecta; order Blattodea; family Blattidae; genus Periplaneta; species Periplaneta americana. Next base: position 106,448,633 of record NC_091132.1, read on the forward strand.
TACCACCATAATTGATTACGTTTCCAGAGAGATGGCGTACACATAGGACCAACAGTGACGTCTCTTGTGTAACCAGCAAGGTCCCTGTTATGCCTTGCTCAGTCAGTGCAGATATTCCAAACGAAGTGGAAACGTGAAAGCTATTGCAGATATGCCTCGTCGATGTGGAAGGGCGCAATATCAGCACGTGAGTGAGTTCGAACGGGGCAGAATGGTTGGTCTCCGGGAAGCAGGTTTGTCATTTCGGCTCGTACAGGGCATGCTGCTATGACAGTGATGCGTGTGTGGAACCAGTGGATAGAAGAGGGTCGTACGCAGAGTTGAGTGGGTACTGGACCATACAATGTGACCATAACACGGGATGATAGCACATTTTGAGAGAATAAAATGATGCAAAACATTGTGATGCTACGTTGTTGACGAATGATGACCAGAACCTTTCTGTTGACGATGGGGAGATTGACGCTATCGAAAGTCTTGAAGATGGTGATGCTTCGAGTAGTTATTGTGCACTACGTATCGAGTCCTCGTGTGCCGGCGAGGATGAAAATGTTGACTACTGCTGCCCAACGCAGTTTCAAGTAAGTCAGGGTCACTGGCATAGCACAGGCGGTAGCGCATTTGCCTTCTGATCCGGAGTTGCGCTCGGGCATCGGTTCGATTTCCGCTTGCGTTGATAACCTGGTTGGGTTTTTCCGAGGTTCTCCCAAACCTTAAGGCGAATCCTCTGTCTCATCTAGCCAAATATCATTTCGCCATCACCAATTCCATTGACGCTAGATAACCCAGTAGTTGATACAGCATCGTTAAATAACCAAATACAAAAAAGTAAGTGATATCCTTACTGTATAATGCTCTAAAATAGAATAAAGTCTTCCAGTTCATCAGCACTAGCGTGTGTCCCTATCACTAGGTGCTCTCGGATTCAATTCCCAGTGTTGACAAATAATAATTGCGATGGATAAAATCGGAAGATTAGGACTTTTATCGAGGCACTTCTGTGGGCAGAGAACATTCAAGCAGGTGCTCAAGTTGTGCAAGGTTTACATGTCAAGACCATTTGATATGCAAACAATATAGTAATTGATTGTAGAAGTCCTTCCAAGCACATATGAAAAATGTTTGAAAAAAAATGTATTACCTCTCTACACATCAGTATCAATAAGTGTAGAAAAATGTTAATATTGTAGTTAAGTAATCGTTTTATGAATAAATTATGATGAAAACAATGACAAGACTAATTTTGTGCATAAGTGTCAGTATTGAAAATGTAAGTTTTTTTTTCGATTTTTTAATACTGGGGTCAGCGTTGACCCCATGGTATTCAGTGTCACAAAAATGTCTGCTAGTGCAAGGGTTAAATTCTCTTTGAGTGGAGATATACAACTTCGTGTTTTCCTTTTTCATAGGCCGTTTGTTCAGACAAAAGGACCACTAACTGTGTATTACATGTCATTATTAATTACAGTGTATCCAAAAAAGTTCAACTTTTTGAATTATCAAAAAAGATATCAATATCATAAATGCACAATTGAGGGGCCTAGTGAGAGAGGGAGCTATGCCACTTTTTGTCAAGAAATGGAAATAAACTGGGTTTTATAAGGCATTGTATTGAGGCATTATTTGTACAATAAAGGGCTAACGTTCTTCTTCTAAACTTATTGTTACATAAATTATGTAAAAGGGTAAATATAAATGTCAATGTGAATAACACTGATTATGACCTTGTATGATATATTTAATAAAAAATTAAGGAAAGCCACAAATTTTACACTCGCATATCAAATAGTTTTATCCTGGTTAAAATAATGTTGCCTGAGTGTAAAGGCTAGTCCACAATAAACCGGGAACGGAAACGACAACGAAAACGAGAACGGAAATATTGTTAAATTAAATGTATTTAAATGTGAGCATTCCCAATTAACAAGAAGCTTGCCGGATTACAGGAACGGAACGTGAAATTAATTGTGAATGCTCACATTTAAATACATTTATTTTAATAATATTTCCATTCCCATTCTCGCTGTCGTTATCGTTCCCGGTTTATTGTGGACCAGCCTTGAATCATGCTAATAGGCTTACATAACAACTACAGACAAACAACTTCATATCTCTTCTGGAATATCTTCACTGTCCAATGTTTCTGTGAATTTTAGTTTTTTGTAAATACCATGAAAAAATGGAGGGACATGTGGCTTTACTGCCATGAGAGCTTTTAACTTCAGGGCTGATATGGATCTTCTGTGTGGATAGAGTAGTGGTATTTCCTCAAGAAGTTTAGTTACATAGTTCACATTTTATTTATAAGGATGATAAGCCATGGGGTCTTTCCTGGTTTTGAAGCGACTGCCTGGCACCTTCTTGAGTTCCAATCTATGCCACCCTTCCATGTCAGAATAGATATGTTTGAAGGAGAGTATCCCTGGTTGTTTAGCACTTATTTTCCTAATATTAACCCTTAAAAGCCTGAATTATTTTTCGTCAAGTTTTTCGTTTATTTCGTTATAGTCTAAATAAGTGGATGTAATTGAACACAACAATGCTTTTGTTTTCTATTGTTGAAGCAAATATGTGGAATTACAGGGCGTTACCATATGGTAACGCTAGGTCATTATGTTGTCAAATCTTACAGAATGAGTTGTTGCCTTATAATAACATCTTTCAAGCAATTTATTGAACTTAACTGAACTTTAGCATACAAATAATATATTCTTCACTCATTCAGTGTTCGGCCCAAGGTCAGATCTTTCACTGCAAACCCAACAATCGCCAATGTTTTCTATTTTCTGCCTTCCTGTTTGTCTTCTCTTATGATCCATATATCTTCATATCGTCTATCATCTGATATCTTCTTCTGTTCCGAACTCTTCACCATTCACTCCCGTTCACCATTTCTTCCAGTGCATCCTTCAGTAGACAGTATCTTCTCAGCCAGTGACTCAACTAATTCCTTTTCCTCTTCCTAATCTGTTTCTGCATCATTCTTTCTTCACCCACTCTTTCCGACACGGCTTCATTGTCTGTCCACTTAACACGTTCCATTCTTCTCCTTATTCACATTTCAAATGCATCTATTCGTTTCTCTTCACTTCATCGTAATGTCCACGTTTCTGCCCCACACAATACCACACTCCATACAAATAATACAAAAATAAGAAATTACTGTCACAATACGTGAACAAATATACGTAATAGAATTGTCACAATATACTCGTAACATAACGCTTTACATTAATTTTTTGTGCGACTTTCACATCTTTCGGTAGTAAGGTAAAACATTTCTTATGATATGACAAAAAAAACATGGGCTGCAGAGACATACATCTAATTTTGAGAAAATTGCATGCCAGAAGAGCATTCTCACTAGCACATCGCTGTCTTTTGTCTCTGGGTATCGGAATCACTAATGTTCCATTCCATCGTATCTTATATAATTAGATGTTCTGCAAGTGAAGTCCAGAAAGTAAGTTTACCCAGAGGTGTTTACAGAAAGAAAACACAATTTCATGAAAAGATTTATTGGAACAGATACAGTAATTGTTGAACTATTTTTCAACATATATCCCACCAGAACTGAGACATTTGTCACACCGTGGGATCAACTTTTATCCCTCGTAGAAGTCTCCCGCCTGGAATCGGAACCAGTGTGTGACAGCCGTTTGCACCTCTCTGTTGATATCACAGTATCAAAAAGTCTCAATTCAGGTGGAAATATGTTGAAAAAATAGCTCAACAATTCCTGTATCTGTTGGAATAAATCTTTCCATAAAATTGTATTTTATTTCTGCAAACGGCCCCAGGGAAACTTACTTTTTGGACACGTCTCGTAGCTCCAAAATCGCTGTATTTGGAAGTAGATGGTCACCCCTAGCCTTTTGGTGTGCTCCCGACTTCTTCAAATCTCCCATTTGAATTCTAATTCATTCAATGGTGAGCCAGATCGTCTACTTGGCTGCCAAGCATTTTGTATAGCTACTGTACATCTAACTACCATGTGAAAATATTTCAGCTATGCGATTGTAGTATTTCCCATAGTAAATGACAGCATCCAACCAAGTTCCCCATCTGGTTACAGTAGGCTTAGGTGGTGAAGGAATTTTTGGCGCCATTTCTTTAAAGGTTCTTGTTCTAGAGGGTGATTTCAAAAATATTTTCTTCATATAAGAAATAAAACGATCCACATGACTAAAACAGGATCAAATTTTTTCTTCAACTCTATGCAAGCAATGAGCCAAACAAGTCACATGGGTCAGTTTAGGATACAGCTGTTGAATTTCCTTAGCTGCTTTTATCATATAAGGCGCGCCATCGGTAACGAGGAGGAGAACATTTCCACGTTTGATGCCGTCGGACCATAAAAGAGACATTGATTAAAAAAAAAAAAAACTTCACATGGTTTTGTGGTTCACTCTTTCCAGTAATTCTGAAGTTATTAAAAACCTTTTCCCCGGACTTTGTGGATTGAGTATTCCAATAACAACATTTGCTGCACCCCTATGCATGCTGTCACTGGTTTCATCTACAGAAATCCAAATGTTATCAGATATTTCTTCTCGAATGCTATGCAGAACATTTTCGTAACATGATAATTCTTTACGTAGAGTTGTTTCAGACGGGGCAATTCTACCCGTATACTTCGCTATAAAATTCTTGAAGTGGGGGTTTTCCAACTTGTTAAAAGGAATGTTGGCGCTCACCACCATTTCACACAAATCCCGGAAAAAAATCATTGTCTCTATCAGAATTTGAAACAGAAGGTGCGCTTTCTTCCTTCTCGTTATGTATGAATAATTGTAAATGAGCTTCATGTCTCTGAGTTTCGATATGCTGTTCTATGTATTTGGGACTCTCGCCACGTATTACAGTGTGGCACACGTTACATGTGATATTATTGTTATCTGTACAAAAGTACTTACTTTCTTATACTTCCACAAGTTTCTTTAATTTATCTTCTTTTTTCAGTGAAACTTTCAGCATCGTAATTGTGCACAGTAGATTTGTACTCTCCTGTACTCTTGGAATGCTAGCTATCAACTATCAGTCAACCGATCACTACAGTAGTATGAAGTCGAATGGGCAGTCTTTCGGGACTAGGCGAAGGAAGTTTCTTTACAAACACAACCAGCAATATATACTTCGTGTATCATTAACCTGTTTTTAAACTGCTGAACTCCCTAGGCTTGCATATGAGGCTCTTGAGGTTGTAAGGAGCGAAAAAAGCTACTATTTGGAAGGGCGGAAAAATTTTATGAAAAAAATATATAACGGCAAATTTTCCATCTCACGTCACTATATTATGCTAATATGCTTACATTAATAAATCTTTAAACCTGACATAAATAGAATATCGTCGCTTCACAGCTTGTGAACTACATTTTTAATTTCTTTCTGTAACGCTCCCAACTTGTTGATACTTGCTCTGAGCGTTTTCCAAATAAACTATATGTAAATTTAAATTCTAAGCTTAATTTATATAATTTATTAATATTAATGTTAATTTATATTGACATACAGCAAAGAAATTATTTCAGTGTAAAAAATTTACAATGTCGTACTGCATGTAATTAATTGGGAGTATAATATTTTCTTCAACATTTGTGTACCAATGGTCCCAATAAATGATAATGCTCGACGAAAAATGAAAGACTAGGTTCTATTACTTTAAAATAATTAGTAGGCTATCTAGTACGTAAAATGAAATACTTGTTCGTTTTATGTTGTTTCGAAATTACTGAAATATTTTTTTCTTCAAATACTATATAAAAATCATATTAATAAATTATGCTTTAAAAACCACTACTTTGTGAAGTATAACTGAGTAAGCCTAAAGTTTCTTGTATTACAATTGTCAAGTATAGACACTGATATAACCGTGTTTTTTCCCCCTTCTGCTAAGTGTGTTTATAATGTCCAAATGCCTATTTAATCCAACCCTAGAAGCGCAGAATTGATTATTGTACACCCCTCCAACTAAGAAAGGATAAAAGCAACACTCGAATGATGCAGTCTGCACAGACCGGCGATCCGCGCACAAAACTGCACATTTAGAGTCTGATTTCTGACATGCCTGTACATAGTACGTACGATCAGTCACAAGCCAGGTAACGTGTCGATGAGTTGACTTCAGCATCTAACTCCGCTTCATCTTCAACATCGTAAGTATTAACAGAAAAGCACTATTGATGCTCCCCAATTAATTCTGTTTTCTAACTATTGTTCGTAAAATCCCGTATTGATTAATTTCAGATGTCTTAATCATCTCATCGACTCGAGTGACAAAATATTCCATAAAACTTTAGTTTTCAACCACCATAAAAATATGGCATCATTAAATTTTAACTCTTGGCATACACATATCTTGCGTTTATATTCTAGCAATTATTAACAATCCTAAGGATATGTATACATATACATCACTTCTTGAATGCATGTTATCATTGAATTTTTATAAGTTATTTTAATGTTTTGACATATGATAGTGTTTCCTATACTGTTTTATTAATTATGTATGCATTTTATATTTTGTGTTTCACTTGTGTTCAACTTGTCTAATTTATTGCTTCCACCTGATGATGATTTCTTGTAAAATCGAAAATATTCGTGGATTGTACCAAGAATCATAATGTGATCATTGTAACAAAACTTCTCTTTGTACCAATCTGATAAGTTGTTGACTGAAATTGTAATTTAATTTTTCGTATCATATATTTATTTGTATTGTTATAGAGCAGTTTTCTGATCATGAGAATGTCGTAGATAGAAATGGAGTAGCATATAAAACTTTTCCTCATTGTGTGTATAAGGAGACTCGAACTCTAGCATACTAGGATCTTTATCAATATATGTGAAACAACGGTATATGAATTATGTCGTTAGAAAACAAACCGTAAACCACTCTGATGTATTGTTTTACGTACTGTGTTCTCACTAAACTTAACAATAAAGTTATATCAGTATTTATGGCTAACTTTCTTCGGTAAATTCATAGAAGACGGGCACCTGGTTGGATGTACTAAGTATTACCTACTTTTTTACTTAAGAGTTAAATGTTAGTGATTTTTAGTGACTTTAATATGTTAGTTCTAGGTTTTTATACGAGGTGTCTCCATGATGTTGTTTCAATTTGATTGGTTATGGTTGTCATTTGTTCTAGAATTTAAGTTAATTTTGAATGGACAATGACGTCAGTAAGTTGTTCTTGGTTGTTTGACGTGAGTGGTGTTATATTGTGTTCGATGGCTAAAGTTATTGAAAGTATGTCATTTTATGATAACTGTGCAAGATGTGTGAACATAGAACAGAATATTAAATTTGGTGAATAAGAATTGTGTCGATTGTTGAGGAGAAAACTGTTCCTATGGTTCCAAGGAATTGTTTACTGAATTTTCCGTACAAGTTAAGGTGTAATAAAAGTTCAAAGAGAATTTCATTTTGTGTAAATACATGGTTTAGTTATGTGAAGTTGACTGTACGACAAAGTGTTGGTTTAGTTCTTTGTTGGCTGCATGGTTTAAGTTTAGATTGCCTTGATGTCTGTGTCATAATGGAAGTGAAGTAAGTGGTTGTCATTGAAGACGTCAGTGAGGATTGAATTTTGTTTGATGAGGTGATAAATCATTGTTTTGTTTTGTGTTTTAGTGATTTGTGGGGGTAAAATGCGGAAGAAAACTGGCAGAAAAGTTCTACCAACTATGAATTTCGAATGCCACGAAACACCATAAAAATCAAAGATGAAAAATTAAACATACCGTATTTTAATTTTTTGAAGGGCTTGTTCTTCTTTAAAAATATGAATATATGTTTGATTTTCCATCTTTGATTTTGTGATGTGGTGACATTTGAACTTCATACTTGGCAGAACGTTTTGGTAGTTTTCGTCAGCCAGGTTGGATTTTGCCCGTCTTCTAGGAAATTACCCTTTCTTCTTCTCCTCTTCTTCTTTTCATTATTTTCTTCTTCACCTCTCCCGAGCCTTACACACTGCCTTTAATGTAAAAAAAAACACAACTTCGAAATAATGTAAGCACTTGATACAGCCTCAAAAAATTGAAGGAGAGCTCTTAACACAGTCCGGCTGTAAATACAAATTCAACAGTAATTCTAATCACAATACAACTGATGTTAGCGTGCACATGAAAAAACAGATGAAAAGTCTTTCTCATATTCCTGTAATGGGGCATTTTACGGTTTGATTAGACCGAGGAGCAGGACTGTTCATATTTTGCACCGAAGCACAGTGTGTAAAAACGCTTATCTACCTGGAAAAATTATAACTTCTCTCTTGTACGACAGATTTTTATGAAACTTTGTACATGAGCTACAGGTAGAATGTATTTCTCGGGTGCAAATATTTATTATTTGTTTAAGAGTAACTACCCCTTATACTGTAGGGGGTAATTTTAGACAAAATTAATAATTTCTACCTTGTCTAACAGATATTCATAAAATTATGTATACAGAGGTTACAGGTATTTTATATTTTTGTGTTCAAACTCTGATTAACTTTGGGCAAGAGGAACCATCCCTTTGCAGGGGACGGTTTTAAAGAAAAGTAATAAAATTTCTCCTATATAACAAATTTATATGAAAGTTTGTCCAGGAGTTACAACTAGTATAGGCCTGTATTTTTTGTGTACAAACTACAAGTAGCAAGCACAAAGTGCAAATCACACCATCCCCATAATCCGAAGTATTTCGCCAGACGTTGAATAGCTGCCGTCTTGAAACCAAAAGAAGGACTTCCAAACAAAACTTAAAAATGTAAGAGCCGCACTTTTCCGCACTTCAGCATTTTTCATACGCCGTAGAGTAAGACTACACTTACCAGAGTACGCGGGAAAAACGATCAAAGTCACAGTTCTCTTAAGCGTGATGTCATTATGTGATTCAGTAACTTACTGAAAAATTTATTGCTGTTCCTAATGAAAAAATAGGAGAGGATGAGTATATCCGTGGTGATAATTCTCCAGCTTTGATAAGAAAAACACTAAAGTTAGCAGTAATATACTGAATTAGATGATATCACACTTAAGAGAATTGTGATTTTTGTTCAGCTAGAATTGAAAACTTTCACACTGCGGCACTTAGAGCGTATTCCGAATCTCAGCGCTGAGCAATCCGATGGCATCACGGTGTTCCGAATTTCAACGATGACGTCACTAATGCTCCACCGGTGTCGCATCGGTGCCATCAGCTTGCAGAGGTGGTGGCAGTCTCCATCAGCCGCCATAAGTGAATCTGATTGGTTCTTGTATAGGGCGGGAATTAGCAGACGAATGACATCGTGCACTGTTATGTCATGGCGGTGTGTTCTGCTGTATTGTTTGTAATGAGCACAACGTAAAAACAATATGCTAATGGCTTATGAGCGAACATGTCAACGGACCAGTTATTACTACTGGTTCAAGAAATAAATTGCTTATGCTCTCTTTTCTTTGAACAAGATGAGAGTACGGAAATTTCGGAAAATCTCGCTAGCGTAGCACAGACAACAACTTGTACAGCCGCCATGATAGCCATCGAACCTTCCAGCAGTTTTGTTCCTGTTTCACTGCAGCGTGACGTCATTGTTGTCCACCGGTCCGGTGAGATTCGGAATACGTTGTTAATGTCCTATAACACAGTTTGTACGTATACAAGATTTAATTTTGAGTTCGATTCCATATTACAATTTTCGAAACCTAATACAGCTACGACGTGATCTGTTTCTTACCCCTCAACAAAACGCCGAACAGTTGCTGGATCACGGAGTAGAGCGCGACTGAAGAGGATTACTTCAGTTAATTGTGCATATTTGCGTAGGGATAGAAAAAATTACAATCGCCACAAAAATAATACTTAATGAAATACATAAATTCTCTTGTGTCTGTGTCAGCTTCTTTATCGTATTTCTCGTTAAACTTGAAAATTATTTTTAAAATTCATTTATGCAAATTTTTAAAAAAGATACCCTTGTGATAAAGGTAAAAGTAAAAATGAATAAGAATTAGTTTTTTATTCTAAAGAATGTGCCTCGATTTATAAATTAAATAACGATAAGCCATAATATATTGCAAGGGATTAACACCCTCATAACGATAAGCCATATATTGCAATGGAATAACACCCTCATAACGATAAGCCATATATTGCAACGGAATAACACCCTCATAACGATAAGCCATATATTGCAATGGAATAACACCCTCATAACGATAAGCCATATATTGCAACGGAATAACACCCTCATAACGATAAGCCATATATTGCAATGGAATAATACCCTCATAACGATAAGCCATATATTGCAATGGAATAACACCCTCATAACGATAAGCCATATATTGCAATGGAATAACACCCTCATAACGATAAGCCATATATTGCAATGGAATAACACCCTCATAACGATAAGCCATATATTGCAATGGAATAACACCCTCATAAACATTATTACAGAGAGCGCTGAGCAATAAGATAGAACTCACAGCGGAGTCGTGCTCACAGCGCTACAGAATATTATTAATTTCGGACATTTTCGCACGTTTCCGCAAAAAAATAAAAAAAGTACCGTTACAGGAAATAACGTAGAACATAATGATTAAAGTTTCTTTGTGAGTCCATGTGAATCGCTATACTATAGGCTTTCGTTAAAACTTGAAAATTGTTTTTAAAATGCATAGTTACTGTCGTTATAAAAAACTTTTGTGATACATAGTAATATGAAAGGAAGAATAAAAATATGTATGCAATCATAAAGAACATATTATTATTATTATTATTATTATTATTATTATTATTATTATAATTATTATTATTATTATTACTAGCCGTACCCGTGCGCTCCGCTGCACCTGTTAGAAATAAATATAAAGTAATTACATACTTAAAATAGGACGTTTGATCCAGGGAACATTCGAGTTTGTTAGAAGGATAAATCGTTTAATATGTTACTTAATTGAAATTGTATTTAAATAATTAAATTGCGAACATTTTGGTCCAGAGAGCACTCATTTGGTGCAATGACAATTCCTTTAACCTGTTTATTTGTTATTACATGCAACCATAGTTTAATGAAGATTGACATATCATTTAGTTTTAATGTGTAAACTTTATATTACTTGCTATATGGTTCCATTGAATTATGGCAATAACTTAATTTTAACCCTTGTTTTCTACGTCTTCAGTAAATGGCGCTTGGCCCACTATGGTTCTGAACCCTTCAAATAACTTCAATAGTGATACAGCATAAACAGTGATATATAATTATATTTCTTTCTTTCGAAAATGTAAGAATTCATGATCTCCTGCAGTATGTACCATTGTCATGGAATGAATAAATGTGTTTTTTCTTCCTACTCAAAAATTTTATATTTTGCACATGGGAATTACTGCAAGAACAACGCTACAATCTGAGGCGGCGGTGAATACTTATTGTATTGTTATTTTTAAAAGTCTATCAGACCTACCAAATTTTGTATAGAATAAAACTTATCGGAAATCATTTTTAAAGAAACTTTCGTTATGCAACATTTTTCACAAAAAAGCAATAATAAGCGAGATATTTCGATTTAATTCAGGTCCCATTAAATGAAGTATTTTGAATGCCATATAGCCTAAAATCTAAATTATAACTAACTTAATTTATATTTCAATTTTCATCGAAATCCGTTCAGCCATTATCGCATGAAAAGGTACCAAACATCCAGACAGACAGACATACAAACAAAAACGTAAAAAAAGCGATTTTCGGTCTCAGGATGAATAATTATACATGTTAACACCAATTATTTTTGGAAAAGCGAAATTTACCAGAAAATTTTCGGCTACATATTTACTATTATATTATATTATATTATATTATATTATATTATATTATATTATATTATATTATATTATATTATATTATATTATATTATATTATATTATATTATATTATATTATATATTATATTATATTATATTATAATATATAAAAAGTGCGTTGATAACGGATGTACTCCGATAAGAAAGTTTTTAATTTGTTGTGGGGGCTCTTGAATCTCAGAAGCAACAACTTTTACAACAGCGCAACATAATCTGCTTGGCTCATTACCCATTTTTTTTGCATTGCATTTATTGCATATATAGTCTATTTTATGTATTTTAACACGATTCGATTTAGCATAGTTAAAATTTGAATTATAAAATAATGGATTGCTAAGCTAACGTACTATTACTGCATACTAAATCAATACACTCTCGTTGTTCGTTAATTCTCTGAGATTAAAATGAGTGTGTACATAAATATTATTTAAAAAAATACAGAAAACGAATATACAAAAAAGCCTATCAAATTTTCTGTGCATAGGAAGCTATTTTAATCTTGCCTGTCCTCGATTTACTCAGAAGTTACTGTAATAACATTATAGCAGTGTGTCCATCTAGAGAAACTACACTTTCCAATGGTGAAATAATAATTAATTATACAAATCGGTTAATTTAGCTTCCGATATTACTTCATACAAACACAGAAACATTGTCTGTAGGCTAAGTTTAATAGCTTTCGATTGTTGCTGTCCAAGGCCCCTTTTTCGAATGTTTTTGTCCAAGGCCCCTTATAGACGAAGTCATTTGTTCTTACTTCAATACACCGTCTTAGATGGCGTTATTTTAATTTTAAAACTCATTTATCTCATTAAATATCAGTCCTATCAAAATTTTGTAAGGAATAAAACTTATCGGAAATCATTTGTAAAGAAACGTTTGTTATGTAACATTTTTCACAAAAATCAATAATAAGCGAGATATTTCGATTTATTTAATTCAGGCTCCCTTATAACCCCCTTTTAAATAAAGTATTTTGAATGCCATATAGCCTAAAATCTAAGTTACATCGAACTTAATTTATATTCCAATTTTCATATAAATCGGTTCAGCCATTATCGCGTGAAAAGGTAACAAACATACAGACATATAAACAAAAATTTCAAAAATGCGATTTTCGGTTTCAGGGTGGTTAATTATATATGTTAACACCAATTATTTTTGGAAAATCGAAAATTACCAGAAAAATTTCGGCTACAGATTTATTTTTAGTATAGGTTCTTATTATTATTATTATTATTATTATTATTATTATTATTATTATTATTATTATTATTTAGATTAATAGATCCCATCACAGTGAATCAAATTCATCACATAATAACCACAACTTAAACCTACTTACATAGAGCACTTTGCACAAAGGCTGAACTCGCAGAGTAGGGTCGGAGCGATAAGGCAATGTTTATACTAACCAACAAGTAATGAACAGCTAACACAGTTGCAAAAATGATGCACCCTAACATTCTTTGTACAGCCTAAACCACAAATTAGTACTCATTTGTGCCGAAATCAGAAAGTCGAAAATTGATTTTTGTCCTGATAGATCGCTCAAATTGCACATTGTGCAAAGCCTTAAATTTTCTCTCCGCTAAACTGGAGAATTTCCTAGGGTAGCTTCGAATCGTGCCGTTACGGTTACGACCAAATTTAACTAAATACACAATGTCGCTAACATAAGAACATGACGTTGGTCTGTGGCATTGTTAGAAGGAGAAATTTGTTTTTTTTTCTCTCCCTACCTCCTTCGTTCTCAGAGAGAGAGCACCACTGTTAGCGACAAGATGTATTTACGTAAATATTGCGAGTAGATTACATGGCTTAGATAAGGGGCTCGCGTCAGGAACAGTTTTGCTGTGGCGCTTGCGTGGATCACTCATGCAGTGGCAGCGTGATTCTTACTTGAATTTATTTTCGTGTGTACATTCCAGATCAAATCAAGAAGATCCCGTCCTGCTCCGGTTATACATGTTGCATATTACACGAAGGTTAGGTTTTGTTAGTTTATGTTTTTATTATCCAAGTCCGCGCATGCACAGACAGCCAAAATGATCCTGTTGGTCGTGGCTCTTATGATAGTTGTTTCGTAATTTTGGTAAACAATAATATGATGAAAGCGGTGAATAATTTCATGTTCGCTAAATGTTTTCTTTGTAAAAGACGAATTATTTTCGCTAGACTACAAATAAAAGGGCAACGCGGTCATAATTACGTATTTCACTCTTTGGTGAAAATTATACGGAAATTTACTTTTCTTAATTTGAATGATATTCCCTGAACCCCCCCCACCCTTTATTTCGTTGAGATAACCTACTTTAAGATCTTACTATATCTGCATTTTCTTTTAGTGCATTCAAAACTCAGCCGTTGTACAGCATAAACCTTGCACTTGAATAATGGACTGAACTATTTAAGAATATAGTCGCGAATTTTACTACTACCATTTCGATTGTCTTTTGTTTGACACGGCTCGGTACGGCCGGGTAACTAGTGGCCAGCCAGCAACGTCGACTACAGACGTTGGTCTTCCATGCGTATTATCCAGTTGTTCCTTTCTCTCTGTTCATACAGAGTGAAAATTTGATTTTCAACAGACACACGATGTAGCGCATCCTCAGGAGCAGAAATTCTCTTAAAACTAATCTACGATCGCGGATGGACAGACCGCTTCTTGAAACGATGCTTGTCTATGATTGAAGTTTTTAAGAGCCACATGTGTATTATCTTATATATCCACACCTCCTTAATTTTGTGCACATATACTTTATGATTTTTATCTTGCATTAATTAGATGTTATCATTATTTTATGTATTTCACTTCAATCAGCAGTACGTTTCTTTGTTTTATTATAGTAATGTTCGGTTTGTTGACTTAAAATCATATGGATTATTATTATTATTATTATTATTATTATTATAATTATTATTATTATTATTATTATTATTATTATTATTATTATTATTATTATTATTATTATTATTATTATTATTTAAATGTAAACGAATTAAAGGTGCAATTAAGATATCGGAAGAAAGCTTGACTATTGTTTTACTTTTTCGGAATACATATTTTTCGGTGTTATAATTGGAAGGAATTATTACGATAAAAAAGCGAAATGTTCTTTTCTCTACATTGGCAGACTTAAGGACTTTATGTGATGATTCTAAGCACTTCAGCTATTACGTTACAAATAATTTCAATGAGAACTATAGAACCATAGGCTAAGTTTTACAAGACGAGCTGGCTGTCCAGTGAGACTATTATACTGATCTTCACCTTTGGGATCGCCTGTTGTCAATATTTCAAGTTACAGATATAGTGAGCAGAGTGTAACTAGTATCTACACAATTAGAACGATTCAATTGGGACACAGAATGATTGGAAAAGAGGTCAAAGGATTCAGTGCCATTACAGAATCACCAAGTTACAAAAAGACATAATTTTGACCATTTTTTGTGATAATCATTCAGACTTACCTACGTCCATTGGAACATATCTCTAAGTATATATCATGGTTGTGATAGCTGTTACATTTGTTGTCTGCCATCCTTATCGTTTGCAAATCACAGTGGCAATGTGACTTAGGTCATCAATTTCATTTTGTGGAAGACAATAATTGAAAAATAATGGATCTTGGTAGGCTAAACGGGAGCACCCAAAAAAATTCCAATACCCTTTCCTACCACGAATTCCATTTCGGCTCACTAAGATTTGAACTAAGCTCTCCGGCGTGGAAAGCAGACGATCAAGTCTTTCGCCCAGTAGTGAACTTTACCATTACAATAAAACTTGTGGAAGGCGGAACGTGAATAAGGTGAAAATTGTCCAATGTGAACGCTGTTTATTTTTTAGTCCAGACATACAGAATAGGCCTTGAAGTGTTATTTATTTTGCACAATGCGGAATTTTTCCAGTGCGGAAAAGGAAGACAAT
The DNA here is from genome assembly GCF_040183065.1 of Periplaneta americana. Classification (NCBI taxonomy): domain Eukaryota; kingdom Metazoa; phylum Arthropoda; class Insecta; order Blattodea; family Blattidae; genus Periplaneta; species Periplaneta americana. The sequence goes on from NC_091132.1 coordinate 106,464,410, forward strand.
ATTTCAGGTGTTTATCAAAAACTATTTCCATAATACGAAAAAAGATATATGTACCATATTTGTATACCGTAGAATGGTTATTAATGCCTGTCAGGGAGTTATTATTCGAAAAGGTACCTTCATACTTCGTAAAACTTAAACAAGGTAGAGTACCTGAATTATGTGTCGAAAAAAGGGCACTTATTTACCAAGGGTTTTCCAAAGAAATGTAAAAGATAATTCGGAAACAGGAACATTACAAAACCGCAAATTGCTAGTCAACTACGCTTCATTGACCATGCTGAGATTCACGGTTAAAAAGAGCACGAACGACTAAGAGAAGTAGCAAGAGGATGAAAGCTTTCAATTCGTGCAAAAAAAGTTATTACTGGTCCAAACAATACAGTAAACCCACGCCATACATAATGGCGAATCCTAAGTGGCATTACCATTGACATGAAAAAATTAAAGTCGTTGAAGCAAAGCAAAAAGATAAGCTCTGGATAAGAGAAAATAATGACGCCATTCAAGTGTGGCAAAACGAAAAATTACAACACGCTTAAATAATGAGAGAAAATAATGAATGAGTGGCTGCAATGAAACAATGAAATGAAAAGGAAGGCGAAGATAACCAGGAACGATGAAATCTGCGAGATTAGTAATGTACTGCAGTATTAGTGAAAGTGCATTACCTACGTTCGCCAACATCGTCGAGGTGCACTCACGACTAAGGTATGTGCCATTGACAATGTTATACAATATATTTAAAGTTAGAGTAGTTTTCTATAATGCGGCAACTTGTCCAATTCGGAAAAAATTTTCGGGCCTTTGCGATACCACTTTCAAGAAGTTTGTCTATTAAATTATTATTATTATTATTATTATTATTATTATTATTATTATCATTATTATTATTATTATTATTATTATTATTATTATTATTATTATTATTATTATTATAAACTAGTTAAAATTTTTGCTTGTGTCTTCGGAAATGGTTTGTGAAGCTCACTAAAGAAACTGTTAGTAAGCTAAATATTTGTCTCATATTGGTCACGGCCAGGACTGTGGAACCAGAGACGATGAAAGGTTAGGGCCTAGAATTCTGATACTGAACTCGATCGAACTCTGGCCGCCTGGATGGATGACCACAGATGCGGCTTGCGCAAAGAGTGAAAATAAATTACATACTATATAGAAAGTAGCCTCATGGTAGGTAGGTAGGTAGTAGGCAGGTTTATTAATGCTAAAGACATTACAAATAATGCGTAGCAACGTCGGTAAAAAAATTACAAATTAATATAACAGAATTCATCAAGACTATACAAAAGGTTTAAAATCAAATATGCCTTGACCTTACGTTTCAAAGCATAGATGAATAATTATCTTACATGAGTAGGTAAACCATTGAAAAGTTTAACTGATACTGTTTCAAAACTATTTCGAGTAATGTTGAATTTTTTTATTAAGATAAATATTTGAACAATTTCGCATTGGATAATTATGTAAATTAGAACCAAAAATGTATTTAGACAAATTATTCTTAATATAAATAAGGGAACTCAGGGCATATAAACACGTCATGTTAATACAGGAAGCTCATCACCTTATTGGAGAAGGACACGAATTAAGTAACATACAAGATACATTAAAAGTTATTAAACTCATTAACAGCCCCTTAATAGATACGGCAGAGCAATATTACATCGCTAGGAGTTTCAATGAAGGAAACCACCTTTTAAACGAGCAAATGGTCAACCCCAAAAACCCACTATTTAATTTATTTAAATTACTTTCAAAAAATCAGAATAAATCAGTCCCACTTACTACAATATGTCCCCCCCCCCAAATTACTTCCGGTTCCGCCAGATGTTCATTGAACCAAGAACCAATGTGAGCACCGAATGACTTTCAGTTGTAGCCAAGCTAGCGTAGAACACACAACACTTCCAGCCATTGCACGTAAGTTACTAGCTCAATTTATGCATTCGACCATCAATACATATTTTATATACGTAACAACAATATTTCATGTTTACAGTGTAAAAGGCTAAGCTGAAAATCGGACTGTGACAACTATAATTTGTAACATTTCAACAATGGCAAACCGAAGGAAAACAATAGGCAGGTATCACTGTAACTTATATTAACGTACCATGTTCCATATTGGTAAAGTGCTTCATCATGTGAAAGTGAACACACAAAAACCTTGGTGTAACACAGTCCACACCTGTGGAGTAACGGTTAGCACGTCTGGCCGCGAAACCAGGTGTCCCGGGTTCGATTCCCGGTCGGGGCAAGTTACCTGGTTGAGGTTTTTTCCGGGGTTTTCCCTCAACCCAATATGAGCAAATGCTAGGTAACTTTCGGTGCTGGACCCCGGACTCATTTCACCGGCATTATCACCGTCATCTCATTCAGACGCTAAATAACCTAAGCTGTTGATAAAGCGTCGTAAAATAACTTACTAAAATAAATAAAAAAAATTGGTGTAACAGCAATGCATAAGACAGGTCAATAACGATTTTAACATTTTAACATTGTACATTATGTGTAATTTAATAATATTTCAATAACTGAATAACTGAATTTGACAGAATAACGCCAAACCAACCACAGTGTTCTACAAGATATGAACAATATAGTAGAAGACCAATTAGTTAATAGGTTTTATTGTTAGTAATAATGAGTGTTTTTAATTATCTATATAAAATTGTTTCTCGTGTTATGTTCAAATAATCAAGGGTATACATTATATGTCTCACTCACACAGTCCATGTGCATCTATTTGAATATGTAATTAGGCAAACTTTCATACATTTGAAAATGGCACATCAGTGCCGAAAACGTTCATGTTATAATTAATTTATATAAAACTAGATAAGCATAGACGGCTCACCTCAATTTAATATATTATTGGAAAATAATGGTCTACAATGGGTACGAGAAGCAACACCACAGATAATCCTCATAGCTCTCTTCCGCAAAATAAAAAATTTTTAGACGAATTACGATTATCCCAAAGCAGAATACCGTAACTAAGATGGCTGTGTACATAAGAATATTAAACTGAAATATGTGAATTATGATCTATGCTATAACTGAGATTTCTTAACATAAATAAACCTTCACTTATTTTGTCTGTAGTAAAGTCAATGTGAGATTACTGCATCAAGTTTGATTGTAAGTAAATACCTAAAAATCTGTTCGAATTACCAGGAGACTGAAATTGATATTAAGAGACTTACTATTATTGAGACAAAACTTAGAAGCACACACCATTCAATAATTTGAGATGAAATGTTCTCAATTTTAGTAGAATAAAGATCTTCACTATCACAAGAAATATTAAGCGCTAGATCAGCAAAAAGATATGGAGTTAACCAGCTATCCATTATGCTATCAGGAAGATCATTAATACATAATATGAAAAGCACTGCTCCCAAAATGGAATCCTGAGGGACACCATACTTAATTAATTTAGACTCAGATATATTATTATTGATGCAAATAGATTGATAGGCTAACTATCAGTTAAATATGAATACAACAAATCATACTGATTTAAACTATCACTGACTACATTGTTACTTTTTTCTTTAGACATCATCCTGATTGTGCTGTATTTTAATTGTCTCGTAATAATCTCTTTCTATTATCTAATATTATTTGAAATATATTAACATTCTATGTATTTTAGTTTAATTCTGCTACACAGTTTATTTCAGTGTTTAATTAATAGTTCATAGTATTTTGTTGTTTAATTTGTAAATAACTTTTGTATACATGTAACTCTCATCTAAATCAAATTGTTGGATTCTTTGTAAGTTCATGCATATGTATATACACTTTTTGCTGGTTGAGTGGAAGAGAAGGCCTTACGGCCTTAACTCTGCCAGCTAAAATAAATCATTATTATTATTATTATTATTATTATTATTATTATTATTATTATTATTATTATTATTATTAAAACATAAAAACCAACCGTCATGTGAAACAGTATCAAAAGCTTTAGTTACATCAAGAAATCTACTAGTAACTTTATCATCTCTTTCCAAACCTTGTAAAGAGCACGTAACAAAATCTACAACAGCCTCCACAGTACTATGACCCTTTTTAAAGCCACACTGAAATGTTGTAAATTAGTTTTGATGTTCGTTATAAGGTTACTGTGTTCGGAAAAATTAATTGTGGTTCTTACATTTCTTTTCAACGAAGCAGAATGTGCTTCTTGAATTGGAACCATGTCGCCAGCTCATTGAAGTAAATAGAGGGAGACCGGAATAAGGGGGGAGGAAGACAACTTGAGAATCAGACCAAGAGCAGGGAATTAATGTGGAAACATCCACAAAACGTTGCTTTCATTCGAACCGTGGTAGAGGGGAGAAACTGGAAATCCTTTCCTCGTTGAAAAATGTGATTCGCATGAACTCGGGTCGCATCTCTTTCCATCCCCTCATTAAGGAAGTGACTTCGGTAGCGCACACAAGAAAAGTGAACCAGAAGACTTCCTCTCGGAGACGTTTATTAGTTTCATCTCTGATTTTAAATGATGTGATATCTACCTTTGAATATTCTCACCGACATGAAGGAAATGGAAACCCTATGGCACAACAAATGTGAATGCATATTTCAAGTGATTTATTGAAGGATTCATACTAAAGCTACAAATAGGAAAATCGTATTTTGTTTGCTCTTTAAATGATTTCTGTCATCTCTCAAAAGCTGTTCAAGAAATCATTTTATTTAGTGAGCTTCAGCAAACCAAGTTGGAGGTTCTATAAATTTTGAGAAATAGATTACCCACTTACAGAGAATGGGATATGATAGATATTGTCTTTTCATATAAATCAAAGTCCACATCCTATAAAACGATGATCTCAATTAAAACCGAAAGATAGTCTAGGGTAGTGATTATTTTTATCAGTAGCTGGCAGAGTGCTGCACTGGAGTTAAATCGCTCGCTTGAACTCGGTCGAGTGTCGCACACTCGAGTGAGATACGATCGGTCGTGATACGCTCGTAATAAATAGAAGCACAGTACAATGTCATCTCACCGACATGTCTTATCTTGTATGGAAGGAGACAGATAAGATACACATATGTTTTGCTCACACGGTAAAAATAAGGCTTTATTTTCTGCGTTTATGACAAACGTTTAATGGAACAGTCAATGGAACGTACCAAAACAGGAACATGAAGTTATAAATAAAATAGTATGAAAAACTTCGATATACAGTTATTATTGCTAATTAGTAATTATTCAATATTTGATTTACCACATATTATATAATATGATAGGTCCATACATAGTGTTCCGCCTATATACTGCGACAATGTAGAAACGTTTTACAAAATATTATTGATATAGCAGCAGATTAATAACAATATTAGTACAGAGATAAAGTCACAGAAAATATAATAAAACAAATAATCATGCTGCACAACTGTTACATGACGCAAAGATTGATAATTAATAATAATAATAATAATAATAATTATTATTATTATTATTATTATTACTATTATTATTATTATTATTACTAGAAAACTTGATACAGTTCTTGCATTATCGTGATTGTGTTCTCCGTTTATAATAATTACATTTACATCCAATAACATCTATCAGATGTGGTAAAAACAAAATCACTCCTGTGTGAGGGGGGAAAAAACATTTACCTACAACATTTAAATTACATTTTAAAGCAAGTTTCGTAGTTATACTATGGAGAGGTTTGTTAAACACTGCAACGTTTTGAAATGATAAACATCTATGATGTTACTACACAGTTCATCACTGTAACAAGAACGAATGTCTAACGCTCGGCTTATACCGTTCGAGGATTTATCGCTCGTGACAATTTTACCCATCATGCATGTGCGCTACCTATCGGATTATGCTATGAACTACTTGGCGCCCGAACGAAAACGTCCGATGCAGATCTCTGGTAGCTGGACTTATAATCCTCTGGGCCCGGGTTCGATCTCTAATGTAACTCCGATTTTAATCTTGTGTTGGGCAAGCCATTGGTCAAGGTAACACAGGGGTTTTCTCCGGAAGTTCTGGTTTCCCTGTGGCATCCCAACAAATCTCCATAATGATCTTTCATCGCGGGTGTAGAGCAGACCATCTCCTACGACGGACCCAGAGCAATGACTCTGTAGTAAATAGGTTTACACAACTGGCTTCATATGGGTGAATGACGAAGAGTCAAATACCCGAAATTAACAAAAAAAAATCTTGTTTTGCCTCTCATATTTTTTTTTACTTCGACTATCACAATCACTACTGTTACTATACTTCGTTCCATAATGTCTGACAGGAGATGTAAACATTGCCGGCAGAGGAGGAGAGAAATATAATTGCTATTCAACCAATAGCAGAGGTTTCATTCCACACTTATCTTCAAGTTGGGCGGTCTGAAGCGTTCTACCTCCACCCAACTTCAAGATAAGCATGGCATGAGACTTCTACCATTGGTTGAATAGCAGTTATACTTCTCTTCTCCGCTGTCGGCAATGTTTACATCTCCTGTCAGATATTATGGGACGAAGTATAAATTAGTGCCCACGTGCATGAACGTCGGTTACTGAAACCATCGATTAAAATTTCCATGTAACTCCTAGTTAATCATTTTTACAGTGCATCGACATCGGGTAGCATCTAAAAGGAGGTTAACCACGGTAATCTCTAACCGGTAATACTCGAGCGGTTAAAGGAGATAACCAGTGATTAGTAGGTCTATACCTGGTGAGGTTTAACTTGTCTCAGTAGCAATAAAACCAAGTCCCTTCAAATGAGGGTGGAGATTATAGGAGGGTTGTAAATTCTCAGTATTCCTTTCAAAACCTTGTTATTGTGCAGGCTACCGGAACTCAGTTTCTTGAAAGATAAGCTCAGTGACGGAACTACACAGTACGAAGAGAGATATTTTGTTACTGAGTATTGTATTTTGTGCTACAGAATGTATCAACTTGTAAGTGATTTTTACATCCCTTTTAATTTATTTGTGTTATTTGTGCTTTTGATTTTGGTGCTCCTAGCTGGTGTAGGCAAATAAGGGAAACCGTTACAGTCAGACGCTAGGGAAATCGTATGTTTGGTGCGTAAGTTCTTTGAAGAAGAATTAGACGCACTGAAAAACGGAAGAGAAACAATATCAGTATCAAATGTATTGGGCAGAACGGCGGTTGCGACTGGTGTATCTAGGCGAACAGTTTCTCGTATTTTAAATCAAAAACAACAGGCAGAAGAAAGTGGAAACGTTTTGTCAACACCAGGAAAGAAGAGACCCAACAGAAGACCAAATAAAACTGTTATAGATTCGTTTACCGGTTCTGCTATTCGCCGTACAATTTACAATTTGTATTAATCAAAGTTTTTGCCAAGTTTAGATAATATGAGGGAGGCTCTAAAAAGAGGCGAAATTGTTTGATGGTAGCAAATGGAATCTTCGACAGATATTGAAGAAAATGAAATTTCGCTACGTCAAAAATAGTCAAGGACGGAAAATGCTAATGCAAAGGAGTGATGTTTTAGTAAAGAGATTTCATTTTTTGAGGAAAATAAGAGAATATCGATCTTCTAACCGCCCCATTATCTATTTGGACGAGACCTGGATCAACGTAAATCACACTAAAGATAAAATATGGATGTGTGAAAATTCTAAGGGCGACCTAGAATCACCACTACGAGTCCCCATAGGCAAAGGCCAACGATTTATCGTGCTTCATGCTGGATCGCAGACTGGATTTGTACCTAATGGTTTATTGTGTTTCAAATCCAAATCTACACGAGACTACCATGAAGAAATGGACGGGAATGTTTTTAAGAACTGGTTTATTAATATTCTTCTCCCTAATATACCACAGAATTCAGTGATAGTAATGGACAATGCATCTTACCATTCAGTTGAACTAAATAAAGCTCCCGCTTCTTCCACAAAAAAAAAAAAAAATGCAAGTATGGTTACGCTATCACAATATTCCGTACGATCTGTGTTATACTAAACCAGTTTTATATGATATTGTTAAAAGATCAAAAGACAGATTCAGAACATACGAAATCGACACAGTTTCTGTTCAACATGGACACACCGAACTGCGTTTGCCACCATATCATTTTAATCCAATAGAATTGAATTGATATGGGCGCAAATAAAAAGTGACGTAGCAAAACACAACACTGATTTCAAAATTAGCAAAACTAAGGAACTGTTTGAAGCCGCGTTGGAAAAAATAACACCTGAAAATTGGAATAGGCCTAGTGCGTGTTAACATGTTCGGTATATTGAAGATTTTTATAGGAGCAAAGATGGTATCGTGGATGAGCTCTTGGACAGTTTTGTAATAAATTTAGAAGAATCGGATAAAGTTACAGATACAGATGAGTGTGAGGAGACTGACGACATCTCTATTTTCATGGAAGCAGGCCCTTCCGCCACTGGATGTATGGACTGCATCGCTCAATTGCCCCAATCACCATAACAATACAGACGAGGTAAGACATATCTCCTTTCTCTCTCTTTTCACAGTGAGACAAGATACATCACATCTAGTATAATGAAACAATACGGCAGCCACATCCACAACTGAATATGTTGATGACGATTATTTTTATACTTCAATTACTTTTCAAGGGCTGATGATGATATTGAAGTTGCATTAGTTGAAAGGGAGAATTCTTACGAGGAATTAGGTGACATAAAATTTCAGGAGAGATTCCATTTATCAAAACCTATCGCTTCATTTCTGCTGCAACAGATGGATGACATAGAACAGTGATGGCTATCTTCTTAACCTTCGGTGGCCACAACTAAATATTATTATGAGATTTTGAGGGCCGCATATATTGCCTATGAAATATCTATACACTTACAGTTTACATACATTAGTTATATTGCAGTACATGAGTACACAATAATTAATGAATAAAAAAAATAGTAGTGAATAAATATTTTAAAATACTGTGTCAAGTTACATCTGTTAGAGTATTATACACACACAGTATTCAATGATAAAAAATTTATTGAGTTGAGAAGTCAAATATGTTACTGTTGACACAATAGCCGTCATTTTACACACATGACACTAGTGGAAACACTGTTCATATGAATTCAAGAGTTCATTAAAATTAACATCTGGTGATGTTGACGATATCTTGAAGGTGTCCGACAGTAAGCCTCATGGTCTGAAGTCTGAACTACGCATACTATAGTGCTTCGTTTGCTACAGTCGCCATACCTACTTTCCATGCCACCCCAGATGGATTGGCGAGCCACACAAACTGCTGCATGTTGGCCTTCACTGACAGAAAAATACACAAATATAAAGAATCCTATGTATCCTATGACCCACTACTTACGTTACGATTCTATGCAATAGATATTTTCATCATGTAAAAATTTAATATTGTATAAAACGGGATCCGGGAAACTCGACAAAATGTATTTGTCACAGTTACAATTCGTCACATAATATTACAGTTCGTAACTATTACGATTCTTCACACAATACAATTCGCAGCAACTACGATTCGTCACACAATTACAATATTCTTAACAATTATATCGGATTCATAGGAATTCGTGAAAATTTCGCTATATATTATAGATTATCAGCTAATTTATATTAAATAATAATTTCTTAACGTTTTTCTTTCTACAATAATATATTGTGTTATAATGGCATTTTCAACTTTTTTTATTTAGACAATAATATAATGTGTTTCTATTTACTTTCTACAACTACTTTCCAAATCCGCAGTATTTCACCACATCTTCTACTATAAGTTCGCAGTATTTTCAAAATCATGATTGATGAAATTAGGTAAACACAAACCGAAAGAGGCCGCCGTAAATTTATATATAATGGTTTCATTTTTACTAAACAAATATGGGGTCGTGTGGCTTCCTGATTTAAGTGGTGAGTGTAACTCCCTGCTAACAGTAACATATGATGGGACCAGAATCGTAAAAGGACCTTCAGATCATTCCAGTCAAATTGTTGATTGGGGAAGAATCGAAGCGAAATATTGTGTGGTTCCATGAAACAGCAAGTACTTCCAGAAAAACAATTTCCTCCTTTCTTCAAAATAATTTGCAGGGAGTGCCTAATGCCCAGACACAAACTTTCCTGGAACTATAAAGCATTGTATCTGGGCTATCGATTGACAATCCAATTATTTCCTTTCATCACTTCTGATAAATGTTTCAACATCAAGCAAAAAACTATGTTTAAACTTTGATAATGGAGCACATTGTAAAGGTTAAATCAGACTTGTCCATATAGGCCTATATTGGTTTATTATATTTGTTTTTTGATCGGATTTGAGAAGTGTTGAATGTACTAGTTTGAATATATTAATATGTAATTTATTCATAATGCCTTTTCCATCTAAAATAATTCCATATTTATATGTGAACCCTAAATATTTAATGGTGTCGTTGATGTTTGTTGACACTATATTCAAGCCACTGATTGTTGTAATGTCCGCTACTATAGATTTTTTTTATAACAATGACTTTTGATTTAGAGGCATTTTTATCTTAACCGACTCTTTCCAACACAGCTTCATTTTTTATTCTGTCCGTCCATATCACACTTTGCATTCTTCTCCAAATCCACGTTTTAAATGTTTCTAATTGTTTCTCTTCACTTGGTCGTAATGTCCGTGATTCTGCCCCATGTATTGCCACACTACACACAAAACACTTCACTAACCTCCTTCGTAGTTTCTTTCCTCCAGAGGTCCACAGAAAATTTTCTATTAAACACTTTCCTTGCCATTGCTATCCTCCTTTTGACTTCCTGACAGTAACACATGTTATTACGTATAGTACACCCCAAGTATTTCGAACTGTCCACTTGTTCCAATGTCTTATTTCGAATTCGCATGTTTGCCTTCTTTATTTATTCTTTCGATAGTCACTTTCTTCATCCTCTTTGCATTTACCTTCATCCCATACTGTTCACACCAGAGTCGTGCAGGTTGGCCCTCCGCGCAGCATTTCAATCCTAATGCATAAGCAGCCCAGACCAATCAAGACCAACACTGCTTGGCGCGGCCGTTTTCTAGCCCGTTGCGGTGGGCTTCGTAGCCCAGCTTAGCCCACCGCACTCCTCAGCACACGTCTCAGCACTGCAGTGACGTCATCCCACCAGTTTTCCTGCTGTTTTCCTGCTTGCGCGCTAGTTGTGCTTTCGCTTGATGTCTGGCATGAGCACAACGGACAGAGTACAAAATTAAAATATTTTCCACTGCTGTCGAACACAGATTTAAAAACTGTCCCTATGGTACTTATTAAAATTTTCATCCTACTCTGTATTTTTTAACTTTCTAGCAGCGATTTTCTCCTTTACTACTTTTTCTCTAAAGAGATTGTATTTTAGAATGTATGTTTTAACGGCCAGTGTCTGTGATAAAGTTTTTCCGGGCTGCTATTACACTATCAAATTTTTTCTTTCAAAGATTTTTTATAAAATATATATTATACAACATATGACAGTGTAATGGGTTTTCTTTTATAAAAGTTCCTTTGATAAAAGATCTTTTATTAAATGTGAGTGCAGCTTGTTATCTTTGATAAAATATTTATATACCGTGAAACAAATATGGTGGCACGCAAATATAACTGGACTGTTGCTACCACAAAATTTCTGACATCGAATTATGAAGCAAATGAAATGTAAATAAATAATTTTTATAATATAATTAATATTATATGGGCAAATCCAGAAATGCATATAGAGTGTTAGTTGGGAGGCCGGAGGGAAAAAGATCTTTGGGGAGGCCGAGACGTAGATGGGAGGATAATATTAAAATGGATTTGAGGAAAGTGGTAGATGATAGAGACTGGATTAATCTTGCACAGGATAGGGACCGATGGCGGGGTTATGTAGGGCGGCAATGAACCTGCGGGTTCGTTAAAAGCCATTTGTAAGTAAATAATATTTTAGAATAATTTGTATAACTTTTCAAGTCCTCTCATTGTAGCTCTTTCAATAAGTTTTGATGTATACCTCTCTTATCACGTCTTGCAATCCACGGTTTAACCCCTGACCAGATATTTATTCATGGTGTTATAAAGTTAACGCGTAAATAACAGTATAAACAAATTGTAAACTTAACGCGTAAATATTAGTATCAAGAAATCCACGGAACGCGTGTTCATTGTTGTGGAACAAGTGTTAGGAGAGATTTGTTCCTAATTTTAGGTTATGTTTGATAAAATCTTTTGAAAAGATTTTATGTAGTGTAATATACCCCAAATCCTATATTATATCAAAGATCTTTGATATAATATTTTATCATAATATTCTTTGTCAAAGAACTTTGATAGTGTAATAGCAGCCTCACAGAGACTGTATTTTCTTTGCGAAGCACTATTATTTGGACTCATCTTGAAAAACAGAAATCAAATGTTTGAAACAGTAGCTGATCTTTGATCGAACCGTATACATACAAGCACAAACCCGCGCCAACTCAATTCATAAGTAACTGATAGAAGCGGAAGGTTGGGCTTATGCTTTGATACAAACAAGTCCACCGTAGTAAAACGCTCCACAAGCACTTCGCCACGACCCGTGCAGTGGTGCAGGGTGACGGCACGGGCTAGTTCCGTGGAACACTGCTTAGCCCGTTGCTGTCAGCGGTGCGAAAGCCCGTGGACTTGAACCAATCTGCACTACTATGGTTCACAGCTGTCATTTAGCCCCAATAGCATATTCCTTATTATCGTCTCCTGTTCTGCTAAAAACGTCGTATCATCAGTAAATCTTATGCACTTTATTTTTTTTTCTTCTACTATCACTCCTCCCATGTTCTGAAAACATTTCTTTACCAATCCTCAAATTAGATGTTTAACAGCGTAGATGATAATTTAATTTGAAATTGAAAAATTATCTGAAGTAATACCAGCGCGAGACAAATAGGAAACAGATATTGATCTGAGTTACTCTAGTGAGTCCCTATATCCGTCGCAGAGGTGCGAGAAAGAGCATATCTCACATTCTTTCTGCAAACTTCCCTTCTCGCCAATGTTAAGATTATAAACAATTTTCACAGTTTTGAACTTTCAGAACTCATTATAATGATTATTGATTCTTCTTAGTGTTAGTCCTATTCATTGCTCTGTCAGATGCATATCTCTATAATTGGAAAGGTATGTACAGTAAATTAAAATGATTTGTATAACTCTCCTTAATGTGAATGTTATCTAGAAGTTTACAATTTACTGAGTGAATGTTAAATATAATTTTTTATAGATCTAAAAAATCGGCACTATGGAGATATAACTTCCTATCCAGCTCTTAAAAAAAATGTACGATATCTGTCTACACTCCCAGAGGTTCGATAACGTTTTTACATGTACTCGAGTTACCTTCCGACTTAGATTTGGTTCTTCCGGCTAGAGCAGCTGAATAAATCTTTCCGCGTTTTGGTTATGTTGTCTTTCTGAAACATTCGTCCTCTCTTCAGAAGAATTTCGATTCTTATTCAATATTAAATGTAAAAAATCTCCTTAATTTTTATTCTTGTTGAATTCATTTTGGCTTTAATTTCAGCTGAAATTCAAGAGCTTGGAAAGTCAAATAAAGGAGATAATCTTCTTCTTCTTCTTCTTCTTCTTCTTTTCTATAGGCACAAGCCTGTTTGTTTACACACACTACGTCAATGATGATTACGTCTCATTCCATCTCTTGAGAGGTCTGCCCACTTCTCTTTTTCCTCTAGGGCGTAGGTTCTTTGCTGCCTTAATAAGTCTCGTGTTGTCAGTTCTATCCACATGGGAGCTCCATTCCCTTCTCCTCGTTATGATGAAAGTCTCAACATCTATAATATTACATTCCTTCCTAACATCCTGGTTCCTAACTCTGTCAAATCTTGTTTTGCTTACTATGGCTCTTAAAGTATTCATTTCTGCTGTTCTCATGAGTCGTTTCGTTTGGCTAGTATCTGCTCTTGTATCCGCTCCGTATGTCATTATTGGTCGTACACAGGAGATAATCAAGAATGATTAAAATTGGTTTCAATGCAATCCTATCTGTTACATGGAAAGAAATTATTAACGAAATGAAAAGGAACTTAAAGAGAAAATTATATTATTTATACTAAAAGAAAAGAATTATTTGTAATTAAGTTCAAATTTTCTACAAGAAAATGTCGTAGCTCAACATACTGCAAATTTAACTACAAATGGCAAACTCTATATTTTGTAAAGTCAATTATTTAAATTATTAGTTTTATATCATGCAAGGACGAGACTGATGAAAGTTTTAAATAAAAATACATGAAGATATCATTGTATATACAGGGTGTTTCTAAAGTATATCGACACACAATTTTTGTCAAAGAACCCACGAGTTATGACACTTCGTTTCCGAGCAAGAGTGGTTTATGTCATTACATGATTCGATAGTACAGGAAGGGATTGAAGTAATTAGTTACGTGGAAAGTGAATGAACAAATCATTAATGTTACAGGCACAATTTGGTGACCCAAACATTTAGAAAAAAACAAAAAACAAACCGAATGAAAAGAAAAAAATATTCACTTCAGTGATCGTGTTACTGTCTCATTACAAGTGCCGGAAAACAAGTCCATTGACTTCCAGACAAACATTGCATCCAAGTGCCATACTTTGTCGCACCCTTGCAAAGGCTTCAGACATTTCACTGATTTCAGCTGCTGCGCAGACTATGCGTGCTGCAAGATCTTCGCAGTTAACAGCGGTTTCATAAACAGCACAGAGTTCATGTGGGCCTATGGAGAGAAATCAAATAAAGCAAGATCAGGTGAGCGCGCCGGCCAGGCAACGGACCTCCTCGACCTATCTAGTGATCGGTCAGATGACTACGTACTGCATTCTCAAAATGAGGTGGTGCCCCGTCGTGTTGAAACCACATTCCCTGTCTGATATTAAAAGGAAGCGGGTGCAGTAGCTCTGACAGAATTATAAATTAGAAAAGCTCATTACATCCTTAGCAGGCAAGAGCCTCCTACCATCGGTAGGGCAGCTCTACTTTTGCTCACGGGGTGAGAATACCAAGTAATTATTGGCGGTTAGCTGGACCTGAGAGTCATATAGGTAACTTATAAACATCGTGCCTTCAGTCTGCGGCAGGTATGACATAGTAGATTTCCGTTAGCAGATAGAGTAGAGAATTTCTCAGATTTTCAACGAGGACACAACACAAGGTTCAATGTGTAAATTAATCTACTTAAATTATGATAATTATATCGATACCGATATGCCTCTACTGCAGCATAGGTTGTGACTTAAGGATAAGTAACAGTACAACGATATTTGCAGCGCTCTAGTCACTACACCACCGTGGTGGCTGACAAAGGTAGGATTTTAAAATGAGATAAACAAAATTCTTGTGAAGTGTAAGCAGTGTATAATACTGGTCAACAATGATTTTCTTAAATGTACAATTTCTGCTGTTTCCTATGTAATATCATCTGCTGATTCCGAAAATAAAGTCAACATTTTTCTACCACCCACCATTTGAAAAACTGATTTATTTTTATTGCTATATAAAGTCCTTAATATGCCAATGGAAAGAAAAGTTTAAAATATTTTATTTTATTGCTTTAACAATTGACCTATAACTTTAGATCCTGTTGCCTGTGAAGTTAGAATTCATAAAAATGAATTTTATTCCTCATAAGACTGAGAGAGTTAGTATTACTTCTCAGTTGAGTTGGAACTTAGGCTACAATCATGAAACTAGTTTCATAACCCATGTTTTCTTTGTCCTAATTGTAAGTGTTGTAAAAGTATCTTATGAAGTGAAACATTCCTCGAAATACAAAGAATTTTTGTTACGTTTGTGGTTAATTAAATTTGAAACAGCACGGGTGAATTTTACTACAATATTTAGAAGAGATTACGAATGTTCTTTAGATTGAAAAAAAAAGATGAGGACAGGAACTGTGCTCCATGTAATTCTATTATCCTGACTGACTAAAAGGATTCCGCCGTATGCCTTTTCCAGTTCCAATGATATGCCGGGAACCTAAGGATCATTCAAGAGACTGTCACTTTCTAGGTACCACAGATGAGAAGATTACAGAGAACTTGTCATCGAGCATATTCAGATCTATAACGTGATGGGGTGTCATGTATCTCTCAAAAAAACTTCTTGGATTCTCGTCTATTTTTTCTTTCCTCAAAAGCCTCGGGTAGCGAGCGACGAACATGGGGAGCGTTTTCATCAGGACTTTTTAAAATGGAAAAGCGCTACTAGGAAAAATGGAGCTCAAATATTCAGTTAGACTACTGCTGGACACTCAAAAGAGATGTTTCTCAAGCGAAATAAAGCCTAAAATCTATTTCACATACATTTTAGGTAAATAAATATGATTTTAGGTAAAATGTTACAAGGTATCAATATTGGAAAAGACTGAAGTAGGTACATTTCACACAGAGTTAGTGTGCACTCAATGTTGGTTGCTTGACGGTTATCAGACCACTTTGATATCTGTGAATATAGAGGGAAAAATTGGATCGGTGTCTGGTAGAGTTCCCGGGTAGCTCAGTTGGGAGAACGTTGGCACGTTTAACCAAAGGTCCCGGGTTCGATGCCCGGCCCCGGAACAATTTTTCCCTCGAAATTATTCAAATCAACTTTACAGGGAGTTATACCTGAAAGCTTGATTTGCATAATACACGTCACTGTACGTCAACAGAAAACTACAATTTAAGTCACACAGAGTTAGTGTGCACTCAATGTTGGTTGCTTGACGGTTGTCAGCCCACTTTGAGGTCTGTGGATATAGAGGGAAAAATTAGATCGGTGTCTGGTAGAGTTCCCGGTTAGCTCAGTTGGGAGAGCGTTGGTACGTTTAACCAAAGGTCCCGGGTTCGATGCCCGGCCCCGGAACAATTTTTCCCTCGAAATTATTCAAATCAACTTTACAGGGAGTTATACCTGGAAGCTTGATTTGTACGTTTCATATAATTACTCAAAATTCTGGGTGACAGAAAATTTTTGAATACAGTTCTCAAATCAGCACTAACAATTCTATAAGAATCACTTACTCTTTATCTCATAGCAAAAAAGTGATTAATTTTGTTGAACAGCGTCGCGATCTCAAATGAATGAAGTGCGAAATGCAGTGAATGAGTACTCTATTAAAAAATTGAATCTGATGTAAATTTAGACGACTGGAATATTTCAATACAAATGGAGGAAGAATCGAAATAAAAGTTTTGATCAATAACAATCGACGAAGTAGCATCCGAAATACTCACTGAAAAGAAAGAGAGAATCTTTTCAGAACGATAAAGTAGCATTGAATAATCCGTAATAAGAAGAGAGAAAAAAAAATAATCGTCAGTGTTGTGATGGTATTGGCAGTTTTCGTTATTATTATTATTATTATTATTATTATTATTATTATTATTATTATTATTATTATTATTATTATTATTGTCCCATAATCGAAAACAAAATTATTACAGGCATATAAAATAAAAATTAAAGTATCTATATGTAGGGAGTGAGGAATGAAGACATTCGTTCAGTGACTACAGGACCAGATAGAAATCACTCTTGGAATGTGCAACTCCAGACTTCCGCGCCAGTTTTATAACCACGAACCAAAGAGCAAGAGTAACATCGAACGACCACCGAAACGATACGATGGAAGGATCTAATGTAGTTGCTACAGGCAAAAATTCTTAATGCATAAAAATGATGATGATGGTGATGATGATGATGATGATGATGATGATGATTGATGATGATGATTGATGATGATGATGATCATCATCACCACTTGATCTGAAATACATAAAATATATTCAAAATATAATTTTAAGCTGTCGATTTATATGTGAAGAATATTTATGTTATGAACTTGTTTCTGTTATGAATTATAGAAGTTAATTACGTTTCGTAATTAATGTGAATTACCTCGAGAAGTGTTGTCGGGTATGACATGTGTGGCAGTGGAACCCTCAGAAGTTGCGTGGATATATTATGACACTTGGTTCCATCAAGGCAAGTAGGGAGCATTACCTAATTAGACTGTTACGCTGTTGTGGTTAATTCACAATTTCAGGCGCCAGCGAATTGGTAATGCAGCGAGGATCTCTTGTGGTAATCACACGTTGTTGCTTTGCAGCACCAATCCAAAGGCATGCGGGTGGATATCGACTCAACGAATGCCGATGTTCCTGTGGCATGCGTAAGTTGTCAGAATTTGTCTAAACGTTGCTTGTATTGGATTTTATTGGAAATTCCGTTGGCAATCCTGTATCATACGGAAAAGTTTTAACAAACATGGTTTCCTCGGTTTTACCATTGAACTCTACCTTAAAATTATGATGAATGATTAAGTTTTACAAATATAACATGTTAAACAGTAATATTTCAGATAATTTTAAGTCTGGTATTAATCACAATATTTTTACCTATAAGTTCTAGAATTTAATTTACAGTGTCGAGTTCATTTTAATACTTTCCTTATACATGCTGAAGGATAATGGTCTGTCTGATTTAACACTAACTAAAATTAGTGAAAACATAGTACTTAATGAACCTAATTACTTTTTTTTATAGCTATCCATTCTCAGATCAATTAAAATTTTTCATATTATTAATAAGCAGCGTCACTTTAAATTATTACTACTGGAAGTAAGAGTACTAATATCGCTGCTAATGTTATTTATACTACGGGTATAGATGGTAGTGGTTACTAGCAGCAGCAGCATAACAATTGTAAATGCAGTATATTCTATTTAATAAAAATTGAAACAACTGATGAAATTATATTGAGTAAGCTACCATATACATTTAAGTATCACACACTTCCGACAGAGACTGAGCTAACTATGCAGAACTTATTTGTAACTAACTACAAATACACAATGGAGGAGAACCACATTAAAGTTGTAAACAGTAAACAGTGTGAACAACCGATGGGGCACTCAAAGTCTGATGTCTTCAAGCTATAGGCTGCTACTACGACTATCAATGCTGTTACTCATATCTTGCTAAACTGTTGAGATCACTGCTTGGTTATTCCTGTTACAAATACTGATTACCGGTACTAAATTTGTTTAGAAGTAGTGGACCTGAAAGCTAACACAGATCCCGAGGTTTGTTGTGTTTTATCTCTCCTTCTCCTATTTCAAGAGAGATTGTGAACCGATGGCCGCTTTGTAGATATTGTAACGGAAATTCGTACTTATGTTGTGGAATGAATACATGACAACATTTTTCTTCGCCCAATAGTGCATTATTTCCCTGCGCATCTGTCCCTCGCAGTCCGAGCGAGCTGCACTGTCACAGTCTTAAGCCGCGTTTCCACTTTTGCAACTGAGCAGGAATAACGAGAGGCAAACAACAGTTGCCAGTTAGGCAGATATGCGCAAGGCGAGATGCAGGAATAAACTGTGTGCGCCCAATCCTTGGACAAGTATGAGCGAGTCTCCCGCTCTGGGACCGGGAGACATTGGCAACTATCTGCTTCTTCACCAGCTGATTTCAGGTCTTCTGTAGGAGCTGATGTTTTCATTCCAGACATTTGTATAGGTTCGGTGCATTCGACTAGTTTGTCCAGTATTTTTTCATAGGATATCTGTATGTGAGAGTGTGATGAACTGGTCTAATGGGAAAAGCGTAGAGTTTACTGAAGAATACAGGAATTATCCTGGTCTTTGGCGAGCCTCAGAACCGAATTTTAAGGACCGTCAGAAAAGGGGGGGTGCCCATCAATTTTTAGCAGAAATGTATGAGCTGCGATTTACAAAAAATGCAGTCAACCATAAAATTAAAAGTTTCAAATGCCACTTTCATAGGCTTCAAGCAGGAGCGAAGAAAACCGAATTAATTAATTTATACATTTTGATCACAAAACTTTTAACACTATATCACTTGGAATATAAAGTATATATATATATATATATATATATATATATATATATATATATATATATATATATATACACAGGGTGTTTCAAAAATATTTACATATTCACTCGCTTATTCATTGATTCATTCATTCATTCATTCGTTCATTCATTTTTAATTTCACTTGAAGCAAGTACAGAGATTGGTTTGAAACTAAATCTCGAAAATACCATGTATAAGATTATGTCTCGTGACCAGAACATTCTACGAAATAGAAATATAAAAATTGAAAATGTATCCTTAGAAAAGGTGAAAAAATTCAAATATATCGGAGCAAAAGTAACAAATATAAGTGACACTAGAGAGGAAATTAAACGCAGAATAAATATGGGAAATGTCAGAAATTATTCGATTGAGAAGCTTTTATCATCCAGTCTGCTTTCAAAAAAGCTGAAAGTTAGGATTTACAAAAAATTGTTATGTTACCGGTTTCTGTATGGTTGTGAAACTTGGACTCTCATTTCGAGAGGGAACAGAAATTAAGGGTGTTTGAGTTGAATGGTTTCTCTCAATGAATGGTTTCTTCCGAGGTTTTCCCCACCCGTGGGACTGAAGCCGGATGGTCTATGGCGAGTCCTCGATATCACTTCATTTCACCCCTTTGATTTGATTACCTGGTTGGGTTTTTCCGAGGTTTTCCCCAACCAAAATGCAAATGCCGGGTAATCTTTTGGCGAATCCTCGGACCTCACCTCATCTCACTACATCTCGCCAAAATATTATAAAAAAATTGCATAAAATTCTAAAAATTGTAGAAAATTACTAAATTGTAAAACTAAAAATTGTAACATATTGTAAAAATTTGTAAAAATTTTAATTGTAATATTGTAAAATTTTGACTTGTTCCAAATCTTAAAGCATCATTGCTCATGTAAGATCTACAGAATAAAATAAATCAATGAATAAATAAATGAATGAATGATTGAATGAATGATTGAATGAATGAATGAATGAATGAATGAATGAATGAATGAATGAATGAATGAATGAATGAATGAATGAAATGAGAATAAGGTGTCTTATGAAAATATTTGGGGCTAAGTGGGATGAAATTACAGGAGAATGGAGAAAGTTACACAACGCAGAACTGCACGCATTGTATTTTTCGCCTGACATAATAAAAAATATTAAATCCAGACGTTTGAGATGGGCAGGTCATGTGGCACGTATGGGCGAATCTAGAAATTCATATAGAGGGAAAAAGACTTTTGGGGAGGCCGAGACGTAGATGGGAGGATATTAAAATGGACTTGAGGGAGGTGGGATATGATGATAGAGACTGGATTAATCTTGCATAGGATAGAGATCGATGGCGGGCTTATGTGAGGGCGGTAATGAACCTCCAGGTTTCTTAAAAGCCATTTGGTTTATTTGCCCTCCTGTCCCTACCGTTACGTATTATACTCTGTCCCGATAATCCAATTAAACATAAATAATTTTAACTAGATAATTATTGGGCTCCTTCTGAAAAAAAAAAGGAGCTTGATTGCTGAAAAAAACACTTTTATCCTATTGTCTTATTTATTTTTGTCTATTGTTATGTTTCACAATAAATTAATTTGGTAACATAATAATAATTAAAAAATCTTACTTTTACTTGAGTTTAAAGAGTATTCACGATCGTTGGGACAATTTGATTTGCAGCATGAAATAGTAGGACCCGACAATTTGAAAGGGAATCTTAATTTTGAAACGCTGTCGCCAGTGGCTGAAAACCTTACACACATGGCCAGTGTGGTAACTGCTGAAACTGCTTCACGAAAAAAAAAGTTTTTCCTGGTCCAATCAATTGTAATTTAATTTCAAAATCTGGCCATGACATCCACGTAATTAAAAAAAATGATGTTTCGGCCAGCTCACTTCCCCAATCATGATTCTAGTTTCATCCCTTTCCTTTGTGATATTTGCTTATCCAAAATGAATATGTGCGCAAATAGAATTGAGATGTGCGCAAGAAAATCTGCAGTTTTAACTAGCAACTGTTGTTTGCCTCTCATTATTCTGCGCAGTTTTAATAGTGGAAATGTGGCTTTTGGTTGTACGACATCGGGAAGACATGCAGCCAAGTCTCGAAATGTATGCGTAAAGCTTCTTCTTCGCCAGGAATAATTTAAGTGCCACACAGGATCGTTCATTAGAAACATCTACATAATATTGGAGGGTTCTTTATACGTTAGAATCTGGTTAGAATCTTCATATAGTTCCGAAACGTTGAAATATTAAATTCTAGGACACAATGGAATGTCCAGTAGTATGTACCTTATAAATAACATATGAAGGGTCCAGGGGAAAAACGTGCTAAGTCCAATTTTATCAATTTTTTGTTTTTGATGCCATGTAATATCTCAGGCAATAGAGATTTCAGCGGTTTAATTGTACAGAGTAAAGACTTGATTAAGACAGAAATATTTGAAAAATGGTAACTCAGAGACAATAGAATGTAATGGACCTTGAAACTTTAAACTTGCTCTCCTGTAAAAACAGTAAAATGTGACTTAGCATGTTCTTCCCCTGGACCCTTCATATGTGTATACTTATACATTTTACATATCCAAAAATGTATGTATGTTATGCAGCTAACGCTAGTTCCTTAATTACTCATTGCATTACTCTCGTCGCTTAATGACTTGCGAGTATATTACGAACCACTCACAGATGGAGGAACGAGTTCGCTTTGGTGTGTGCAGCATCTTAGAAAAGCTCTTCAAATTACGTGTTATGCTAAAACTAAGTGTTATGTTACATTTTCTCCATTTACCCTTTAAACAAAGACGTAATCGTGTCAAATTGGTTACATACTTCTACCTATATTTATACTTATAATTTGTAAGTAAAGTAAGTTACTCTGAATATGGGATTATGAGTATGAAGGAAGTTTTTCTCGTGTTATCGGCAATACAATTTAATTTTATTATTCCACGTATTTTGTTTTCATATGATTGTTCAAGTGAATTAACCATTACCATTGTTACCACTAGCAACATGATACAGAGTTTAAATTGTTGCTGCACACAGCACGTACGGTCGTTTTGGGATATCTCGGCACTTGGAAGGTCTCGAGTTCTGGACACTTTTAAGAAAAGTAACCATTGCAAGCACTGTTCGTAGTGAAAAAAGTTCGAACCACATGGGATCTGTAATCTCTGTGTAAGTGAATCTCATAGCTTTAACTTGTGTTTTACGTCTCAGAAGGCAATACACACAATAAATTTAAGTTACAATTCTTTTCGATAATGAAACATAATATAACATCTACTTAAAGATTAATTTTTGGTCTTACAGAATATATATCTGTTATGGTAACAATGATTATTATAGGACAAAAATTCACTCCTGCGCTGGGGATCGAACCAAGGTTCTTGGTTCTTTGTACCAAATGCTCTAACCACTGAGCTACGCCGAAGTTCAGTCCACAGCAGCAGATCGAATCCCCCTCCTCTAGTGTTTTCTCTTTGTTACCTGTCAGATATATATTCTGTAGGACCAAAAATTAATCTTCACGTAGATTTTTCGTCCAACAGTGGATATTACTGTGGAATCCCGGCTACCAAGTCACTCAATTGAGTGCGCTCCTTGTATAATGGCAGTTGACTTAATATATGTCAACATATATGTTGAACTTAGAGTCAGGCCACAGAGGGAAAAACACTAGAGGAGCGAGTTTCGATCCGGTGCTGTGGATTGAACTTCGGCGTAGCTCAGTGGTTAGAGCACTTGGTACGTAGAACCAAGGACACGTGTTCGATCCCCAGCGCCGAAGCGAATTTTTGTCCTTTAATAATCATAATATATCATCTTTAGTTTATTATAGTTTGAATGTGCGTGATATTAGTAGATGCACAAATTATTGTATGCATATACTGGAATTTACAGGTTAGCAAAGGCGTCAAAGTGATTACACTCAAACAATTATCTTTGTTTAGGATGTGCTGTCATCTTTTGAATGAAGGTGTCATTCGCTATATTGCATTAAAGAATGAGCGAAAAATAGTTTGAATCCCTTTCCATTGTCATCATTCTGCAACTTAATTTCCTGTCATTAAAAATTACACTGATAGTAAAATCATCCTATTAATGTGTCAAAACTCTAGATATTGTTATCAACGATTCTCCTTGTATTGTGGTCAGGGAATCCTAGGATATATTAACATCACTAAGAATATTGTACAAATACCAATTGTCACTTGCAGCGCTGAAATATGTGAAGGATATAAATCGTCTAGTTGCATGTATGACACAAAGGAATCATTATGTACCTATTGCGTATAAACTGATTATAAGCCATTCTCGTTAAATGGATGCAAGCAGTGACTGCCGTTGTGCACCGCCATCAGACGAAAGTTCTTGCAGTCCAGTGACACATGTGATAAATGAAGCTTGTATCGACCTGCAGACATGCATGTCAGCCGCAAGTGACATTGCACGGGGTATCAATAAGCTGGGGCCACGGGTGTCTTGGTAGACGAGGGCCACGGCAACGGCCGCTGTTCTTTCCTACAAGAACTATGATGAATTGCAGTGTTGTGTCGAAAGCATCTCCAGTACATCAACTTTCACCAATCACTTATTTGCATACATACAGTACTTACTGTGTACGAGTTGTTTATATGAATAAAGGCGATATGTAGGAGGAGATAGATTTTTCAGGAACATAATGAGTTTAAATGTAATATCAGTTCGGTGAAATACCTTGTATGGAATTATAGATGTAGTTTATTGTGATTGACACATGCTCTTTCTTTACTTACTTACTGGCATTTAAGGAACTCGGAGGTTCATTGCCGCCCTCACATAAGCCCGCCAATGGTCCCTATCCTGAGCAAGATTAATCCATTCCCTATCATCATATTCCACATCCCTCAAATCCATTTTAATATTATCTTCCCATCTACGTGTCGGCCTCCCTAAAGGTCTTTTTCCCTCCGGTCTCCCAACTAACACTCTATATACATTTCTGGATTCGCCCTCTTAGCCCCAAATATTTTCCTAAGCACCTTATTCTCAAACACCCTTAACCTATGTTCCTCTCTCAAACTGAGAGTCCACGTTTCACAACCATAAAGAACAACCGGTAATATAACTGTTTTATAAATTCTTACAGCAGACTGGATGATAAAAGCTTCTCAACCGAATAATGACAGGCATTTCCCATATTAATTCTGTATTTAATTTCCTCCCGAGTATCATTTATATTTGTTACTGTTGCTCCAAGATATTTGAGCTTCTCCACCTCTTCAAAAGATAAATTTCCATTTTTATATTTCCATTTCGTACAATATTCTCGTCACGAGACATAATTGTATTGTATTGTATTATATTATATTGTATTGTATTTTATTAATTATGTTATATTCAAGCATTGTAGTAATTTTCTATCATACTGGCTGAGTGGAAGAGAAGGCCGAATGGCCTTAACTCTGCCAGTTAAAATAAACCATTATTATTATTATTATTATTATTATTATTATTATTATTATTATTATTAATCATATACTTTGTCTTTTCGGAATTTATTTCTAAACCTATCTCTTTACTTGCTTCCAGTAAAATTCCCGTGTTTTCCCTAATCGTTTGTGGATTTTCTCCTAACATATTCATGTCATCCGCATAGACAAGCAGCTGATGTAACCCGTTGAATTACAAACCCTCTCTGTTGTCCTGGACTTTCTTTCTTTACTACTTTGTCTAATTACACAGACACTACATCCAATAGAATCTGTATCATCACAATTATTTTAAAACGAGATGCAAAAATATTTTCACTTGTGAACAAACATTGTGAATAGAAAATACATTCGATGTGAACTATTTTTCATTGCAAAGTAAGAAGTTCATCTTTCCACCAAGTATAGACGTACCAGTATAGAAATAAAAATCTTAAAAATGAATGGAGAACTATGCCAATTTCATAAGTGAAACACCAATAACCAGCACGTGAAATTCTTTTTTGCCTTTTAGATACAATGCCACCAATCTTGCAAGTAAAATCAGAAATATATATTGCCTTATTGTGAATAGTTTTATTTTCGAAAAAAAGAAAAAAGAAAACATGTTTAGAGAGGACGATAGGGTGTATATTCATAAAAAGTATTAATATGCTATCGAAAGTGTTTGTACGAAATTGTATGTAAAAACACTTTATAATCAAATTATTACTGAAATTCCAAGGTGTAGTCATCATTCTTTAAAAAAGGAACGTCTTTCCACAGATTCCTATGGAAAAATAATTTTAAAAATGTCGAAAAAGAAGAAAAACAAGAAGAAAAGGAAATGTAAATTGTTGAAGCTTCACAGAACATTTCATTTTGAGTATTAAACCACATAAAAAAACCATTACATATCGTGATATTATTTATGGACATTAACATACTGCATCCATATACTGTATAAGTAGCAGTAAAATACGTTATAAGAGACTTAAATGTTCAGATTCTTAGGTCTAATTTATTGATTATCCAGTATAGGTGTTCACCACTGTGGAGTAATGGTTAGATGTCTCACCGTGAAATGAGCGGGCCCGGGTTCAGGTACTGGTTGGGACAAATAAATTATTGAGGTTTTTCCAAGATTTTCTCTCAAACATTTGAAGCGGAATTGCTGGTAACTTTCGGCGTTGGACCTCGGATTCATTTCGCCATCATAATTGCGCGCTTTCATCATTATCATCATCTTCGTTTCTTTCCTAGGTCGTCGTCGGACTTGGATCCCGTGGATATGTGGTCATTCGTTGTTGGTGGCAGTGCTGCGCACCGTGGCTCATAGTAACTCGTGGTACCGGGGTTGAGGACAGCAGTGAGGGGTACGTGGAATGGTAAAGGCATCATATAGGCTGTAGGGTAATTCGGTGACGGCGCGCATGGGGACCTGTAGTTGGAGGCCTTAAGGCATGCACACCATTTCATCGCGGATAGTATAATTGGCCCACCCGAGTGGCCTGCGTGCGACGACAGTCCCAGTCCGTGCCCTCCTCTAAAGGGAGAATAATATATAGATCCAACATAAGTGAAATGCATTTCTCTCCGAGTTACATTAAGACCGCTGTATTTTATGATGTAGTACAGTATTACTTTCAGTTCATCCAAATCAAAACAGATGAGCTTAAATTTATAGTCTTCAAACATGAATCATTCATAGAAAATTTATTGGTGGAATAGCATGAGAAAAGAAGGAAATTCAAGTTTGATGACAAAATACAGTGGAAGCTCTTAAGCTCGACAGAAAAGTAGTTCGACATCCTGTAGGTCGACTTCTTACGTAGGAGAATTAGACACACCCCTATACGGGCACTAAGAAATGGGTTTGCCATTTGAATGGGAATTGGTTCTGTGTCTTGTAGTTATACTTTTGTTAAAGAAAAACAGAATAATTTATTAATTAGGATATCCATATTTGATCACTGATTTTAAATTAATGAACTCTTCTTCTTCTATTTGAGAATTGTGCCGTTTTTGCGACGGAACTGTCGAAACCCACTGTGGTACTAGAAGGCATAAATAAGTCTCGGGGCGGGCAGGAAATTCAAGTACAGTACTGTATTCGTTGATTGATAACCAATAAGAATTTATATTCAATTCACCTGCTACACCCACTACCCTTATTGGACTGAACTTTCAATTCTTTTTAGTCCAATTTAGGAGAGTCCACTGTATGTCTTTCTCTCTAGAACAACGGACAGGCGATCAAATAATCTCACAGCTCGATGTTCTTTACATTTACAGAGTATTTCATTTTGTGCCTGATATTTTCCAAATTGTTTGCCACCTGGAAAGAATTGTATTAATACGAACCCTGATTTGGGTGTTTTACACTTCAGCATGGCATATTAGGAAAGTATAGGTTCATGTGAGATTCTATATCCTGCTCTTTCTCCACTGCCTAACCTATTTATCGACGATATATTCTCTCATTTGTTAAGAATGTTCTTTCCGAGATTTTGCTACCATTTTTTTTTTTCAGTCGATCTCTCCACTTTGTCCACAACACCGATAAGACCTACAACCCAGAAGTGCATAACTATGTATTTTTGGTGAGATAGATTGTTTCTGTTGCCATCAGGACTGTAATAAACCCAACTTTAATTTGAGAGCCTGTGAATTATTAAAATAACAAATGTAATACTACATTTATTCTAGATTTTGCACTTTGACATTTCTGACCACAAATAATTCTGCTTGGAATACTGAACAATACATCGACAATTTAAATCTAATAGAAAACGTTTCCATATATAAACACAAAAAATGCATACCATACTCCCACTTCCTACGCACCTTTTTTCTCGGAACAAGAACTGTCGGTGTAGAATATTTAGCTACAAGAACTGCAAATCTGAGTCGTGAAGAACTGAATATCCTGCTGCTAATACGTTTTCTGGATTTCGTCTAGAATTCGTTTATTTTTTTTATTTATGTTGTGCCGTCTTTCATAGTACATATTGTAGGCTTCATTATTCAAATGAAATTGAGTTCAATTCCTCCAATAAACAGGGCATCTTTTATGAATGTTTACATAATTGCATATAACATTCATTTTGAAGGCTTGATAGATTTCTTGCATTATTTTGTGCAACCATATTCTTTAATAGTTGTCACATATATATTGCTTAACACTATAATAACATTGACTGCACCTTCATTATTGTGGATTTCGAGACCCACGATAGTCACGTGCAGAAATTTGATTCGAACAAATGTAACTTGGTTCTGCAAGTAAATTTTAAATCTTCCACTAACCGAGTTTTGTGGCCTTAATATAATGAATCGGAATGAAGGATGTTGCGTCGACTAATTCAACCTTAGATAAGCAAAATGTTGTTATAAGCTATTTTTTGTAAAGTGAAATACATATTTATATTAATATTGAATGCCCGACAATGGTTTCCAAGAAAAAAAAAATGAAATAAATTTCTAGTGTTAAATTGTACTTAAGTTACAAATAAATAGCTAATTTTTTACATAATAATTGTTGTGGCTTCCTGAAAGAAAAAAAGGCTGAATCACGTGATCCTTCATCAAGCCACACCAAACGTTGATATTTTCTGTATATCTATGGTATTCAATAATTTACTGAGGCGTTTAGTTTCCCCAGATTCTACACATCATATCGGCATCTGCTGCTTTAATTGAGTCTAAACCTGTTTTAAAAATTTATTGTATTTTTAACGATATGAAATACTTTTTATGAAGAAAAATTTTATTTCTACCATTTCAAGCAAATTCATTATTCGTTAAAATCAAAATTAAGTTTAATCTGAATATTCATACTTATTATTACTTAAAATCTGACTCATATTGATCAGCATGATGATGATGATGATGATGATAATGGTGATGATTATGAGAGCTATGGTTCTTCAGAAAATTTCATTTGTCTTTTCAGTAGATTATTTGACAAATCTTATTCTATTACCGCGACAATAACGTGACGAAGAAGAAGTAGGGTTCACCAGATCAACTTTTTATTTTGCTACAAATTAGTTGAAGTGGTATGAAATAACTCTGAGAAATATTTGTTTCGAGATCATATACTGGGTGTTCAGTTCAAAGTGTGTCATGGCTCGCTGTATGCCGTCACGTGGCTAGTCGATGAGCCTAGAGAATTCAATCTTCCTACACTTCCGCAGAGGTGTATTACATATCTGCCAGAGAAGTTGCCTAGCAAGCACGGCGTTCATTCTGAAGAGTACTTGCCGATACGTACGGTAATGCCGGTAGTGGCAGGAATGTGAACTGTTTCGAAACATGTACTGAGGTGAGTTTTTTCTTACTGTTGGGATATGGGGAGAGGGTTAAGACGATTGCTTACGTATTTGTTGACATTAACTTCGACGGTCAACATGGACACGGAGCATTTGATTTGTATTGTGGAATGTTGCCATACGCAACCGACGATAACAAATACCCTACGTACGACTTGCCCGCGCAAAACACAGTTCGAAAGAGGTTATGGTGGCACACAGACTTTACAGACCGCCATCTGTTGCTACGACGTTCAAGTTATACCGTACACGTTCTCAAGTTCAGATTGAACGCCTTGATTAATAGGCAACTTCTCAGACACAAAAGCTGAAACTCGCTTCAAATCGCTGACTCATCAACAGTGACGTCATGACACACTTTGAAATGAACACCCAGTATTATTCTGAAATCTCTTTTAATATTGAGCTTGCTGTAATCCGCGACATTCCCATTTGCAAATTAACACTAGTGAGTTATTTTCGTCTTGATTTAAGGTTTTTACAACTTCTTCCAAATGCTTGTCATCGTAGTCAAATTAAATATGTAACTTTATCCAAGCAGAAATATTGGTAGCAACATATGGCTCGTTGTGCAGATAGCAATCCAATTTTGCCTTCTGTAACACACTGTAGCAAGGATATAAGCTTAACTTTTTATTAGTTCGTATTATTTCGTATTACATTCTTGAAAGACTAGATTCAACAAATATGCCAATTTCCTAATTTCACCTGTGTAGCATATTTAACTCAATATTTCCGTATCTATACTTCTAAGTAAATCTTCTTTCTTCTTGTGCTTCTTTTACTCAACTCCTGAAATTTCTTCGTTAGCCATCTCGGTCAATTCATTGCCTTAGGAATCGCGAATATTCTTTGAGTCAACCACAGTTTTTCTAAATGAATGTATTCTATTTTCTTGGTGATCCATCTTCATGTCAATTCTACCTTAAAATGTGAACGTTTTATTTATTTTATTTGTTCGTCTCAGTAATTTTTCATAGGCTAACAGGTAATAATTCACAAATTCTCTAATTTTTCGTTAATGTCTGGTAAACTTTGTTGCTGCATCGTGTTACACAACTTCCTTCGAATTATTGTATTGATATCCGGTTGCCCTAAAAATTCGAATAATAAAAACAGAAATAAACATAGAGTCGAAAAAGATATAATTCTACTAACAGGTCTAGTTTACTTTTCACTAATACTCTACTTCATCCCTTCAAATCTGAATTTTCATTTTTAAATAATATTTTTCCTCTCCCTTCATACTTTGGCATGAGGAGCTCTAAAGGTTATTTCTTGCAAAATTTAAATTTTCAGAATTTTGAAAACTGATTTTAGCTTCCCCCTCCGTTTTTCTTCAAAACGTACATATAGGCCTATATTTGCAAAGTAATTTATAAATTACT
This sequence comes from Periplaneta americana, assembly GCF_040183065.1. Taxonomy (NCBI): domain Eukaryota; kingdom Metazoa; phylum Arthropoda; class Insecta; order Blattodea; family Blattidae; genus Periplaneta; species Periplaneta americana. Next base: position 106,495,463 of record NC_091132.1, read on the forward strand.
ATTTCAACATCCTAAAATAAAGACAGTTCCATAAAATCTGTGCACTTATTGCAGAAAAAACCGACATTTTGGTGACGTGTCGGAAAAGGTTAATGAACCTATATCTTGGAAAACTGCGCGATTCTGCGGCTGATTGTTACGAAATCGTGAAGCAGAAGCCTTAACGTTTCTATTACAGTAAAAAGCAGTACCGGGAAATACCCGGAAGTGAAATAATATAGGTACTCGAGTTTGCTAAAATTAGCCTTAGAAATAATGAAAAAAAATGGCATTTATTCAGAGCGCTTTGTCTTCGTCAAAATAATTACAATATCGATCGAAATATTTAAAATGTATTCACACTTGCCGGCCTCATCAGAATCAGTAACTGTTCGCTTCAAACCATACACCGAATAAATAATATGAAATGCAGAATGTAGGCTTACACAGACAATGCCGAGAAAAGATTTGTGCACTGAAAGAGATGATGAAGTTTTGACTGTCATACAGCCTCAAGGTTAACCAACCAGTAAAGCAGGAAAAGTTAATTACCGGAATTGCATGAAAACACCTTTTCCAAAGCCGCCTTAATATTGTATCATGTTACAAAATATCTATAGATGCAGTAACTAATGTTTGTGTCATTATGGCAGTCATCTTTAAATAACTTGAAAACGATTAGAGATATGTCAAAACAGATTGCACCATTGTTTTTTTCCAGAAAATTTCACATAATTCTGAGTACCTACATGACCCCCTTTCCATATAAAATTTCAAAGTTGTATCCAAAATGGCGGTTTTTAAGATAGTTGAGGGCTAGAACAGAATGTCTTACTGGTAGAGCATTTCATCTTACAAATACTGGTAATACCTATGGTAATCGAAAATCTACCATATAGAAGATATTTATATGGTTCCATACTTTTGATTTATCCTGTATTATAAATAAATCTTCAATTAAAAGTATATCACGTTTCGTAATTTATTATGGATTTAATTCACTAATATAACTCGTACATCAGAGTACATTCAAAACTCATTTTTATAACTCGAAGAATAATTCTTGCTTTCCTCAGTATATGAAATTCTTTACAAGTGTTTGAATTTCCTTGCAAAAAATTTTCTGCGCATTTTATTCGAAATGCTCGATACATTTATAAATAAATTATATAATTCTTGTAACTCTTCCATATGGATTATTTCTATTTGTTCTCTGAACTCACGCAATACTACGTTTTTAAATAAAATTTATTTCATTTCTGCAAGATATTTTTGTACTTCATTATGCATTTGTGAAAATTTTCATAATCCATCAATTAATCAATCAAACATTAGTGAACTATAAGTAGTGAGTTTTAATGACTATCATAATTTTTACCTATTTTTCATCATAAGATGAAAATAAATTCCAACTGCTATCATCAGATTTATTGCCTTGGATAGCTCACAATAAAGACATACAATTATAATAGGCCCTATTAAGAATATCTCGAATAATATTTAATGTGGCTCCAGTCGACTCAATCTGTTAATACTAGGGCATTCGAAGAGTAATGGCAACATAGGTACTGTTTCACATTAAATTTATTTACGTTACTTTCGACATTACATACTTCAAATATATTCCCCTGCCATGTCAACAATACGTTACCAAACTCTTGGAAGATGGCGGACTCGATCGGCAGAAGCATTTCTAGATATCTCTGTAACTGACAGAACTAAAGCTATTTGAATGCCAACTCTTGTTGAAGGCGAATGCCTCGCTTCCACCCATCTTGCAGTAGTTCAGTATGGTTGGACTTCTGTCCCACAAGATTCTTGTAATGCCCTGAGTTGCTCTTTTTCCTCCTACAACTTGGATTTTATTAAGTACTTTTTATTTGTGCGTACTGAAGAATTTTTATGACTGTATTACTTACTACAAATCAGAAATAGTAATAGTCTTTACAAAATATGGTTACTTGGAGTCTTTGAACATTACAGGTTTATGAATAAATCGCTGCTCTTTTACATACTACAAGATTCCAATGGTCACCGCTAGGAGCACTGATTTACAGCATTGTTGCTAATACTTATCATTTACCCTGGTATATCACGGTTTTTCTTTAACTACAATGTGAAAATACCGTGTACGGTTAATTTAGATTATTATAATGACGTAATTTGAGTTATTAGTAAACAATACTTGAATTCATCACCATATTCATTGTCTAAAAGAATTTGGTCTTCAGGCCCGTTTACTGTGACCCTAATAGCAGAGAAAAAATCTCTTATTTTCCATCAAGGAATCGAACTCTGTTCAGATTTGTTTCTATAGTTGAAGACAATCGCAAGGAAATATTTGTTTATCATTGAAATTTATAGTTTTCACACATTGTGTTACTATTTGCATTAGTTTATTTTTAATGATTTGTGGTGTTAAAGTGGAAGCATAACTGAAATTAATATAAAAATACCAGTAAAAAATGCATAAGAGGAAAAGGGTCTTTCTGTCCTCATTCCAAAATATTGATATATGAATATTGCCATCAGGAAATTGAAATAATAACACACTGCATAATTATAGCGCTTTCTATTATTATTATTATTATTATTATTATTATTATTATTATGAGGACCAATCTGTTAAGATTGCTACAGGTTAACTGCAGAAGTATAGTAAATAAAATAACTGAATTTTGGAATTTAATTTATATCTACAATCCGGAGATAATTAAAGGCTTCACAGTAACATATACAATGCGGAAATATGCAGGAATTATTATAGGATTTACAGAAGAGATAGAGATGCCAGGGGGGGAGGAGTATTTGTTTGTATTAAAACAGGTATAGACAGCAGCTTGTCACATGCAGAAGCAGAAATTATAGCGGTACAAATCAACAATAAACACAATGGTGAAAAGTGGGATATAATAGCATGCTATAGGCCTCCGAGCGAAACAAATTTATTTAGGCTACTTTGAGTAAGTTACAAGAAAAAAAGGAAGGTCGTGTTAGCAGGGGATTTAAATCTACCCGCAGTGAACTGGAATGGTCAGGTAGAGACAAACACCCTTTCACAAACCTTTGTTAATTACCTAGTATGGGAACAAGGATTTACACAAGTTACAAATAAACCTACAAGAAATAATAACCTTTTAGATGTCTTCTTGATACGACCCTGGGATAGTTTTCATTCTTCACAAGTATTACGTGGAATCAGTGATCGTTACAGTGTTCAACTCGAGCTAAACTGGCTTCAGACAAATTTCCGAATAGATATCACTAGGAAAATATAGCAGTATAACAAAGCAGACATAAACGTTTTGCAAGATTACCTTATAGATCAACATAACAAATTCTTAGACGAGGGCAAAAACATGGATTAAGTATGGGAAAATTTTAAACGAATATTAACCGAGGCCACCTCCAAATACGTACCATACAAAATAGTAAAAAGTAATTCAAACCCGGAATATTATACAAAATAATTATGTGAGACAACTTAAGAAAAAGGCTAGGCGAGCGTACAACAAAAGGAATGTGAGCTTAGAAAATTACCAGAAATTCAAGGACCTTACGAAACAGAAAGAGAGAAGAAAAAGGCAGAAGCGAACTACCTGCAAAATTTATTGAAAGAAGGTGAAAATAACTGGGGTAGGTTTTATAATTACATGCGCAGAAGAAGGGGAAATCGGGAATCAAGTTTTGAGAGACGCTAATGACCAAATAATTACAGGGGACAAACAAAAAGCGGATTTACTAAACTCAAAATTTATTTCTATTTTCAATGAAAAGGAAAAAGAAATTACAATCGATGAAAGTCAATGCACAGAGATGTTCGAAATAACGGCTAAAGATGTTCGGAACAGAATAAAGAGACTACAAAACCGAAAATCGCGCGGTCCAGACGATATTCCCACAGAAATGATAGTTAGGAGGTGAAGCCATGATCCCGTACTTAATGCGAATTTTTAATATATCAATAAATAATTGTAGTATCCCAGACGACTGGAAATCGGCTACCATAATCCCCATATATAAAGCAGGAGACAAATGTGATGCCAACAATTACAGACCTGTCAGTCTCACATCAGTTATCTGCAAAATAATGGAACATCTAATAACACAATATATTCGCAACATTTTAGAAAATAACGAATGGCTGAACAAAAATCAACACGGCTTCAGACCAGGATACTCTTGCGAAAGTCAAATCACACTCTTAATACAAGATTTATCCGATGAAGTTGACAGGGGGGGAAGAATAGACGGAGTTGTGATCGATTTCGCTAAAGCTTTCGACGTAGTGCCTCACGAAAAACGTTTAGAGAAACTAAGCAGGCTTCCAATAGATAATCGAGTAGTAAGATGGATAAATAAATTCTTAGAGAACAGAGCCTAAAAAGTCAGACTAGGAAATGTAACATCAGGCGTGCCTCAAGGGGCGGTCCTTGCACCTCTATTGTTTCTTATATATATATATATATATATATATATATATATATATATATATATATATATATATATAAGCGATATAAATAGAAATACTACGTCTCAGATAAGGTTATTCGCGGACGACTGTATAATATATAGACAAATTAATGATGAATCCTATATCGCCGCCTTACAAAACGATCTTAACTCTATTGAAACCTGGACGACAGAAAATAAAATGAAAATCAATGTCAGTAAAAGTAAGTCAATATCCTTCTGTAGAACGCATAAAGAAATTTGTCTCGGATATCAGCTGAATGGTACATCGGTGCCACAAGCGAACACTTGTAAATACCTCGGTTTATATTTAAGTAACAAACTGGGTTGGGAGAAACAAGTCACTAACACCACAAGGAAAGCCTGGAAAGCACTACATTTCTCTATGCGTATTCTGAAGAAATCTAACCGAAAGTCAAAAGAATTAGCGTACAAAACTCTTGTTCGCCCAATTATGGTATATGAAGCAGTAGGTTGGGATACGTACAGACAAAACCAAATCGATTCAATAGAAAAGGTCCAACGCAAGGCAGCAAAATATGTCAAAATGGGGAAGGGACATGGTGAAGAGATAGTAAAAGACTTAGGGTGGGAACTTCTCAAGTCAAGACGACGAAAAACCAGACTCACCGCATTGTTCAAGGCACAAATGGGACACAAAGCAGGGACCTATATCAATGCTAGATGAGCAACACCATCATAGGAAGGACTGATCATATTAGGAAGTTTAAATGTAGAAAACAAAGAACGGACGTGGCAAAATTTTCCTTTGTTAACCGCACAATAGTAGACTGGAACAGATTACCTGCAGCAGTCTTTCAGGGTGGTCCTCTGAAAATCAATATATTTAAGGAAAGGTTGAGAAGATTAGACTGAAAATGTAATTGGAGGTGCAGTGTAATTATTTAAGTTGTGTCATGTAATTAATTGAGTTGATATATAATTAATTAAGTTGATATGTAATTAATTAAGATGATATGTAATTTAGTTGATATGTAAATAAATTAAGGTGATATGTAATTAATTAAGATGATATGTAATTAAGCTGGTATGTAATTAATGAAGGTGATATGTAATTACTTAAATTGGTAATAGTTGGGTGAAATAGAAGTATTTATAAGTTAGATTTACTTTTGCTTATCGTAGGCGTTATTATAGAATAGTTTTTATTTTTAGTCCTAGGTTTATTGCATCTACTATTTATAGATTTACGTTTATTTTATTTTATTTCATTTACGTTTACAGTGAAACCTCTCATTTACGGACATCGAAGGGACGTAACAATCTGTTCGCATCTGGGAGGTGTCCTTAATTGGGAGGGAGACTCCCCAATTTAACAGTAAATTTATATGTATCCCTTCACGCTTAAAATGAAATGTATTACTGTAGTTTAAATACAGTCTACTGTAATACAGTAAATTCTTTGCAACTTTGAACTACAGTAGATAAGACCGAAAAAGGAAAATACAGGACTGTGCCATGCGAGTTTTATTCTAAATCTACAGCTATGCAGTATTGTTTTAAACTTAACATTTACGTTCAGGTGCCATGTCTCTCGAAACAGAACAACTGATTGAAGTGAAGAGAATAATTCTATTAACCCTATCATGTGTCGAATACAATTTCACGATCGCGGAAACCTTGGACCCATCAGGCAGGTTAGATTTTATCATTTTGTTTATCCACCCGCTTCCATCTAACAAGGAGTAGCTGGCTGGGCTAGTGGTAGCCTGTGAGACCCTTATTGTCTTCTTTCATGTTAAAGAATTTCTGTACAGTTCTCAAAACTAAATTTTCCATTTTTGTAACACATTATGTCTTGAAATTCAAGTTCTGTCCGTAGTCAGGAGGTAAAGCAAACTTTAGGACTGTGAAACAGCTGTCCGTGTCCGTGTCTGAGAGTTTCCGTAAACGAGAGTTAAATTCATCATTATTTCTATATTATTTCAGTTGGAACATAAAAATCTGTCTGTATATGAGGAGTGTCCGTATCTGGGAGGTGTCCGTAAGGAGAGGTTTCACTTTATTTTATTTTTTTTTCATGTAATTGTAATTATTGTATATCATATATCACTACCACCGGGTGTATACCCAATTATAGTGTTAATAAATACATACACATACATACATTATTTATAAATATTAAATAATCCAGCATTCATTGCACAGTATTGGACGCTTAAGAGAACAGCAGGAATCAAAAATGAAATTTATTTCCCATAACTATACTCTCATTGAACCTAATTCACATAATCTTGTTAATATCTTTCCTATGAAATTGCTTGAAATTCACTTCTTAATATGACTGAAAACTTGACACTGTAAAATATATAAATAATTTTAATTTTCTCTAAAATCTTTCTCGCAAAGTGCATAAAGCTGTACAAAGTTCAATCCCTTACGAGAGGAAAGGGGATTTATCTCTTTTCCGTTGGGAATCCTCATTTCACATCTTAAAAGAGAGGCAAGAAAACGGATTAAAAGACCCAGTAAGTTCTTATGTTCAAGTGCTGTTTATGAAGAACACCAATATTTTGATATATTTCTTTGTAGAGTATCGAAATAGCAACATTGTAACAAAATTACACAAAATAATTAAAGAAAATCCATTTTTATTAATTACATTTCATTGTTCCTAAGATTGAGGTTTCATTGCCTATTTTGGAATGCTTTTCTTGTGAAAAAATGCAGATAATTATTTGGGCTGTCTTCCGCCGCTGCTGGATTTAAACATTTCATAACTGAGATAGACTATTCGGTGGTCAGTGATAGAGAAAATATGGAAAGCGGGGCGAACAAACATTGAAATAACAAGCCTGTAAAATCAATGGCATTGATGTTGAAAAAAATAATTTAATTATTTTATGACCGTTGAAGCGATGTCGTTGTTGCCACAGCTGCGGGTTAGAAGCCCGCCAATCGATCACATTTATAGGAAAATGTGTTGCCTTACTCGCTTTCAGTAGGCCACTACATGTATGAAAGACTACGTGAATCTAAAATGTAATATTTGTCCCAATATACTTGGTGTGTTATTGTATAGATTAAATATTATAAAGCAGACAAAATCGTGTATGAATAGGATATTTACACGTATGATTGTCACTGTTTTCTCAAATATATTTTTATGCGTCCACAGGGCTTAAGTATAACCAGTTTTTGTTGGCTTCTATTTCATTTTGAGGAATTTTGTACGAGTCGGATTCGACTTTTGCGACATCTGAATATTCATAATTTCAATATCATTGATGACGAATACTTTTTAGTGTAACTATTGGCGTCATCTACAGTATTAAATTTAAAATGTGTTCACAGTAATCGTCTCCGTCTTAAGTGAAGTCGAGAATATATTAGTCTGTTAAAATTAAAACACCTAGAAGTGAATCGGGACCCTATATACGTAGTTCAAATACAGTACATTGAACATTGCGGGAGAGAGACGGAGAAGAACATAGTGAGACAGAGGAAGACGAAAGCGAAGGCAGACAGAGGGTGGAGGCAGAAAGTGGCGGGTGCAATGCAGAAAAAAGACGTATATTGACAGAGGGAGACAACAGCTGACAGTTGGAGACGAGGCAAACGGGGAAGACTGACACGGAAACGGACAAGAGACGGAAACAGGGAATGACGTATGCGGTGAGACGATAAGAGGAAGAGGGAAACGGCGAGGAACAAAGGTATGCTTGTAAAAAGATGGAAATGGACGAAGCATACAGAGGGTGGGGGCTGACAATATATATCCCGCAGATGTAATCTCTGTGTACACGTCAATGGAGATATTTTTAATCATCTTTTGCAATAATTTTCGTGTATAAATGTTTCTGAACATCTTTTGGAGTGATTTTTGTGTGTAAATGTTTTATAAGGGACTCAAGCAATAAAGCATGGCAATGGTTTGTGTTATAGATCTGGTGTCCTCGCGAAATAGTGCCTCACAGCACAATATGACATTAAAGAAAAGTGTTTGTTTTGGTATCCCATACAATCTCGCGCAGTTTGTCGATTTAATTACTTTTCACCCTGTATTTGCCTTCATTATGTGTTTCAAATGTGGCTGCAACAAGGAATATAATTTTTTCCCTTTCTACGTTTATGTGGGAAGCAATTTGTATTTTCACCGTCTATCACACTTTCTTAAGAGGTCTGTTGTTCACGTAACAGCCATACTCATTAGCATGATAAACTCCGTGGGGCTTGGCAGTAAACTGAAGTTTTGCATAACTTTCTCCAAGTTGCTAAAATACTTCAACAGTTGATACTTAATTCATGGGATCTAGCGCATGACATATTTTCTGATTTTCATACACTCAGGTTTAAATATCTCCTTACAAATCTGCGGAATCAATGAATCCCTGCAATTTTTTCCATACTCGATGTATATTTCATCTGACTTGTATCGATAAAATTAAATTCGGCTTGCCGTAGGCCTACTTGAAGAGGCGCTAGGACAAGAAGAGCCCTACTTTCTAGTGCACGAAGTACGTATATTAACCATCGGGTTGTATATTCTAGGTATATTCTATACGCGGACTTCACCCAGTAGCTTTTTCCTTATTCATTTTCAATTCTACTGTATATGCAGAGTAATAAAGTTAAAGTGATGTAATTGGGATAAAGAAGGCTAGCACACTCTATCACAGATGGCTTTATGGTTTGAATCTAATGGTTTCTTGCTAAATCAATAAAAAACTATCAACATAACTTTCAGCCTAAATTATCTAATAAATAAGGACAACAGACTCAACTACACAAAATTTCTAGGACTTTTTATAGACTCCATTTTAACATGGGATAAGCACATCGAATACATATGCACAAAGCTACCAAGAGTTTTATATTTGTTAAAGAAATGAACGACTTACGTTTCTCAAAATTATTTAAGATGTGCCTACTTTTCTTTCTTTCAGTCGATAATCCGGTATGCCCTAATTTTCTGGGAAAATGGAACCAAAATTGGAAGCGTCTTGATTTTACAAAAGAAAGACATCAGAATGTTATGTAAATCAAACTATCTGGAACATTGTCGGCCACTTTGCAGACAGTCACGTATTTTAACAATCATAAATTTATATATATATATATATATATATATATATATATATATATAATATGATCTAGTACTTTACACTCGACAAAATATCGACAATTAGGCCTACTCATTAGTGGCTAATATACTGTACATGATCATGAAATTAGAAATAGTGAACAAATTAATATTCCATATTTTAGATTACACAAGAGCAACACTAACTTTTTAATTATGGGGATGAAATTATATAATAAGCTCACCAGTGAATATTATAAATTACCAATCAATAGCTTCAATACTAGATTTTACAATTGGTTATTAAATAATACTTTTTATTCTGTTGCTGAGTTTTTCAACAAAAATTTGTATGAAATTGTTTTTTAATAAATAAGTTTAATTGCAATTTAGTTAGTTTTCTTTAATTTAAAAGTTTCAAATTATTTCATGTTTTCATTGCATTATTTAAATATTACTGTCTAGTGTTTTTTAAAATGTATTTATATGTTTATCAATGTATTCTGACGATGCCTAAAACTGTATGTCTAATGGCCAAATAAATTGAATTGAATTGAATTGAATTGAATTGAATTGAATTGAATTGAATAGCAATGGCAAAAAATAGTGTAATAGAAAAAAGAGCATCTTCTGCGATCCTCTGGAAAAACAACTAAGGAAGAGACTAGTCAAGAGCTTTGTATGGAGAGGGACATTGTATGGACCAGAAACATGGACATTACAACGAAGTGAAAAGAAGCGACTAGTTGGTTACTGGCTGAGAAGAAACATGTTACCGAAGGATGCATTGGAAGGAATGGTGAACGGAAGGAAAGTTAGAGGCAGTGGAAGATATCAGATGATACACATCATTACGGTATCTCGGTCATATGCGGAGACTAAGAGAAAGGCGGAAAATAGGAAAGATTGGAGAATGCTGGATTTAACTTTGGGAAGAGACTAGGAATGAATAAATAATTATTAGGATGGTGTACCAAAAGACGAATGCCTTTCTTTAACAATTGCAATTGTGTTTATCATGATAAATAGCAACAAACTTTGGCATAATTTACTACGTAGTTTCTGTTCTACTTCGCGGAATATCTACATAAAATGTTTCAAAATGAAAGCAGTCTTCCAAAAGGAGCTTAATATTATATTCCTTCTTGAAGAAATCAAAATTCAAAGTACAGTAATTAACGACAGTCATCATATTTAAATTAGGATATATTCAAATTTTTAATTAAAATAAAATTGTATGAACATAGTTTGTATAGCATTTACGATTATTTTAACTTGGGAAATACTTTTGTATGATCTTGTTTATATTGACGTTGCTATATAATTATAATGTATTTTTGCCTAAACAATAGAAGTAGCTATCTAGGCCTATGTAATACTTTTCTAACATCATCCGATTTAAATTGTACGAGGAAAAGTGTGGTCAGAAGTCAGCCGTGAAGTTTTGTCACTGATATTCCCTTATAATATATAGAATAGTCTACTAAATTAATAAATGAATTAAGTAACGGATAATATATCAAACTGAATAATAATAATAATAATAATAATAATAAATCAAATGATTATAATAAATAAATGCAACATGACTACAAGCATACTTATACAGGGACATCATTTTATTTTTACTTCAATTTTTATTGTACCTGAGTTTTTGAATGTACCTCACTCCCACCCCTTCTACTAATGAAGTTCAACCGTCCTCCACACAGATCCAAGACCGCATATACAGTTATAGACGCCTTACGGTCATAGTAAACAGCACGTTCCAAAAATATGTTCGCGTTTTCTAGTGACGAAAGAACTTCCAATATTGCATCATTTTCCATTTACCTACGTCGCATCCCGGTTTCTATTAGCCTCTCTGTAAATGCTAGTGGCTGGGCTATCTTAGCTCTTTTGTGAGAACATCAATTTTTGTTAGGAATTGGACGTCTGCGTAATATTATACCCATACAATTGTTTAAAATAACTTAAATGAAAGGACCTCGATAAGTAATTAACTGTCACGTGATTTTCTCCCTTTCTACGACGCTGCGACGTAACCACTTGGACGGACAGTAGATAGCATGTCTGAATAATTTTATCTTTTCGGATCGGACAGAAATGAAGATTAAATTTACAGTACGTAAGGTCTCTTTTATAGAGTAGGTACAGAATTATTTCAACATGAGTTACTGATACTGGTAATAAGAATTACGTATAATAGTCTATAGTGCGATAATATGCATATTAGAACTGAAGCCTGTATCGAAATGAGCGGCCACCATTTTCAAAAATGTGTTTAAATATCTGTATTATGATTATTTTTCAATTTAACTTCATTCTCTTTAGTGTACGCTAAAGTGCTGTAGACAGTACAATATACACTGTATGATGAATACGTACGCATGGAAAGCTCAGTTCATGAGTAAAAACACTTATTGTTAATACTGTACTGTACTTTGATTAAACAAAAACCTAATGAAAATTATCAAGCTCAAAATCGCGATATTTCCTAGTTTACGTAAATGGATGAACTGCATTTCTTCCCTCCTATACCTTGTAGAGAGATTTGTTTGTATATTACGCCAGTATCATCGAACTCCAGTCGTGGAAGGGGGTAGCAAACAGTATTTCCGGTTCTTAATCGTTGATCCAAAGGTATAGCCAGGTTAATATTAGAAATGTTAGCAAAAATAAAATGATGTCCCTGTACAAATTAAAATTTATTGCTCAAAATGACCACCCTAAGTTTCCAAAGATCTTTTGGGAGCAATTTCAAGTCCACTAGAATGTAATTAACTCTTTCGTATGTATTTTTTTATTTACAAAAGCCCTTTATTACATTGAGATCCCTCAGATCTCCAATTATGAATAAGTGCATAAGCCTACGATTCTTAACTCGCTTTTCCGGATACTCCGATATAAAAGTCGTTTCCATTTCTTGTATCTGACTAAATCTTCCATAATGAAAATTGTCTGAGTTATGGTGAAAGACACTTCAATTTCCTTATTTTCTAAACGTTAACACTTACTCACGAAATTAATGATGTCACAGTGAACCACATTCGTGACTTTGTATGCGGAGCTGTGAACTCCAAACCTCATTAGATCTGACGGTAGCTCAATATCTACAATGTACCAATTGTGATGAGCCCTACCGTACATTAGTTAACCTGAAAATGTTTTGCGAGCTTTAAATAGACTTAGTTATGTAATTACTCGTACCTACGCGATTTCATTTGTCACAAAACATGTCTACCCAGGTATATGAATTTGCCAGTAAACATGTTTAGAATGAAGTACTGTACTTCCATATCTGGGGCTACATTAGTATGCTAAATTATATTAACATCATAAACTGAATTAAATAACAACAGGCGTTAATTTACCTTCCTGCTGAAAATATACTGCAAAGATACAATGAAATTAATTGTAATTGATAAGACAAAACATACGCCGCAAATTACCTTGTTTGAAGGCTCACAAATCAAATCAATCTTAATACTCCTGATACACAAAACACCAACTTGACCCGAATTGTACCTACATTCATAATGCACCATGTTTGTATATAGGCCTATATGTATAATGATTGTGGACAGCGTTGTTACATAGAATGCTGAGGTCTCAAATTGACAAGAGAAGTTATAAGGAGGCAGATAAGGAGTACGGAAATAACATACATACTGCAGACATTAATATCGGGTCTTTATTGAAGAAATGGTGAAATTCGAAACAAAATGAAAATTGCTACTGATATTATTGACACTGTTCGGACAAAAAGATTAACCCATATATGCCCACAATAATTTTTTGTTATCAAATTTATTACAATTTCATTCCTGAGTGCATTAGCATATTTGAACTTAGAATTTTCAGAATTTTTTATTATCGCATTTCTAATTCCTGAGATATCATAGACTATGTTGCGAAAACGCATCACCGGACACATAGGTTAGCAATTGAATCGATCATTTGTAAAACCACATGAATCACACAAAATAAGTTTCGAGAGAAATAGAAAAAACTATCTATAGCTATTGGATTTTATGTTAGCTCTGTAAAAATTTTTACAGGATGACTATACTTTAGTATGTCTGATTAAAAAAGCATTGTATCTTAATTATCTCATTTCATATCATCTTAAAATATATTTTTTAATTTCTTGGACTCACGTTGTTTTAACAAGTACCAATAATAACTCAAGTATCCTGTTACAATATGTAGTGTATGTACAGTTTTAAATCAATTTATGTTGTTATTTTTACTTAAGATTCAAAATGGTTCATTTAATTCACAAATTAAATACAAAATATCAAAGCCGAAAAAAAAAACTTATTTCTAAGTAATTGATTTTCAAAGCAGTGTGCCACATGTTCAATGGAAATCTATGAGTACACACATCTTTAGTTAACAATAAGTAAATAATATAAATTGCACATTATCCCTCGAAAATCGACGGTGTTTCTTGCTTTGGGATCTCTCTACTAGGACGTCTTCTCTTTTCATCATGCACTTCTACAATTCTTGAAGTTACAAAACTTATTCATTTTTGCTTTCAAATTATGCAGTTTTGTTAAAAATATCTTTTCTCTCTGGTACAGGTATTTTCATAGAACAGTGTTCCTTGCAACTGAAAGCAACAGAAATGACAATATTAATATCTGTGCCATGTTTCTGACCATAACACTACATAATTTCAAATAAATGCTTCTCGTTGAGAGGATTAACAACGAGATCTTGTGACAATGTAACATATTCCCATCAAAACTTCATACTGATAACATAGATTAAACAATCACGTTGTACTTACATGCATGGATCTCCTTGCTTCCTTGCACCTATAGGCTATTATTCCCTCTGTGAGAGACCCATCTCTTTGCAATGCTTTATCCTCTCTTTTATATACAACTTTGTTAATGACATTATTTTGCGTATTTTTTCTTCTACAGGACACTTGAAACTACACTCACTGTTCAATATCTTGACAAAGAAGTGCATGGTATCAAATGCATCACGGGTGCATCATGGCATTATTCGTTAAAACCACATGAGTTCCGGACTGATGTGGTTTTGAAAGGAACTCAATATTTTAATATTTTATAGACTTCTTAGTAATGATCGGAATCATGTTGTTTCAACTGAAAATGATGCGTCTACCCGTAGTGCTTGTTGTAGTACCAGTAACTCATTTTCGTAAAAATGTGGCTTCATATGGTTTTACAAATGACCAATTCAATTATTACTCACATTGTGTTTTTAATATGATGGATTAATAACACTAGTCAACAAGTTTTTGTCTCAAGGGTGAAAATGGTAATTTTAGATCAATGTTTGTGTGCTGATAGTGAATCTAAACTTGAAAATTTTCCATCACGCACCATTTAAGAGAAAAATTGGAAATTGTGAAGAAAAAAAAAAAAAGAATGAATTTACCAAAGAACTTGGGTATCGAACTATAGACTTTATTTATACGGTTACACAGTATTTTCATATGTTTTATAACTTATTGTTGCTCAGAATATACTTGAAGTGTATTTTAAGGAACAGATTCATTGAAATGCATGAGTCTGCATTAATAAGGCGCGTAGTAGGTGGTATATATCTGTATTACTTTATTGCTTTATGACGCTAGACTAACAGAAAGCACTGAGAGGGTGGGCTTTTAGAGTGACATAGATTGCATTTTAGGATTAGTTGAATATTGTTTGAGCTTGTGACAAGTTGTATCGCTGGTTTTAAGTGTTCATCTTCGCGTTCATTTACGTTTTCTCAGAATGAAAAGATCTCGTCGTGCGTGTGTAAATTCGCCGGACAGCTTTTGTTACGTATGTGGAACATTTACGGCAAAATCGCAACGTCGGCTTTTATCAGATAAGTTAAAACAAGCATATTATTACTATTTTGAATGTAATGTGTGTGATGAGGACAAATCATGGCTCCCCATGTGTGCTGCATAACAATAGCCTACATGTTACTCAGAACTGATAAAATGGATGAATGGAGAGAAGACTCGAAGTATGCCGTTTGCAGTTCCAATGATCTGGCGTGAACAGAAAAGCCATGCAGAAGACTGTTATTTCTGTTTAACAAAGATTACGAGATTTTAAAAGAAAACAAGATTTAAACTTGAATATGCCTAATGTTCCATCTGCAATAAGACCTGTACCACATGGACCAAAACTCCCTGTTCCTAATCCTCCGCAACTGGAGGAATTGGTTCTTCCAATAGAAAAAACAGATGACGTGGCTCAACCATCAACATCCTCCTATAGTCCTGAACATCATAAAGAACTCCATTTAATTCAACAATGTGAACTGAACGACATAATAAGAGATCTTAATCTCACTAAACAACAAGCTGAGATTTTAGGATCTACTCTAGACTGCAACAGTGGAACCTGCTATACTAGAATTTCATTGTACAGGAAGAGACATGAACGGTTTTCGAAGTATTTTATAATGAAGAATTCAATGTGCGTGTGTGTAAATATAGACGGCTTAATGGAAGAACTAGGATTTCAGCACATCCCAGAGGAATGGAGGTTATTCATAGATTCTTCCAAAATAAGTTTAAAAGCAGTGTTATTGCACAATGCAAACACTAAACCATCAATTCCAGTGGCGTATTCAGTGGATATGTAGGAAACTTATACAAATGTGTCAGTGTTACTAGATGCAGTCCAATATAAAACATACTACTGGAAACTCTGCGGAAATTTGAAAATTGTCGCCTTATTGCTCGGACTTCAGGGTGGATTCACGAAATACTGTTGCTTTCTCTGTTTGTGGGATAGTAGAGCGACTGGAAAACACTATATAGTGAAAGACTGGCCTTCCAGAGAAAGTTATGTCCCAGGAGCACATAATATCCCTTTAGTGAAACCGGCAAAAGTACTGCTTCCTCCTTTCCTCAAGCTTGGTTTAATGAAGAATTTCGTTAAAGCTATGGATAAAAATGGAGAAGGTTTTGCATATGTAAGGAATATGTTTCCGAAACTCAGTGAGGCTAAAGTGAAAGAGGGAATTTTTGTTTGCCCTCAAATTAGGAAACTTTTGAAAGATGAGAGCTTCAAAAAAAAAAAAAAACTTAAGTGTTGAGGAACTAGAAGCTTGAAATGCCTTTGGAAGTGTTGTTAGTGGGTTTTTAGGTAATAATAAAGCTGACAATTACCAACAGCTTATACAAGAAATCCTGCATAGTTACCAGAAGCTTGGTTGTCGAATGTCATTGAAAATACATTTCCTACATTCCCATCTGGACATTTTCCCAGAGAACTTAGGAGCTGTAAGCGATGAACAAGGGGAAAGATTTCATCAAGATAAACACAGGAAGGAACAACGATATCAAGGAAGGTAGGATTCTAGCATTATGGGGGACTACTGTTGGTTTTTGTTCATAGAAGTTGACTCAAACTACAAGAGGAAAAAATAACTGTAAGTAACTAAATACATGTTTTAAAAATCTAGCTTGAAGTCTATATATGGTTGTTTACTTCAATGTAGGGCTCCTAAGTTATTTGATTTGAGATGTTAATCAATTTAATTTATAAAACTTAAAAAATTATAGTTAATTTGATCCAGTTTTAATAAAGTAAAAGCCTATTTTGAAGGGAAAAAAGGAATATAATGCTATTTTTTCTTATTGTAATTATTATTTATGCAGCGTTATTATTTTTCTGTGAAACGTCAGTGTATTTTGTGTATAAATGTTGTATCTTAGGAATTTATTTATTTTCACTGTTGTAATTACGTATTTTGAAATGCGCGAAAACGTTTTTTTAAATCAAAATACTTCCCCTTCTGTCACACAAAAATGTTACGTGTTACAGATTTTTCGCTGCCATTTTCGTAATCAGCAGGGTCGATTTAGTAAAAATCAGCTGATTTCATTTCTGTGACAGACAAAAAGTTAAAATTTGTTGACTAGTGTAATTAATTAATTTTGACTTAACCTATTTTATTACCATGCACAGGTTGTATTTTACACTATCTGAGACAATATTTCTGAAAATTAAATTCTTGGAACTATTAGCAGTGAAAGCAAAGACATGAAGAATTTACATTTTACATCATTATTTCTGAAAAAATCTTGGAAATATTTAACATTGAAGGCAACAACATGAAAAGTTAACATTTTATATCATTAGAGATATTATTTCTGAAAATTAAATTGTTTGCAAAGCAAAACCTGAAAAGTTTATATTATTTACATCGTTAGAAACATTATTTCTGAAAATGAAATCCTTGGAAGCTTTTATCTGCGGACCTTTTGCACCTTGATAAATATCAAAACTTGTAGCCAAACCTAATTGGCTTTCCTCGTATAAATTGTTTTAGTTCATGCCTTCCAAAATAAGGTATCATAGCCTCGTCAATACTGGATTTATTCTCCCACAGTGCATACTGTAGGCAAATTTTTCTAAGTTCATCTAGAAAGAGCCTCACTTTAGACAACCTATCGCTCTTGTCAAGTTTTGTGCTGTCATTAATATAATGGTTTCTCATTATTTCATCAAATCTATTGGGTTTCATAGCTCCGACTATTGAGTCATTTCTTGTGTCACTGCTCTCTTCCCAGTACAGTCGACGGCGCGGGACTTTAGTATATCCACTTACAAGAAGAATCCCAAGGAATGTTTTGAAATCGCTGGGGGAAGAACTAAATTTATCCCTGCAACACTTTGTTTTACAATACCAGGTACAAAATTTTCATGGAAAAATAATTGAAAAATATCAATTGGCAATAAGTTCTTCATATTGGAATTCGGTTCACAATGCTCACTTTCCTCATTTATTTTCCTTTTCAGTTCACAGTAACTAGGTAAATAATTCTTCCTCCATTTCCTTACAATAGTCCCTTTACTCCTGACAGGCTCTGATATTTCACGTACTTCTGCATTTTCTGGCACCTCTTCATTCTGCGCCTGATTTTCTATTACTGTATCTTCTTCCATATTTCTGAGGACCACTTCTCCTTCAGCCCCCATTTGATGACAATTTAAATTATTTATGTTTTCACCGAAGTTGTCGTCAGCATTGTCTTCATCGGTGGAGATATAAAACATCTATAGAATCTGCCTGAATTTTGTCTTTCTCTTCCAAGATGGTCATTATTTCATGTATATGACATAGAGAAAACCTTAGACAACTAGAAATTCTTGAGCAACTAATTATGTGATATCATACAAATTGCACATCTGTGGAAAAGGCTAGGTTCTAAATAAAATTACAATGGAACTTATCCTTTTCCTTACTGGATTGAGCCAGGGACATGTACTGTAATTTTAAAAACTAATTTTCAAATATAGGCTATTGGTACTTACAGCCTTTTTTATGTCCAGTATTCAAATGAGAATCCACGTTTCAGAACAAGGAATTCAAGGAAGATATTAGACAGAAATTCACTGTATTCAGTTTAATTAATAAAATACATAACAATTTGGTTACAACTTATCAGTACACTAAAATTAATAATTTGGCGAGCCTTTAACAGGGATTGATGATAATGATTATGATGGTGATGGTCTTGATGATGATGACAATGATGACGACGACGACGATGATGATCCTCTATGATATAAAGTCGACGAATATATCATATAGAATAATAAGAGAAGTTTATTTCCGTTCCTAAATTAGAAACGAGTAAACAATATTGTAAATAGTCCACTTTACGAAGTAATTACCGATCAAAAAGTAACAAAATATGTACAAAATCCCTAAACTACCCTTATAGAAGTTGTTGTCACATTCCGTTCATTAGCCTACAAACGGTCATAAACGAGCTAATGAGTGCGGTTTGCAGAGCGGTGCTTGTAGTGTTCACACTGGTAATTTAATTAGTATGATTCGTTACCGTGGCCGGCAATGTGTGACTGTCTCACCGTGAAAATATCCGCTTTGTGAACAAATCAATTCCCACAGTTTAACTATGTGTGCCTCTCGTGCGAGGCATTGTCATTTCAGTTATAATTTTGTACATACTTCACAGAAACGCACATTTATGAACAATGGTTATAAAGTAATGATTTTCATAATACCGAGCTCTCATACACATGAACGCCCTGATTGTGGCCTAATGAATATAATAATTTATCTTTAATTATAGTTTAATGTGAGGGATATAAACTCTCGCTTGATGTAGTAATATTATTTATGAACGTGAAAATATCTCTCAGTAACCACTGATTTTTCCTAGAATGTTAGTTATTTTATATATATAATTGGAACTGGTAATGGAAATTACAGGAAAACTAAACGGAAATGGAAACTAATCTGAAAACTAAATGGAAACGCCTGGTCTTAGTGGACTATATCCGAATCCAAACAACCAACACACTTTTAATTAATCGCTCGATAATTTTATAATTAATAAAAAAGGAATCACCTCTGATTGAGGTTCTGGCTGATATGTACATCTATTATCAGGCAGTACATCTCACTTGACGATATTTGTCAGAGGAAGAACAATTGTTTGTATGCATCAGAAGTCTGATTAGTGTGATATGTTACTAGTAGACATCGGATTTTTAGGCACTAAAAATTGCAGTTTTAGGCGCCTAAAATAAGCTCAAAATTTGTAAAATTAGGCTCTATTTTAATGAAAATAGGCATTTTAGGCACATCAAGGTATCATACTTATTTCTTTCACTGAAATTTTTAGTTATACACTAAAATACGCACAAAAAAGTATGTTTAAACATTAAAAAAGAATACTATATTATATTTATAAACAGAGCTGCACAAATTTAATATATTGAAACTAATGAAATAATGATTATTGATATCAAGATTACTCATTTTAAGTTATTGAAATTCAGTTCCATGCTCAGACTTTATTATAATTATCTGCACAGTACACCACCAGAATTTTTTCTAAATTCTCCACAGTTAACCTTTGCCTTTTGTCACTGAGAATCATTTTGAAAGCAGAAAAACTTCTTTCAACCGAAACTGATGTGAGAGGCGCAAATTTTAAATTAGGTACAACAGAAACATCAATACTTACTGGAACATTTACACTTTCCCCCGATATCACTCTTGATACTTTTTCCAACAATGAAAATCCTACATTCTTATTTAATACGTTGTCCCACTTATTTTTAACTTTTTTTTCCCAGTTTCGCCCAAAGCAGAATGTATGTTCACTTGAGCTTCCTTTACTATTGCTATTTGGGCTACAAAAAGATTGTTTTTCACGTTCTAATTGTTCAATGCTTGCAGGTATGAAAGAAAAGTTTGATGTTATGTAGGCAATATCGTGTTTCACTCGTGAGTCATTCAGACAATCTTTCACTGCTTTCACACACGCTGCACTATTAGTTTCAGGTAATTTATCAATAACTGTGACCACTTCTTTAAAATACTTAGAATAATACACCACTGACTGAATCCAGGTTCCCCATCGTGTAACAACCGGCTGAGGTGGGAGTGGGATATCTGGAAAGTTCTCTCTGAATATTGAAATCCTGGATGGAGCTTTACAAAAACATTTTTTTGTGTTAGAAATAAACGAATTGACAAGAGGAAATTCATTCCGGATTGTTTCAGAAACCCAGTGAAGGCCATGTGCTAGACAGGTTACATGCGTGAGGTTAGGATAAAATGTTTTAAGAAGTGGAGCTGCAGCAACCATGTATGAGGCAGCATCAGTACAAAACAACAGAACTTTAGAATCGTCTATATTACCTGAGTATAAAGACTGTAGGCCTTTATTTACAAAATAAGCAATGGCTTGGCTATTCACTTTCGAAAGTTCCTTAACACATACGAGGTGTGGAATCGAAGGTCCATCAGGACTAAGTTTTCCTACTACCATATTTGCTATATACCTATTCATAGGATCTGAGGTTTCATCCACAGAGACCCATATGTAAGAATCACCTATATCCTCCCGAATGGAAGCTAAAGTTTCATTGTATATTCTAAGTAATTTTTTCTTAGGGTCGACTCAGATGGGATATTTTGTTTGCAGTATTTTTGTAAAAACTGTCTTAAAACCGGATTTTCAATTGCATTCCAGGGAATGTTAGCAGCAACAAACGCTCTGGTTAAATCAGCATAGAAATTGCTGCTGAGATTGGATGAAGTAGGCTGTGTTAGTAAAGTTTGTTGCAGTTGATTTTTCTGCTGAGCTTTAGCCTTATGAGCCGCTCCTTGCACATGCTGCTTTAGGTGGCACTTCTTTTCTTGCGAAATCTAAAAATGTAAAGTAAACTGAATTAAAATAAAATCCTAATTGTTGTATTGCCGTATTTCTATCACAAAGTTAGTGGGTTCGAACAATCAAAATTTTAATGAACTGCAAATACTTTAACTATCGGAATTTAAAAGGTTAAAGTGTAGTGGTCTTAAAAAGAATTAAACCTCAGGATAGCTCAGTCAATGTATAAATATTATAGGCCTACTCATTAAAATTAATAGAATTTATATATTTCAACTATTGTTACATACCTGTTTGCTACAAATCTTGCAGAATATTATTTTTCCATCATAAGTGAATTCTGAATATTCTGTTAGCCATTGCCGGATCAATGTAGATTTTGCACTTATATTTTTCGGCATTATCGCGTTAAACTTCACAGGAAAACGTCCTACCGCTCAAAACTTCTCAACACAAATAAGGTGAGGGAAAGAGCAACTGTTAACGAGCATTCAAATGAACCGTTGTTATTGAGATTCAATTGGACAAAAATACAAAGTTCCACTTATTGTTGCATTTCCTGGTAGTGTTAACATTAGGAGGGTCATTCTTTTAAATATTTTGTAACGGTTTACCCTACTAATTCGCAGTTTTACGACTTTTCATAAATATTTCAAAAACACTCTTTCTCCAAAAATTGTGATTTTATGACACTCTGAAGGGCAGTACAGCTAATCGGTTTCAGACCGAAAACAGTCATTTTTATAGTATAGTATATCTCTGAATCGGTAGCAGCACATGTTGTGATTGTTGCCTGCTTCAAAACTAAGGTTGGTTCTTTGTCGGCATTTATGCCTCCAAACATGTTAAATTCGGTGAAATCTATTGCGAGTGTCGTGAGATTCAAAACATTTTGTTTCCTTTATCAATGGTTTCATGGCCGGTGTGAAGCAAACTTTCCACTTTTTAAATGCCTTAAATTTCGCAGTGAATGCATGTATAAATTATAAAAAGTAAGAGTAAAATGCGAAACTTTACAGTGAGTTAGGCATTTTTAGGCGAATATTAACAAATTAGGCTCTAATAACCGTTTTAGGGCATTTTAGGGCACTATAAAACTCTTTGAATGCCTTTCAATTTCCATGAAACACAAATATTAATAATTATTTTTACTTTTCTCCTAAAGAAACAAAATAGGCATTTGCCCTAGAATCCGATGTCTGGTTATTAGTCAGTGATGTATGCAATGGAGGGAAAAGAAACTGGCCACCCCAGCCCATTATCTTCTGCCTTAGTTGCCTTACGAGTGATGCCTTATTGGTATCACTTGATTGATTGTTTGATTGATTTATTGATATAGTTCACAAGTACAAAACTTAATAATATAACAAAAGATCTATAAACAAATGTAGTTCTACATACTAAATATACAATTTCCTAGACTCATTATTTTAACGCAAATCTCAATAATTTATTGGTTCAAACTCATTGGTATCACTTAGAAAGTTCAAATCTGTCTTCGGACAGTTGATTAAACAACAATATAGAAGTAATATTTTAGGGCAATAATATTATTTATATTTACCATTGTTATTCTTAGAACTACATTGCAAAGAGTTATTTTTAAATCTTATAAAGAATGCCCATGTATTCAGTAAAGTTAATTATACAGGGACATCATTTTATTTTTACTTCAATTTTTATTGTACCTGAGTTTTTGAATGTACTTCACTCCCACCCCTTCTACTAATGAAGTTTCAACTGTTTTCCAGACAGAATCAAGGCCGCTTATAGTAAACAGCACTGAGTTACTGAGTATAGTACGTTCCAGAAATATGTTCGCGTTTTCCAGTGACGAAAGAACTTTTAATATTGAATCATATTTTCGCACAGGTACTGTCCGTTTGCCTACGTCACATCCCGATTTCCCCCACCTGCTTCTGCACGGCCCTCTGTAAAAGCAGGGCTGTCTTAGCTCTTTTCTGAAAACATTAATTTCTGTTAGGAATTCGACGTTTACGTAATATTACAGAACTGTTTAAAATAACTTAAATAAAAGGGCCTCGTTAAGTAATTAACTGTCACGTGATTTCCTCCTTTCTACGATCCTGCGGCATAACCATTTGGACGGAGAGTAGATAGCATGTCCGAGTAATTTTATCTATGCGGGTCGGGCAGAAGTGAAGATTGAATTTACATTACATAAAGTACTCTTTTATAGAGTAGGTACAGAATTATTTCAACATGAGATACTAGTACGAAGGACGAAACTGGTAATTGGAATTAGATGCAATAGTCTATAGTGCGATAATATGCACAAAAGAACTGAAGCCTCTAGGCTATCGAAATGAATGGCTACCATCTTCAAAAATGTGTTTAAATATCCATTTTATGATTATTTTTCAATTGAACTTCATTATTCTCTATATTGTACGCTAATGTGCTGTAGACAGTATAATATACACTACATAATGAACACATTCGCATGGATAGCTCAGTTCGTGAGTAAAAACACTCATTCTTAATACAGTACTGCATTTTGATTAAATAAAAATCCCAATGAAAATTGTCGAACACAAAATCGCGATATTTCCTAGTTTACGTAAATGGATGAAGTACTTTTCTTCCCTCTTATACCTAATAAAGTGATGTGTTTGTGTTTTACGCCAGTATCATCGAACTCCAGTTGTGGAAGGGGGTAGCGAACGGGTTTTCCGGTTCTCTAAAGGTATAGCCAGGTTAATATTAAAAATGTTAGTAAAAA
Organism: Periplaneta americana; assembly: GCF_040183065.1. Classification (NCBI taxonomy): domain Eukaryota; kingdom Metazoa; phylum Arthropoda; class Insecta; order Blattodea; family Blattidae; genus Periplaneta; species Periplaneta americana. Next base: position 106,519,853 of record NC_091132.1, read on the forward strand.
TAAAATGATGTTCCTGTACTACTCTGTTGGTTGTATCTTCATCATGGAGCATTCTTAAAGTTGCCAACTTTTTTTTTTTTTAAGAAAATACGGGAGGCTAAGGAATCGACAAGATTTCACATAGAAAATGTACAAATTATCCAGTTCGATTATTGTAAAGAACTTTATTCTACACTTCGGCGGCTAAACTTAAATTTAGAGTATTTTGAGACAGATTTTGACTCCCGTAATAGTTGAAATCTATTGCAAATTGCAGTTAAGATTTGATTAAATGCGTCATGTTCCTGTATCGAACATTCGTCCAATTTATTGTTCATGAGATAAAACATCCTTTTTGTATGAGCATTAGTAACTATTTGGTACGTTTAGAATAAAACTCGTCAGTTTTTCAACTTTATGACATTACTGTAAAATAATTTGATTTTAAACGAGTGAGCACTAAAATTCATTTATGGAAAGCATTATCTTCTACAAAGACTGCACATTTTAGTGCTTCTCAAAATTCATTATATAAATCATCATCATTCATGGAAAAATCAAATGTTTCGAATGAAAATTTTCAAAGTATGCAGAAATAAGGGAGAAAAATGCTCGAAGAGAAGAAAAATACGGGAACCGGGAGTCTGTTAAAAATTAGGGTCAAATACAGGAGATCCCAGGAAATAAGGGAGATTGGTAACCCTAAGCACTCTACTGTATACGAATACGCAGGGAATTTTTAGACCATGAAAAGGTAGTTTATAAATTAATATGCCGAACATTATTGGGATGTATAAATTACACTGCGCAACAACTATTTTGTTACAGAACTACTGGAATAATTTGAGGTCGCAGAGTTCGAAAATAGCCACGAAAGTTTTTTATTGATTATGGTTTCTGTGTACAAGAGATTAACTTTTTCATAATTTTGGTAACAGTAGATCTGTACATACAATAAATCTACGGTGTAACCCTAGCAATACCAACGGGGGGGGCTCTAAGGCCCATAGTTCAATTTTTCATTATTAACTCATTAAGTATTTCGAAACAGATTTCCAGTTGGACCGTGAACTGACAAACTTTGAAATATTTTTAAAATTATATTCATAAAAAAATAATTTAAAAATTGCGAACTTATTATGGGTTAGTAAAAGAAAGGGTCGGAAAATTCAAGTTTATTTATATTTTATTTTCCATTGTTGTTTGAACATTTGAAATATTTATTTCTCTTCAACAGAGGTATTAACAGCTGGCGGGTTTTTATTACAATTTTCTTGTATTTCTCATGTTTTCTGTTCATAGACATAGTCGGATAGTTATGTCGGCGTCTGCAATTCGTGAAACCTCCATGGAGAGACTAGACGAATCGGATACAAAAACAAGTGAAGTTGAGGACAACATTGAAGAAGGTCGATTGTCTAATTCTGAAGTTGAAAATGAGGATACACACAATGTGTCAGTTAGAGGAGAAATCTATGCATAAAAATCTGAACGTGTGTTACACAACCTTACGATCCTGACGCCAACCTGTGCAGAATTTTAATGGAACTTCGTAGACAGGGCAAAGTGAATTCTATGATGGAAGCAGTACAGCAGTTCCTTACACCACATATCATGAACTGATAGAAGTCCACTACAATGAAGAAGCTTCTCGTCTAGGTACAGCACACACTGATGAAACTGAGTTGTTTTGCTACATTGGTTTGTAGTTGGTAATGGGCACGACCACGACACGACTATACCAATCCAAGATCTGAGCTCTTTCCTGCAAGGTCGACTAATCTATTACGGAGCAATTTGTGGAACTCGGATCTTTGAACTAACAAAAATTCTTAGATTTGACAAGAACATAAGGGCACTACGCCGCCAGAATGACAAGTTTGCACCACTGAGGGAATTATTCCAAAGCCTCAATGAGTTCTTTCCCAAGTATTACGTTATAGTCATAATTACGAGGGTCTTATATGTAATGTTTTTCGAATTATATAAATAAATGACATTTATAGTTCTAATTAATGGATGTAAAACAAAGTAGTATAATTTGAAAAATATAAAATAAACATTTTATTTGTGAGCTTGTGAGGCCTCCCATTGGTAATGCACGTTACAGATTATGGGTTGGTATTGCTAGGGTTAAAGGTAGATATAAAACAAAGTTAAGTCCTTATTTTGAAATGTATAATATTATACTAGTGTATATGTATCAACTCACCATTTTTGTCGTTTCCTAAATAATTTGCTTTTAGATTTCCTATTGTACTCTGTGTCAGGAGTATCTTTGCAATGTGTCAATAGTAATCAGTAAGCATGTGTTTGTAGTCATTTCCTTGGTACCTTTTCTTCCATCGAGAATAGATACTGTTGTAATCGCTCGCCATGTTCATCACTGACACTTTCATTATTTAGCTGTGAAAAATTCCTGACGAAAATGCAAGAAATGGAGTTAAGGAACATGTTGCAGTCCATCTTTTCGTACGCACTAACCAGATATCCCACCAATTATAATTTCACTAGTAATAAATTTTGAACCACTACTTCCCAAGCCAGTTTTTCAAAATATTTGATCTTAATGAGTTCCCTTATTTGTGGCCTAACAAATATTCCTTCTTTTATGTTATAATCACTTACGCTTTTAAACTTCCCTCGTACGTACTTAAAAGTTCCACTCATTATATTTGATTGCCTTGACTAAGATTAGGGTAAATTAGGGTGTGTTGGACAGTCGGGCATGTTGGACACTTTGTACTTTAACGTGTTACCTCGCCACTTGTGGGCACCACATTCTGCTAGAAGTCAATGACGGAAGTAGCCCCAGAATGTGGTGCCCACAAGTGGCGAGGTAACACGTTGAAGTACAAAGTGTCCAACATGCCCGACTGTCCAACAGACCCTAGTTTACCCTATCATTAAGGCAATTTTAATATGTAGTGTTGGCAAAAATCATTCTGTTTTGTTCCACTAGTGCAGGGATGCAGAACTGGGCGCCAATTGTGGCATACGTCACAAGTCGAAATACTTCATTCATCCCTTCCTTAACCCAACGCGTCATGCATATGAGAGAGTAGAGAGGATTTGTATTCATTGTCTACTGGAGGAATTCAGCGCTATGTCGTTCGGAAAGTTTAAAGAGCAATGGGAAATATTAATAATTCTGTATTGAAGACAATCACAAAGAACGTATGAGTTGTGTGTTTGCTTCTACATACGTATGTGAGCAAACATTCTAGAAAATTAACTTCATTAAGAGCGATGATCGCTCTAAATTGACAGATGTACATATGATTTCTTCGTCAGGTTATAGGTCCATACATATTCAGTATAGCCTAATATAACGAAATTGGTGAACAAAAAAATAATAATACAGAGATCTGACGCACGTTGTAGTTGAAACTAAGTTAATTGGAAGAATAATTTTCCTTATATTTACATCAGACAAGAGATGTGTTTTAGTTTCTATTATGATACCTATATAGTCAATTTCATTTACACTAGACGTTTTGTGCTTTTATAAGTATAATAAAATGTTATGAATGATATAGGCTAATTTTTAAATACAATCTACAGGTTTAAATACCAATATAAGGATAAGGTATTTAATCTGATATTTTATAGGAACACATTTTGAATGGAAGTAGGCTACTAATGTAATTTTATTCATGACTGATATTTCCCTAATCTGCTAAGACTACTACATCAAGAAAAAAAATATATATATATATATATATATATATATATATATATATATATATATATTAACATTTAGTAGGTTTCTGGCTTCAGGACGAATTACTCCGAATTGACAGACGTAACACAGTTCACTCAATAATTGCTAACAAATTAAGGGAACATAGTGAATACGATGTATATGAGGAAGTTCATTGTCTTTCTACGGAAGGATCTACATGGCGTGCTGACATCATAATATTTGACCGAAATAAAAAACTGGTCTCATTCTTGACTCAATAGTAAGGTTTGAAATTAATGAAGATCAAAAAAGCAGTCCACACCTGTGGAGTAACGGTCAGCGCGTCTGGCCGCGAAACCAGGTGGCCCGGGTTCGAATCCCGGTCGGGGCAAGTTAACTGGTTGAGGTTTTTTCCGGGGTTTTCCCTCAACCCAATGCAAGAAAATGCTGGGTAACTTTCGGTGCTGGATCCCGGACTCATTTCACCGGTATTATCACCTTCATATCATTCTGACGCTAAATAACCTAGATGTTGATACAGCGTCGTAAAATAACCCAAGAAAATAAATCAACGAAGCAAGTACATGAAGAGAAGCGCGCTATTTACCTCCATGCTGTGATGATTTCAGTCATAAATATAATATGCAGAATTGGAATGTCATTGGACTTATGTTTGGTACGCGAGGAACAATTCCCAAATTTACATTGGAGATCCTCAGAAAATTAAAGGTTCCTGAAAAGACTCTTCAGACAATTGCGTCAACCATTTCAAATCTTCATTGAACATCATCAATCACCATCTCTATTCATCTTTACAATATTCAGTGTATATTATTTATTTTGAATAAATTTTTATCGTTTTGATAGCTGCCACATCTTGTCGCTGAATATTATTATTTTTATTTCATTATGTATTTTTCTACCATTAATTTACATGTTCTGTTTTATTCATTTGAATTGATTAGCATGCGGGTATTTTGAAACGAAGATTTGGACGGCTATCATTTCGATATACTAGTATCAGTTCACGTTAATCAATTTAATTGAAAAGAGAAATTTTATTACAAACCGTATAGACGTTTTGCATTCTTTTACATACCATTAGACATGTAATGAAAAAAATGCGAATTTGTTGAAGTAATGTAATTATTTTGGTCGGAAATAGTACTTCGTCATTTTTTACGGATCATTCAACTCTCATGGACTGTGGAAGGGAAACCAAGCTTTCCCCATGCTTCCACTCCTCTCTCTGTCAAAGTTCTGCATCCCTGCACTAGTGGTTTATGTTGAACATATTTTTCCTCTGGTATTTAGGCCCTATGATACTCGAAAATGAACGATCTTCAACTTATAATCTTCACTCTCTGTAAATCTGACTACTTGCATAAAAACAGCATTTAGTACAGTATATCCTAATTGTAGTCCTGGTACAAGGAGTACGACCTTCAAATGCCCACACACACACCATTGACATCAAGCATAAGAAATACAAATAATAAGAATCTCTTTCAGACTGTCGTAAGTTTCCTTCTTTTTTCTTTTGTTAGTAGAGTAAGCAACTGGAGTAGTAGAAAATAAATTACCGTTGTGAAGAAGGGCAGCTTTCAAACTGTGATGGAACAAGTGAATAAAAAGTCTTCACTCATGGGGATCGTATTCTGTATTTTTAAATTGTTTAAACTTATTTTATGACTCTTTATCGACTCCGATGTTTATTTAGAATCTGAGTAAAATGAAGGTGGTGAATGCTAGCGGAATGAGTCCATGGTCCAGCGCCGAAAGTTACTCGGCATTTCCTCTTATTGGGTTGAGAAAAAATCCCGGAGGAACTTGAACCAGATAACTTGTCCGTACCAGGATTTGAACCAGGGCCCGCTCGTTTCAGGGTCAGACATGCAAACCGTTATTCCACAAAGGTGGACTGCTCTACGTTGAGAGCGCACGTACGATAGTGGACATTGTTGCGAAATTTTATGTTCTTTACATGTGAATCGAAGGGAAGAAATTCTTTACGTCAGTCTTTGAAAGTAGAGACCCTCGCGTCTGCTGGCAACAAATTCTACTCTTGCAATCGAGAACTTAATAATTCAGCTTCCGATTTACTTAATTCACATATCTTAATAAATCATTAAGCTAGCCTTGAGTAATAAAGTGACGACGTTTCTTTAACGGACTGCCATAGAATTCTTCTTACTTTTCTTTGGATATGCCTGCCTTGGGTTTTACTTGATGATTCTGGGCTGGATTCGTATATCTGTGGCAGGTTTGATACAAATAATTTATCTCCGTGCTATCGGTCGGATTGCAGAAGGGAGATTACGAAATTTACTGTTTTTTTTTTAATAAACGAGTCATTCGTACAATCGGTGGACAAGGCAAAAGTAGCAGTCGGTGGTATGATCTTTGGGTCCTTTCCAGATCATAGGTATTGGAGAATGGTATTTTGCTTGTTTAAGCTACACTTACAGATTGAATATACAGGAAGCACAACATGTATAAGGCCACTGACCTTACGTCTAAACCGTTGTTTATAATGTCTGTGTCAATGTGATCAATTTTCGCCTTTCTTTCGCTACGTAAGTTCACCCAAATAAAACAAAAGTTCTCACTACTATTCAAACATTTCCGGTGCATTCTTCATTACATTACAAAATACTAGTCGTTTCAGCTACAACACAGCCACCGGAATTGCTCAGTCGGCGGAGGTGCTAGCCTTCTGATCCGGAGCTGCGATCTGGCTTGGGTTCAATTCTCGATTGGCTTACTTGGTTGTTTTTTTTCTGTTTTCCTCAAGCGCAAGGCGAATATCAGGTAATCTCTGTCGAATCCTCGGCCTTATCTCGCCAAATACCATCTCGCCATCACAAATTCCTTCGACGTTAAATAACCAAGTAGTTGATACAGAATAGTTAAATAATCAACTAAAATATACAACAGGGATTGCATAACTTAGAAAGCATGATGGAATATTCAGATTGTCAATTTCTATAAATGAGTACAATATAATATTTTATTACTCAGTCAATGACAAATCAATATAAAATAATGACTTATTTTATAGTCATTAAGTTTTATACATGAATTACAAAATTGCGAACGTTTTCGCCTATTCAGGCATCCTCAGGCAGAGTTGTACAATATCTCAATGTCACATACGTAGCTATTGGTGGTGAGTACTATTTGAATTAATTATGTACAAGCCATATCCATTAATAAAATGTAATATTACAGGTAGTAAACTTAATAATGTTAAAATGTTAAAACCATTTAGTAATTAAACTTCATAATATGTGGAACTCTTGTTCAGTCCAATGAGTGGTGAATATCTGAAATGTATAAAAATATAATAGAAATGGGAATATCAAATGTAAATTGTAATCGAATTGGATATTTAAAAGTACTCACGTCGATTTAAAATGTGACAACTGCATAGTTAGCAACTGTATGGATTACTATAACATCCTGTGTTTAATGTAAATTATCTGTAATGAAATAATAATTGATATCAATTCTAGTAAAATTTTTGAAAAATGAATTGGAGGGCTAAATTATGGAGGTACTTACATAGTGGTGAGACGACCTGCTGGTATTAGGACTGTAACTGGTATGACGTGGGGGAAGTGTATATTCGTGTAAACAACTACGCGGAAGGATACTGTGTGGTGACGGGGTTAGAGGTTGTATAGGGGATTTCGGATTTGGGTTAAATTTTCATTAAGAGAACAGCATTCTTAATGATTTGTCATTGACTGAGTAATAAAGTATTATATTGTATTCATTTATAGGGATTGCATAGTAAAATGTTTTACTAGGAACTGAAATATTTTTAGTATCCTGTGTAGTTGATAATCATTTTGACACAAAGATACCGTTGTGATCCTACAATAGCAGATCAGTCTAACTTCGTATTCTCCCGAGCCCTCCTCCCACCACCTAGTGTATTACTACCCCAAAAATACCATAAAATCTGATTATATCTGCTTCCGCTGGTTCGAGTGTTTACAAATCAGATTTGGTTTAAGAGTTACAATCAGTTTCTCGTAGTTTATTCTCCTTAAATTGTAAGATTTATTTAGAAATAGGAAAATGGTGATTGGTACCTCAAAATTCGCTACATATCTCATGATATTTTCAGGTTAAATAACAATAATAGTAATAATAATAATAATAATGATAATAATTTAATAATTTATTTATTTAATCTGGCAGAGCTAAGGCCAGTAGGCCTTTTCTTCCGCCAGCCAGACTCTAATTCTAATTGAATACAATTGGCTTTTGAGTCATTCCACGTCAAATCTCACAGCAATAAATAACGACCTTCTCGGAAATGGTGGAATTTTTTTCATGAATTCCAGACATCAAATAAGGAGACCCGTATTTTTTTATTTTCACAATTATTAATTATTTGTGTAGTTATAAATATTTGAAGTTACGCAAATTATGCGCGCACTGTTACATAAACTCACTTGGAACTCTGTGGCTACATATAGTTGAGATTTGCGGTTTCGCGCATTTGAAAGACGAAATAAAACACTTTTTATTAATTTAGGCCTATCACAAATAAAATCAAAATTGGCCTCTTTTTTAATCGTTTCTTTTTCAAAGCAAAATTACTATATTAAATAGCCAAGTTAAAAACCTGAAAAAATATAGACTTGTTCGCTGATGTATTATCTGTAAGCTACTGCATTTATAAATATGGGATCGGCTCCCATACATTTGTAACAATTTCTTTTCCGGAGGCATCCACGCGCTTGCGATGCCCAGCTAATGAACTGCTTGCAGTCATAGGCTAGAAGGCTGCCCGGGGAAAGTTTTACGAAATCCCCCGTTGCATCTGATGTCACCATACTAATCATCAAATGATTAATACCTTAAGGAACAGTAAATATCCTATCTAAAGTTATTTTCTTATTGTCAGCACAGCTAAGAGGGGAAGCCCTTCACAGTGTGAATGTTTAGACTGTAATATAGCCAAGTGTTTGATGATAGCAAGGCTGGGTAAGGCAGTAAACTTTATGGCAGTAAACAGATGCCAGGAGAGAAAAATAATAGTTTGGGTTTGAATTTCGCGCAGTGACGTGACTTCTATACAACATTAGTGATGGTAAAGATAGCGTAATATATAACAAGTGTTTAAATCCATTTGCCTTCCTAATCACGCTTTTAAAAAGAAAAGTACACTAAGACGCGTAAGCCGCGACTTATTGATAAAAAGCTCAATTTAAAGGAGTCTTTCAATGTGCAAATATGTGATTCGTTCCGTAAAAATCAATTTCCGGATAGGTCAGGTCAAATTAATTGTGAAGCCGGTAGTTCTTGTGATATTAATAAACATGAATCAAATGAAAGTGCGGACAGAGAAAGTGATTATCCCAGTTCTTCTTCTAGCAGTTCTATGGATACAGAGCTAGAAATCAGTAATATTGAGGAATTAAACAAGAGTTTGATGTCAATAGAATCCCCTATTAAGAAAAGAAAGCTATAACAAACACGATACCCCCGTGAAAATTTTCAAAAGTGAAAGGCTCCCTAGTATGTAAAGTTTTTCATGTAGAAGATGCATCGTCATCCCTTCAAAAGTCAGCCATATTTTATATTTTACGGAATGCAAAGAAATGTACAACCTGAAAATTACATAGTTATTGCAGACTTTTCTGAAAATTGTTCATTTGTAATACAAGATTCAATACAAGGTGTGCATTGGAACATATGCCAAGCCACAATACAATGTATTATTTTATTTCTATTTCTCTTGTTTGTAATTTTATTTTTATTCTGGATATTTAAATAAATGAATGAATAAATAAATAAATAAATAAATAGATAACTAAATAAGTAAATCCTTTCGTGGTATATTTTATCTGTACAATTAAAACAGAAACCGTTCTCAAGTTGTACGTACGAAACAAAATATGTGCTTACAAAGATAGGAGATCAACACCATATATACATATTAAAATAGCGAGTGAAGAAAGACAAAATAGGAATTTTGAATTTTCATGGTATAAGAAATATCCTTGGCTAACAGGGTGGTCTTAGACAAATAAGTTATATTGTTAAATCTATATTCTGTTTGGGGGTAAAAATGAGTGGTCACCATCTTCTTGTGTGGTCAGTGTCACAAAAAAATTTGAGAGAAAAGCCGAGAAACATGTGCTATATAAAAAGATACAAGGCAAGTAGATATTTTCGGCTATCCAGTATATACACATCAACTTCGCCACTGCTAGACACAGGCTAGATTTTGTCTTTGTCAGGAGCATATTGCACCCTAGGCACTTGGTAAGGTGACCATACGTTCCGATTAATCGGGATTGTCCCATTGTTTAGCCTTGAAAAATCTGTCCCGACTTTTTTTTTAAATAAATAAACTTTTGACCCGATTTTTGGCGTAAGTTTGGAAGTTATAAACTTTTTAAAAGTGTACCCATAAATTTTACCTATAATACCTGCATCTTGTGGACATGGAAGATTTCTCTAAATGCTAAAGATTGTATCTGTTAACGATGGCAATTTTTAGGTTGGTACTACCTGTTTTGTTTATCGATAGAACGTTGTTATTGGAGATCTTTTTACCGTTTTCTGTTCAGTTGTCAAGTTCAGCTAGGGCTTTAATCAATTTAATGCGTGTTTACAGCGAACATTAGAACTAAGCTCTACTCCTTAGCAATGCCAAAGAGGCAATGTAAATTTACAGAAGAGCCTGAAATGAAATTTCTATATTTAGAGCTACGGTAAATAACTATTTAGCTGAATATAACTGAAATATTTATTTTTTCATATTTTCTTGCAAAGTTTTAGTTGCTGATTGCAATAGCAACTTCAGCTAAGTATGATTGGAGTAAAGAAAGTACATAAACTTCTTTAGAAGCCTAATTTCTGACTTGAGCTAAAAATGTAAATTTACAGAAGAGCCTGAAATGAAATTTCTATATTTAGAGCTACGGTAAATAACTATTTAGCTGAATATAACTGAAATATTTATTTTTTCATATTTTCTTGCAAAGTTTTAGTTGCTGATTGCAATAGCAACTTCAGCTAAGTATGATTGGAGTAAAGAAAGTACATAAACTTCTTTAGAAGCCTAATTTCTGACTTGAGCTAAAAATTAATAAATTTCAAAGTGCATTTAAATTCTTCTTATTGCTATAAAACTATTTTTAACAAGTTGTTTAATCAACTGTCCGAAAACAGGTCTAAACCTCACAAGTAATAGCAACAAGGCACTACTTATGAGGCAATTAGGCCAGGAGATAATGGGATAGAGTGGCCAGTTCCTTTTCCCCTTTTGACAAGTATCTTATCATCCAGTCTGCTGTCAAAAAATCTGAAAGTTATAATTTATAAAACAGTTATATTACCGGTTGTTCTTTATGGTTGTGAAACTTCGACTCTCACTTTGAGAGAGGAACATAGGTTAAGGGTGTTTGAGAATAAGGTGCTTAGAAAAATATTTGGGGCTAAGAGGGATGAAGTTACAGAAGAATGGAGAAAGTTACAGAGCACAGAACTGCACGCATTGTATTTCTCACCTGACACAATTAGGAACATTAAATCCAGACGTTTGAGATGGGTAGGGCATGTAGCACGTATGGGCGAATCCAGAAATACATATAGAGTGTTAGTTGGGAGGCCGGAGGGAAAAAGACCTTTGGGGAGACCGAGACGTAGATGGGAGGATAATATTAAAATGGATTTGAGGTAGGTGGAATATGATGGTAGAGAATGGATTGATCTTGCTCAGGATAAGAACGAATGGCGGGCTTATGTGAGGGCGGCTATGAACCTGCGGGTTCCTTAAAAGCCAGTAAGTAAGTAAGTAATTTGAAATTACTATTAGTGTTATTTAATGTCATTATTGGTATGTGTATTCGTCTTATGGTTAAATTTATATCAAATAAATATTGGATATTAGAAAAACATGGTGTCCCACTTGTTTCCTACAGAAAGTGATTAACGTTCCACTGTTACTCTAAAAAATTATGGTCAACCTACATGTGGTCCGTTCTATTCAACTTATGAGCTACTGTTTTCATTCAAGGTGTTAGTTTTACAATTTCGTCGCTTTCGAAGCTAGAGTCTTGGATACCCCTGCGTGTTGAGCTAACTTTCTTATCGGTTACGTCGAAGACTATTACAGCCTATAGCCTATGTCACGGAGATGTTTGGTCTGATCGCGATTTATGCACCATTTTTATTGTAAAATGAGCCAATTGCTCTCACTTTTTCAATAAATTCTGGACAGTCGAATCGCATAGTTATATAGTTCCATACAAATATAGCACGACGCTTTTGCACAATTTCTTTCTTAATATAGATTACTTATCGTAAATGAAGATTCACTATTCCCATGTGTGTTGCATTGCCACGATATAAACTAAACTGGACTGGGTGCAACTCAGATGTTTACCAGAGCTCTATGTCGTCTTTTGAACCTGTTTTTATCAATCCGTACTACGCAACACAAAACCTTCCCACGCTCGACCTTAGAGAAATGTACGCACTATTTTCTCGTCCGTCGCTTTCGATCTTTAATAATAAAAGGTCGACTGCTTTACTTATTTCCTAGTGAAAGCTCTGCAGATTCAACAGAACACACCTGCGATACGCGTTAATTAAAGAGCATAAAACCAGGTAATAATTTTGTCATATTATACCAACTTGGTGAATTATAACACTACATAGACCTATCAGATGACTTCAAAGGCTTCTAAAATTTATGAATGGAACTTTATCTAGTTACTAGCCCAATCGTATACAAAGCTGTTTCGAGCATGCCTAATTACGTAATTATTATTCTCTGAACACAAGGAACAACCGTGACTTTGTACATCGACGTCACACATTTTTCACTGTACCATATATTTATTCTGGCTTGACTTATTTACTCTCAGAAATCATGAAATCGAGGTTATGAATTCCTACGGAAACCAAGTAAAGGCTGGTCCACAATAAACGGGGGACGGACACTACAACGGAAACGAGAACGGTAATATTGTTAAAATAAATGTATTTAAAAGCGAACATTCACAATTAAGTATTGTAAATGCCAGGGGCGTATTTTGCGGGCTACCGGGGCTACCCCAAGGAAATTACAAAAGAAAAAGTTTATAATATAACATAATGTAATAATTTTGTATCATTAGTTTTACCATAGTAATTAAAATTAAAGTAATTGTTAGATATATTTTGTGTAATAATAGAGTCAGCGGTAGCCCAAACCCTTTAACCAGTATACGCCACTGGCTCACATTTAAATACATTTTTTTAACATTATTTCCGTTCTCGTTGTCGTTGTCGTTTCCGTTCCCAGTTTATTGTGAACCAGCCTTAACATGTACAGTAAATTTGTTCATGAACGACAATTGGACTCAGTTATACAACAGACCAACTAGCCATTTTCTGAAAATGGGATTTTGCTCTCATCTGCAAGCAAATACAGTAGTTATAACTTAAAAATATTGACATGCTGTCCTATTTTCCACTCTTTGAGCCACCGGCGTAGCTCAGTTGGCTGAGACTCTTGCCTGACGGTTCTGAGTTGCGCTCGGGAGCGGGTTCGATTCTCGTTATCGCTTGGACTTATTACCTCATTGGGGATTTTCCGAGGTTTTCCCAAACCGTAAGCGAAATGTCAGGTAATCTATGGCGAATCCTCGGCCTCATCTCGCCAAATACAGTCTCGCTATTACCTATTCCATCGACGCTAAATAATCGAGCAGTTGATAAACCGTAATTAAATAACTAACAAAAAAAATTACACTCTCGACATTGAGTTGTAGTCCATGGTCACTTGGTTTTCCTCCATATTGTATTCTGTGACAGCAGACCAACACATAGTCTGCAATTGCAAAATTCAAATAGTAGTCATTATAATGTTAAGTAATGTCCTGTTTGATGTTGAAATTATCTTCCTCCCTGTACAGAGTCAGTTGAATTTAAACAAAATTGACACAATGAGTTTATAATTAATTCAAACTGAAAATTTCAATAACTCTAAAAAGTGATATTGCTAGTTTGCGTATTGTTGAATAACTCTGTTCACGTTCTACGTACACGGACTGGTGCACTATTTTACAAATATATTTCTAACTATCATTACCGTACCTTTTCATTTACTGGAACATAATACTTGCACTAAGAATGGGAAGAATTCAAATTAAATTCGGGAATAATTTAATTCATTTTATGAGCAAATGCTGGGTAACTTTCGGTGCTGGACCCCGGACTCATTTCACTGGCATTATCACCTTCATTTCATTCAGACGTTAAATAACCTAGATGTTGATACAGCGTCGTAAAATAACCCTATAAAATAAATAAAAAAAATTTAATTCATTTGCCACGGCTTTCGTAAAACATGATATTTTCCACATATATACAGGCTAAATGTATCAGAAATGATGTTGCACAAATTGGGAGTGAGTTCAGTGGTCTAAAGCGAAAATAATTGTTCCATATACCTATAGCCGGAAACGCGTCATATGAGCGGCAGAGGCCAGCAAAATTTTATTTGGTGTTACTGTTTCTATGATTCTACGATATTCATAAATGCATTTCTATTACGGAAATAGCAGAGTACTTAATGTGAGCGCAAAGGCGGCCACGTCCAAAGGAGATACTGCGCGTGTTCACAGGACGAGCGACCACGTTCACAAGCGAACCACTAGTTGAGGTAGTAACATTAGTTCTGTTTCGTTGTATGTTGTCCCTAAGTAGCTAGAACAAGTGCTAGGGAATAGAATTTAGCGGAAATAAGTAATGCGATGAAGACTGTAAATGAAACAAAACAAAAGAAAGAAGAAGAAAAAAGAAAGAGAGAAAACAGTTCCAAGGAATGCATAACAGCAGAATCGAACATGCAAGACGCTCTCCACTAGACTAGAACCGTCCGTGATGGAAATTGTCTGTATGAAGCGATGCAATACTCCAGGACTTACTTTTATGTATTGTGCAATAATTTGATTTGGTTTTAATTAATGAAATGTGTTTAGCATTACTTGGAGAAAAAAGCATCTTGTTATGGCATTTGATATGTAAATGAAGTAATAGTGTGTGAAAATTGTTATTAACTTGCTATAATTATGTGATGTACTTCCTTTTATTAAAATATTTATGTTTAAACGTCACACTAGGAGGAAAGGAACTGGCCGTCCTACCCCATTATCTCCTATCCAAGTTGCCTCATAAGTGGTGCGTTGTTGGTATTACTTGTGAGATTCGAGGTGGTCCAATTTTACTCGTAGGCTACATCAACACTTATTCTGATTTTTTGATCACCCAGAAGTATACATTTTAATTCTACCAGGATTCGTAATAATTTCACATATTATTTGAATTGCTTCTCTTCTACTATCTGAATGAATAAATTTATTGGAGGTCTTATATTCATATTTTGTATGATAATAGAATGCAATTCGATTATTGTATGTATACCGTCATTATAACGAAAATCTTTTTAGGTTTTAAAAACTTTCTTAATTTAATTTGATAAATTATTTCAGATCAAGGTGCAGTATATATTTTGGTGGAGGTGGATTACGTTTATATTTATTATTGGATTATTATTAGACCTGTCTTCGGATAGCTAACTAAACAACAACATCATACTGTTCACTAGGGATTTAGGTTATAGTAAGATATTATATATTTAGTTTTTATTCTCCTAATCGAGCCAAGTATTAACCCACAGGTGTTGGATTTAAGTTATTCCACTTTTTTAAATCGAATGCAGACAATAACAACATGTATAAAAATGAGCGACGTTGTATAAAAAAATAATACAAATTTTCACTTGACTGAAAATTCAACCCGGGCCCCTGACGTCGCAAGCGAGCATGTTACTGACTGCTTCACCCGGGCAAACGGTATAAAACCGCCACAAAGAGAGCCCGACTTGAACTCGCCACACATACAAATTTACTGGTGTGAATCGCTCTTCAATACTTAAACCTTTTCAACACCAAGAGTCGCGTCATCAATTGTTTCTAAGATTGTGCATAAATTTGATCATGCATTGCATTTGATCATTCTTTGAACCAATCCCAAGAATTCCGTGTGTTATTAGTATTCAAGTGACCTGTTTAGCCTTCAACAGAGGCTCACATGACGTATTAAGAAAATATCATCTCTTTGGACAACTGAACCACCAGCTAACGTAACGACATCTTTATATACGAAGTATGCTGTGAAATTACGTAGCATTTATTTGTAGCAATTAATTTAGTACAGGAATTTCCAGTTTAAATAGTTTCTTAATTTTGGTGAGCGTTTATATTTTTTAGCACTGTCACTAAGGTTTGTGTATTCCTGAGTTTGATTCCAGAACCTGAGCCTCTGCAATGAACCGCATGTTATTATTTCAATATTATCCTCCCATTTACGTCTCGACCTCCCCCAAGGTCTTTTTCCCTCTAGCCTCCCAACTAACACACTATATGCATTTCTGGATTCGTCCATAAGTGCTACATGCCCTGCCCATCTCAAACGTCTGGATTTAATGTTCCTAATTATGTCAGGTGAAGAATACAATGCATTAAGTTCTGCGTTGTGTAACTTTCTCCATTCTCCTGTAACTTCACCCCTCTTAGCCCCAAATATTTTCCTAAGAACATTATTCTCAAAAACCCTTAATCTCTGTTCCTCTCTCTAAGTAAGAGTCCAAATTTCACAACCATACTGAACAACCGGTAATATAACTGTTTTATAAATTCCAACGTTCAGATTTTTTGACAACAGACTAAATGACAAAAGCTTCTCAACCGAATAATAATATGCATTTCCCATATTTATTCTGCGTTTAATTTCCTCCCGACTGTCATTTATATTTGTTACTGTTGCTCCAAGATATTTGAATTTTTTCGCCTTTTCGAAGGATACATTTCCAATTTTTATATTTATATTTCGTACAATATTCTGGTCACGAGACATAATTATATACTTTTCGGGATTTACTTCCAAACCTATCTCTTTACTTGCTTCAAGTAAAATTTCCGTGTTTTCCTTAATTGTGTGTGGACTTTCTCCTAACATATTCATGTCATCCGCATATACAAAAAGCTGATGTAACCCGTTCAGTTCCAAACCCTGCCTGTTATCCTGAATTTTCCTAATAGCATATTCTAGAGCGAAGTTAAAAAGTAAAGGTGATAGTGCATCTCCTTGCTTTAGCCCACAGTGAATTGGAAAAGCATCAGATAGAAACTGGCCTATATGGACTCTGCTGTACGTTTCACTGAGACATATTTTAATTAATCGAACTAGTTTCTTGGGAATACCAAATTCAATAAGAATATCATGTAATACTTCTCTCGTAGCAGAGTCATATGCCTTTTTGAAATCTATGAATAACTGATATACTGTACCCTTGTACTCCCATTTTTTCTCCAATATCTGTCGAATACAAAAAATCTGATCAATAATCGATCTATTACGCTTAAAACCGCACTGATGATCCCAATAATTTCATCTACGTAAGGAGTTAATCTTCTCGCAAGAATATTGGTCAAAATTTTGTACGACGTCAGCAAAAGTGATATTCCTCTAAAGTTACCACAGTTAGTCTTCTCCGCTTTCTTAAAAATAGGTATGATTATGGACTCCGTCCATTGTTCTGATACAATATCCTTTTCCCAAATAGCAAGTACAAGTTTATAAATTTCGCTAGATAATGCCCTTCCACCCTCTTGTATTAATTCTGCTGGAATTTGATCGATACCTGGAGACTTGTACTTTTTCAAATTCTCTATCGCAATTTCGACTTCTGAAAGTGTGGGTTCCGGTATAAATGCCTCAGCAGTTTTATTTCAATTTCGTCCCGATCATTTCTATTTGGCCTATGTATACTTAGTAGTTGCCCAAAATAGTTTTTCCATTTGTTCAGGATTGAATGAGAGTCTGCAAGCAAGTCACCATTCTCATCCTTGATCACGTTTACCCTTGCCTGATATCCATTTTTAAATTCCTTTATACCCTTATATAAATCTCTAATGTTTTTATTCTTACTATTTGTTTCTACCTCATTCAGTTTTTCCTTCAAGTAACCTCTCTTTTTATTGCTAAGTGTACGACTTGGTTCCCGTCTTTCATTGAAATAATTATCTCTATTCGCCTCAACTGGATCCTGTAAGAATTTCAATTTAGCCTGTTTCCTTCTTTATACTACCAAGCAACAATCTTCTTCAAACCACGGTTTCTTTTTCTTAGTTTCATAATAACCTATGCTCTGCTCAGCTGCAATTTTGATACTATCTCTGATATTTTCGCACACGCTATTAACATCTAGCTCTTTCTCAACTTCGTCGGAACTTCCTAAAGTGGCAAACCTATTCGAAATTTCGACCTGATAATGTTGCTTAGTTTCCTCGTCCTGTAATTTCAGAATATTGAATTTACTAATATTAACTTGTTGCTCTACTCGCTTGGCTACTGATAGTCTTTTTCTTAGTTCTCCAATTACCAAATAATGGTCAGAATTACAGTCTGCCCCCCTGAAAGTTCGAATGTCTACTATACTAGTATGTCTTCGTTTATCTATCAAGATGTGATCTATTTAAGTGTGTCCAAGTATATTTATGTATATTCTTATGGGGGAATGTTGTACTTTTGACAATTAAACTTTTTGATGTCGCAAAATTGACTAACCTGACTCCATTGTCATTACTAGTTACGTGTAGACTCTCTTTTCCAATAGTTGGATTAAAAATATCCTCTCGTCCTACTTTAGCGTTGAAATTCCCCAATAAAATTTTCATGTGGCACATGGGATGTGTGATAGACAAAACAGTCTATGCAAAAGATTCTCACGAGCACTAAGGTTTCTCACTGTCAGCAATTTATCTTTCATCGAATTTATCCTGGTGTAACGTAGCTTCATGTTCCATTGTGCACTACAGAAAAATTATGTGGCAACAAATTGATATGCAGTTTAGGCTCGTTAATTAAGGGTCCTACTAGACCAGTCATTTTAAACGGGTGCGCTGCGGAATAATACACTGGTGAACCGCGAGAAAATGGATATTATATGGGTTGCTTCTTATGTGACATTACAATCAACTGAAAGTATACTTTTTTTTTTTTTCATATTTCCTAACAAGAAATTAAGAAAATTTTCATAATAGCTTAACATTACATTCTAATAATTTACTTTCATTAAATTTTACATTTGTATCATAAACTTCAAATAAAGTTACAGAAAAAAAATATGTTAATGCTATTTGTGAATAATGTGTATTTTGCAAATCTAGCTTTCAGATCTCAATATCGATACCCGGCCACGGAACAATTTTTTCCTTTATATTATTCAAATCAGCTTCACAGAAAGCTATACCTGAAAGCTATATTTGCATAATATACGTTACTCTTCGTTAACAGAAAACCACAATTCAAGTCACACAGAGTTTGTATGCACTCAATATTGGGTCTTTGACGGCCTGTCAGCCCACTTGAGGTATAGTCCGGATCAGCTTACTTAATACTGTAAGGGTGAAACACCTAACCTTTTTCCCCATTATTACATATGCTAGTGGATTATGGTGATTTTCTAGTTTGAAGATTGAATTTTCTTTTGCCAACTTCGTTTCTAATTTCGATACTGATTGTTAGAAATACTACTACTGGTAGTGATGTTCTAACTGTTATGTTGGCAGCAGGATCAGCTGTTGTCAGCAGTGCAAATTTTGAAAATTCAAATTGTTCTAGATTTTTGAGCCGATTACTAGAAGCTAGTGAAATTCGAACATACTAATAATTAATTAATGCCAGTATTATATTAACACATAATAGTTATTTTATGTGTTGCGTTGTGGTTACAATTCAAGATTATAGTCAGATAAGTGTAAATAAATATAACTACGGTATGTTACATGCACTTGGGTAATCGATAAAAATACAACAGCAATTATAACTAGAGTAGCAAAATTATTGGGCGTAAGTAAATATTCTTACGCATACATTTCAAAGCGGCATTAGGTTTTCGGAGTTTGTACTAATCATTTCACGTGTTCAAAGAAAATATATTTTTAGGTTAGGTCTTGTGAATCGTAAACTGTTTAGTCAAAGCAATGAATTTAATATTGTCAGACAAAATACATTTTCATACTATATCATATTAATCTACTAATTTCCAACATAATGTGCGAGACGTCCAAGAGGAAAATATAGGCCTACTCTTTCACAAATTAATGAACCATTCAGAAAACACCTCTCAACATAAAGATGAGATATAATGAATAAGTAAATAAGCAATACATCGTTATTAATAGTACATTATCATTATTATTATTGTTATTATTATTATTATTATTATTATTATTATTATTATTGTTGTTGTTGTTGTTGTTGTACATGGCATTGTGATTTTACCCTCTTTAGTGATATCTGGTATTAGTTGGCAAAACTGAAGAGACAGCCAAATTAGCCTTTTAGGAACTACTCCTATGTGATCCTCAGTATATGCGGATATAGAGGGGAAAATTTGAGCCGGTGTCCAGTGTAATTCCTGGGTAGCTCAGTCGGGAGAGCGTTGTTGTGCTCAACCAAGGACCCGGGTTCGATATTCGAAACCGGGAACAATTTTTCCCTTGAAATTATTCAATGCGTATTTTGTTTCGGTGCTTCTCAACCTTTCTTGCCACATGCAAGTTTTTACCATTTATCACACAATAATTCCGAACTATTTATTCATTCATAATGTTCTGTCCAAGGCAGGTCTTTCACTGCAAACCGAGCATTCTCCAATCTTTCCTATTTTCTGTCTTCCTCTTTGTGTCCGCATGTGATCGATATATCTTAATGTCGTCTATCATCTGATATTTTCTTCTGCCCCGAACTATTCTCTCGTTCACCATTCCTTTCAGTGCATCCTTAGGTAGGCAGTTTCTTCTCAGTCAGTGACCAAATCAATTCCTTTTCCTCTTCCTAGTCAGTTTGAGCATCATTCTTTCTTCATCCACTCTTTCCAACACAGCTTCATTTCTTATTCTGTCTATGCACGTCACACTCTCCATTCTTGTCCATATCCACATTTCAAATGCTTCTATTCACTTCTCTTCACTTCGTCGTAACATCCATATTTCTGCCTCATACAATACTACACTCCACACAGAGCACTTCACTAGTCTCTTCCTTGGTTCTTCTTCCATAGGTCCGCAGACGATGCTCCTTTTTCTATTAAAAGCTTCCTTGGCCATTGCTATCCTCCTTTTTACTTCGTTGAAGCGACTTACGTTACTGCTTATAGTACATCCCAAGTATTTGAAGCTGTGACTTGCTCTACTGCCTCATTTATAATTCGCGAGTGTACCTACTTTATTTCTCTTCCTATGACCATGGTCTATGTCTGTTGACTAAAAAATGATATGCATATAAAAATGAGAGACATTTTATTTTATGTTTTAATACATATAGACCTACAAGTACCAGTTTTATTTCTATTTTATGGCTCTCATTCTTTCCTACAATTCTAAAAAGAACCCCCCCCCATAGGGGGAAAAGTAAAAAAAAAAAAAAAAAAAAAAAACGCTAATTTAAGCTATCAGATGAGGTAAGCTATATAGTATATTAACCATTAGAAATAAGAAGCTGGAGAAGATGATGATAATAATAATAATAATAATAATAATAATAATAAACAGTAATGAATGAATTCTTTTTCTGTTCTGGTTTGACATTTATTTTTTTATTTTTTATTTTAGTAGGTTAGTAGGTTATTTTACGACGCTTTATCAACAGCTTAGGTTATTTAGCGTCTGAATGAGATGAAGGTGAAATGAGTCCGGAGTCCAGCACCGAAAGTTACCCAGCATTTGCTCGTCTTGGGCTGAGGGAAAACCCCGGAAGAAACCTCAACCAGGTAACTTGCCCCGACCGGGAATCGAACCCGGGCCACCTGGTTTCGCGGCCAGACGCGCTGACCGCTACTCCACAGGTGTGAACTTGATATTTCTTAGGCGTGTTCTTTGCGGATAGTGTTTTGCGTTTTTGTAATTACATTGTCCCATAGTCAAAATACTAATATAGGAGTAGGAAATATCTTAGAATAATAAATTTCTAAAGAGAAAATTATTGTCTCTGACTGTAATAATACCTATCCCATTATTTTAATATGTCCATGAAATGGGAATAAAGTATAATTTATACATAAATAATATGGGTATAAGTAATGAACAGTGTAAAATATGAAATTCACGATGCAAATGATTAATGTGCAATATAAATGTTTCTTCGTCCAATGAAAGTAACCTTAAATTGTCGTTATTCGCCCACCTCTATAAACGGAGTCATAGACGTCGCTATTGCCGAGAAGAGCACACCACTTTGTTCCACAGAAACTATCAAGTGTGCACCACAGGCGGTTGATGCAATTGCGCTGGTAAATAATGATTATGATGATGATGATAATGATGATGATGATGATAATACTGGAGAATTGTTGGAATGTCATAGGGGAACAGAGTACCCTGAGAATATCCCTATGTTGCCTGGACCTCTGTCTTACGCAGCTGAAGTCTCCTGGTTTCAAAGCCCAAGGCTCTAACACTGAGCAACCGTATGATCGTCCTAGTAATATAGCCTAATTCATATTATTTATATACAGGGCATATCAAAAGTCCGGTAACACTTTAAATATTTTATTACACAAAAACTACTAATGATAGAACTTTCAAACATCGTCAGTTTAAATTCAAACTCTCAAAGTTCTGTTTACACCTTACAGAGATTCAATGTGTGAACCACGAGTGACTCGGCAGATGTCCAAACGATAATCAAACTCTTCTCATACCCTTTTCAACATATCCTCTGTGACCGTGGCGGCAGTTTCTCGAATTCTAGTTTTTAGTTCCTCTAAATGACGTGGCAAAAGCGGTAAAAACACACGGTCCTTTAGTTACCCCCCATAGAAAAAAGTCACATGCAGTCATATCGGGTGACCTTGGTGGCCATGTTATGAAACATCTGTATAGAGGTATCTATATAGAGGGCATGACGGCAGGATGAATTCTTCTGGAAAATGAACAGGCCACCGGCCTTATTAAAAAGGTACAGGAAGCAAGACATTAGGTAACTGTATTACATTTAATACTTAATTCGTCCATAATTCGTTGCGTTAAAACGTTTATGACATCTGGAGTATGTTCTACTAAATCTATATCTTCAGAAATACATTATGCTCATTTTTATTACTATAGTTTTCGCGAGAATCTAAAAAATAAACTTTAATAAAATGTAAATTGACTTAATGTTATAGATGTAATCTGCTGGATTATCTGTGCTAGAACTGTCGACTGCTAGAAATATAGCACGACACATTGTGTACTATTTGATGATGATGATGATGATGATGATGATGATGATAATGATTTATTTAACCTGTCAGAGTTAAGGCCATACGGCCTTCTCTAACACTCAACCAGAAGTAAAACTGCGTTACAAAAAACCACTACAAATTTACAAAGTACAGTACAATTTTACACACAGAACTGAATAAGATAATAGTAAATTGTAAACAACAAGTAAGTAGAAATCAGACATATTATATAACATAAAGAAAGAAAGGAAAAAGCATAATAAAATGTGAACAGCAGGTCAAAATAAATGAGACATACAAAGTATAAAAAATAAGAAAATTATTGATAATAACAATAATAATAATAATAATAATAATAATAATAATAATAATAATAATAATCGTAATAGTAGATAATAAAATAGTGCATTACAAAGCATACAATGAATACAATATTTTAGGTACATACAGTAAGGAAAATTATGATTATATATAGCTCAACTTGTCATATTATAGATATACCATTATCGGAAAATATGAAAAAAAAACATAAAATAAGTTAAATATCACTAGAACAAAAAAAAAGTGAATACGTGGAAACATGCAATACAACACTTGTCATAATAGTAAGTTAGTTTGGCAACTCGTCATAAGATAATTTTCTAACTTGGATTTGAAAGTTTTCAATGTTCGACAGCCCTTGACTTCAGGCGGCAGAGAGTTCCAGTGACGAGAGGTAGCAACAGTGAACGATGAGGAATACGATGTGTGAAGTGAAATTTCTAGCGTGTTATCGAGTTGTGATCGAGTATTAATATTATGATAGCGAGAGAGAGTATGAAAACGAGCGAATAAATAATACGGGGATGAAGTGTGCATAATTCGATATAAGAGAGAAAGCGAGTGCAGATTTCTTTTCTTGTACGTATATATCATAAATGGACATTCGCTGTTCTAATGTTAGGTCCTAGTGCATTGTCGCACATTAAACTAAACTGCACTGAATGGAAGCCAGCTGTATATTAATCCTCTAACCTTGACGCCACTTCAGCCTGTTTTTTCTGCCAATATTACGCAACACAAAATCTTACCATGCTCGACCTAGGGAAAATGTACACATGTTTCAAGTTCGTTCCAAAAATAATCATCTTCACGCAGATTGTCGATTTACGTTCGTATTTTTACTTCCCGGCAGATGCGGATTTAATATGTAGATCATTGTCATTGAAACGTGAAGGATGTCTAAGACCTGACATATGTATATCAGCAATGGCTGCCATATTGTCCCCTGGAATGTCTGCATCATCTTCCTTTCTTGTAATTCCTTTCATGGCATGAATTTTTCTCAACGCAGACTGCCATATATAACTACGCCATTACACTAACATCCTCGCGTTGAATGCTGGATGGAGATTTACTTTGCCAAAGCTCTAAAATTAATTCTATGTGACGTAAACATATTATGCTTGCTCTCATCAGCGAAAAAGATTCCTTTCAAGAATATGAAATCCGTTCTAAATTGACTTTCTGCGAATTGCGTTTGGGTAGCTAGACCGTTTTTAATATTTACAGCCTTCTTGGAAAATTGTTTCATGTGTGGCTTCGCAACTTCTTTGTTAGAAATATTTTATGCATATAAACAGATAAGGTATTTTTGAACAAATAATTGAGGATATTTTATTAAATTTCTCATATTCCACGTATTCCATTCCCCTCACCGTAAAAAATGTAATGTACATTTTATAATATGTTCTGTAACATGTTAAATAATTAAGTTAGATACGTCTCATTTCTTCTGTTTCTACAACAACCATTTTGCTTAAAATTACTGTTCACTAACTTATTTTTTACAGTGTTTTATATATAGTATACACTTTTTTCCGGACTATATAAAAGAGAACAAAATATATATTCTTTGAACAGTGAAGTAGACAACCGACAAAGCGGTATGTTCACATAGACAATAACTTACTGTAATATTTAAAATTCAGGTTCTCTCTTAATGAAGTAAAACAAATACAAATGGATACTGTGACATTTCGTAATATTATATAATGTGAAGATTAACTTATTTAACACATTTCATGATATGTTCAATAAAATTAGGCTACATAGTATTTCATTTTTACTGCGAGCAACAACGCTTCTAAATAATTATTAGTTGAAACTTCTGTTCCCATACGAATATGATCCATGTACCTAATTTTCATAATTTTGTTCTAGAAATTTTTGTGGAACGGATTCATGAGTTATTTCTAATTTTAAAATTAAACCTGTTAATGTATGTGTTCAGATATGAGGCATATCATCCATCATCGACATCGTCATGAACCACACCACAACCCAGGTTAAATTCACGGTATCTCGTGCTGTAGGTCTACTTGTACAAAAGTGCGGCACTGGTCCTGAATGCGTATCTAGACAAAACTAATGACTTTTCCTTATGTAACATTTTCATGGAACTTTACATGGTAGTAACAGGTAGTATATTTTTGTATACAAAATCTGATTATGATTGTATAAGAGCAAATATCCCTTTATATAGGGTGTTTTTGGACAAAATTAATAACTTCTCTCCTATTAACATATTTTCATGACCCTTTATACAATATTTACGGGTAGCACATATTTATTGAACACCAAATCTGATTGTAATTACATAAGAATAACTGTCCCTTTATAGGCCTATGAGATGTTTTTATACAAAATTAATAACATACTGAAATTCATAAAATTTATATAATAGT
Organism: Periplaneta americana; assembly: GCF_040183065.1. Taxonomy (NCBI): domain Eukaryota; kingdom Metazoa; phylum Arthropoda; class Insecta; order Blattodea; family Blattidae; genus Periplaneta; species Periplaneta americana. Next base: position 106,545,552 of record NC_091132.1, read on the forward strand.
TACAGGTAGGATATATTTAGGTTAAATTTCTTGTCAAAGAAAACAATATTATCACAATTTGTAAATCTAAAACTTTATAAACAACTTAAGAGTAGCTTACCTAGCAAAGATAATCAAATATTACACATACAGTATGGACCAGATTAAAGTATACCGGAGTTTGATTATGTCGCACTCGCAGGTATTTGGGAAAAAGTCATTGGCGGCATTTATCTATACTAATAATAAATCTGTAGCCGAAATTTTTCTGGTAATTTTCGATTTTCCAAAAATAATTGGTCCTAACATATATAATTAACCACCCTGAAACAGAAAATCGTTTTTTTTTTAATTTTGTTTGTATGTCTGTATGTCTGTCTGTCTGGATGTTTGCTACCTTTTCACGCAATAATGGCTGAAAGGATTATGATGAATATTAGAATATAAATTAAGTTCGTTGTAACTTAGATTTTAGGCTATATGGCATTCAAAATACGTTATTTAAAAGGGGGTTTATAAGGGGGCCTGAATTAAATAAATCGGAATATCTCTCTTATTAATGATTTTTGTGAAAAATGTTACATAACAAAAGTTTCTTTACAAATCATTTCCGATAAGTTTTATTCTTTGAAAAAGTTTGATAAGACTGATATTTAATGAGATAAATGAGTTTTAAAATTAAAATAACTGCCATCTAAGGCGGTGTAATGAAATAAAAAACAAATGACTTCGTCTATAAGGGGCCTTGGACGACAACAATCGAAAGCTATGAAACATAGCCTACAGAGAATGTTTCTGTGTTTGTATGAAGTAATATCGGAAGCTAAATTAACCGATTTGTATAATTAATTATTATTTCACCATTTGAAAGTTTAGTTTCTCTAGATGGACATAATGCTATAATGGTATTACAGTAACTTCTGAGTGAATTGAGGACAGGTAAAATTAAAATAGCTTCTTATGCACAGAAAACTTGATAGGCTATTCTGTATATTCGTTTCCTGTATTTCTTAAAATAATGTTTATGTAAGTTACATCCGTTATCAACACGATTTTTATATAATATAATATAATTTAAGTTATTTAAGTTATTTGAAGGGTTCAGAACCATAGTGGGCCAAGCGCCATTTACTGAATACGTAGAAAACAAGGGTTAAATTAAGTTATTACCATAATTCAATGGAAACATATAGCAAGTAAAATAAAGTATACACATTAAATCTAAATGATGTCAATGTTCATTAAACTATGGTTGCATGTAATAACAATTAAGAAATATGTTAAAGGAATTGTCATTGCACCAAATGAGTGCTCTCTGGACCAAAATGATCGCATTTTAATTATTTAAATACAATTTGAAGTAAGTAACATATTAAACGATTTATCCTTCTATCAAACACGAATGTTCCTTGGATCAAATGTCTATTTTAATTATGTAATTACTTTATATTATTTTCTAACGGGTGCAACGGAGCGCACGGGTATGGGTAGTTGTTAATAAAATTTTTACTTTAGTTGTTACTAAAGGAGGCAGTGAAAGAAAGCTAATCAAAATGGGATTCAGTATCCAAGAAAAAAAATTCCTCGTAGAGCGTTGTTTTCGTTCATACCTAGTTGGCCGAGGTGACGGAGCGGTATGTGAACTGCATGAAGAGGAGTTTCATAAGATCCACCATAAGAGCGGACGATATTACTTTTGGTGAGTAAATTCAGGCGAACTCGCTCATTTTTGTGTCAACGCGAAGGAAGATCTTTGCTCTCTTGCCCTCAATCGTCGTCACTGGATTCTTCCATCAAAAGGTTCCTTATTCGCATCCTCTTCAGAGTGCTGGGTTCTGGATCGTTGTTTCTTTTATGTCTATGATCTTTTTTCTTTCTTTCACCTTATCTTGAAAATAAAGACTGAGTTATCAATAAGTGATTACAAATTACTAATAGTGTTGTAAACATGTTATTCAAATTGCCACGTGAAAGATTATTCAAATTGCCCCGCTCGCCAACGAAAGAGAATTTGATCATAGTACGAAGCTCATATACCAGAACTAGCCGTACCCCTGCGCTCCGCTGCACCCGTTAGAAATAAATATAAAGTAATTACATAATTAAAATAGGACATTTGATCCAGGGAACATTCGTGTTTGATAGAAGAATAAATCGTTTAATATATTATTTAATTTAAATTGTATTAAAATAATACATTTTGCAACGAGCCTATAATGAAGGTAATTAAGAAGCGAGTATGGATATTTATGAAACGAGCGCAAGCGAGTTTCATAATTTTTATACGAGCTTCTTAATTACCATTATAGGCGAGTTTCATAATTTTTATACGAGCTTCTTAATTACCATTATAGGCGAGTTTCATACGACTTTTTATGCTCGACCATATTTCTAACTTGATATTAGTAACTTTATTGTATCTGACCTGGAGCAACGTCACGTATGTTGTGAGATGTGCGCAGACGCGAAAGTATTGATTTTTTCCGAGGAACAGATGTCCACATTGACCTTCCTAGGCCATAAGAACCTACAGAGATAACATTGAAATAAAATTAAACATTGAAAAACGAGATGACAAATTGAATTTATTTGAATATTATTTACAATTAACGCTAATTATTATAGTAACAGAACATAACCTTCTGCGACAGTATTGGATTTCCAGCCTCCGTGACTTTTCGCTAATTCTCTTTCGATTGCATATCCGAGAATAATAGATACTTGCGGTTTTATAACGGTAGAAAGCTGACCTGTCATTGGCTGAACAGTTGTAACCTGAGTCGTAATTGGCTGAAAGACCTGACCTTTAATGAGTAGGTGTACTTTAATGAATTGCATTAAAGGTCTGCTACCAGGTGTATAATTACTACATTTCGGCATGGTCGAGCATAAAAATTAAAATGCGATCATTTTGATCCAGAGACCACTCATTTGGTGCAAATACAATTCCTTTAACATGTTTCTTAATTGTTATTACATGCAACCATAGTTTAATGAAGATTGACATCTTTTAGTTTTAATGTGTATACTTTATATTACTTGCTATATGTTTCCACTGAATTATGGTAATAACTTCATTTTAACCCTTGTTTTCTACGTCTTCAGTAAATGGCGCTTGGCTCACTATACTGTAGTTCTGAACCCTTCAAATTACTTAAATAGTGATACAGCACATATAGTGATGTGTAATTATATTTCTTTCTTTAGAAAATGTAAGAATTCACGATCTTCTATGTACCATTGCCACGGAATAAATAAATGTGTTTTTTCTTCCTACTCAAAAATTTTATATTTTACACATAGGATTTACTGCAGGAACGACAACGCTATAATATGAAGTGGCGGTAAAAATGTGTTTTATTGTTATTTTAAAAGTCTTTTATATCCTTAAATATCAGTCCTATCAAAATTTTGCGAAGAATAAAACTTATCGGAAATCACTTTTAAAGAAACATTTGTTATGTAATATTTTTCACAAAAATCAATAATGAGCGAGATATTTTGATTTAGGCGATTTAATTCAGGCCCCCTTATAACCCCCCTTTCAAATAACGTTATTTTGAAGGCCATATAGCCTAAAATCTAAGTTGCAACAAACTTAATTTATATTCCAATTTTGATCGAAATCCGTTCAGCCATTATTGCGTGAAAAGGTAACAAACATGCAGGCAGGCAGACAGACAGACATACAAACAAAAATTTCAAAAATGCGATTTTCTGTTTCAGGGTGGTTAATTATATATGTTAGGACCAATTATTTTTGGAAAATCGAAAATTACCAGAAAAATTTTTGCTACAGATTTATTATTAGTATAGATGAGCCACAACTCGGGCTACCAAATGCTAAGACATCCATGAAATGCTTACAGGTTAAAATAAGTGTAGCCTACTACATTATCACAGATTTTATAAAAGCTTAAGTAAATGAATTGAAATAATATAAGCTTCCAATGGATAGAGATTTTGTTACATAATTTCCAACAGAAAAAAAATCTATAAATTCCCAGTTCATCTTCAAGAATATTTTTATAAAGAGAGAGTTCACAAAGACTAGCTATAACTTTTCAACATGGCGTCGCACGTTTTCTCTTAATGCTTCCAAAACCTTAGCATTATCCGTATTTGCCCGTTATTCAAATGAACCCTTTTTAGTCTACTTGGAGGATTTAGTGAAGAACTGTTTTCAGAACATGAGAGGAGTGATCATAGGACTAAGAAGAATAAAGTGTATAGGATTTACTGATGATATGGCGTTGTTAGCAGAAGAGGAGATGATACTAAGGGATATGCTATAGCTAGATGACAGCTGTGGGCAGTATGGGATGAAGATAAATGCAAACAAGACGAAGACCATGGTCATAGGAAGAAAAATAAAAAAGGTGAACTTGCGAATTCTAAATGAGGCAGTAGAGCAAGTGGACAGCTTCAAATACGTGGGATGTACTATGGTTATAGTAACATGAGCTGCTGCGAGGAAGTCAAAAGGAGGATAGCAATGGCCAAGGAAGCTTTTAATAGAAAAAGGATTATCTTCTGCGAACCTCTGGAGAAAGAACTAAGGAAGAGACTAGATAAATTCTTTGTATGGAGTATAGCATTGTATGGGGCAGAAACATTGACATTACGACGAACTGAAGAAAAACGATTAGAAGCATTTGAAATGTGAATATAGAGAAGACTGGAACGTGTGAAATGAACAACAAACGAATCTGTGTTGGAAAGAGTGTTTGAAGAAAGAATGATGCTGAAAGTGATCAGAAGGAGGAAAAGGAATTGGCTGGGTCACTGGTTGAGCAGAAACTGCCTTCTGAAAGATGCACTGGAAGGAATGGTGAACGGGAGAAGAGTTCGGGGCAGAAGAAGGTGTCAGATGACATTAAGATATATGGATCATATGAAGAGACTAAGAGGAAAGACTGGAAAATGCTGGATTTGCAGTGAAAGATCTGCCATTGGGCAGAACACTAAGAATGAACGAAAAACTCTAATTTTTATTATCATCAAATGAATAATAATTACCAGTTATTGTTAAACTTTGTTATAGGTTTCCGCTTTACGATATCTATTAGAGATACGCACTTGACCTCTGATCAGTAGGCAGCGCATTTTCGTTCCCAAACGTACAGAGGATCGAGTAGTTTCGTCTGGTAGCTACATCTGTTACGTCACGTGGATACGTAAGCAAGGCCGAATTGCAAGCAGGTTTGAATGAGGCCATTAAATAATAATGATGTAATGTATTATAAATATGGCCCTTTAACGTCATATGACGTAGAAACAACATTCTCTTAGTTTAAACAAATGTTGTGTGATATTCATAAACGATTTGCATTTCATAACCTCAGAATGTATGTTTTCGTTCACTGCAACGGGATAGGTTTTGATAAACGAATTATTTGTATATATTGTGTAAAATATAAATATTGATAATTTCTATATTGATTTTTGTTATTATTTTGTCCCTGTAACGTCATGTGACGTTTCTTATCTTCAACAAATTTTTACTGCTAGTTATAGTAAAAGATATGAATTTCATAATCTCAGTATATATATATATATATATATATATATATATATATATATATATATATATCGTCGGTTTCTTGGTAAAAGTGACCAAGTCCAAAATGCAAAATTGTTGGAAAAAGTCATTTAAAGGTTTAATGATCTATGCAAAGATCACTGTACTTCTTTAGACGTTTGTAGTAAGTTATTTTGAAGGTAAATGTGCTATATTATTAGTTTTTAATATAACATTATGTCTTAAATTTTCATAATACTTGGAAGCATTGGAATGTGACTTGGTCACTTTTACCAAGAAACCGACGATATATATATATATTGTTCACCGTAACTGAGTTGATTTCGTTAAATGAATTACCTGAATATTATATACAGTATATATATATTATATATAGAGTAGTTACAGTTAATGTGTATCATGTTTACTATTACATTCTATAATATTGTATATAATAGTATATGCCTACGATATATATTATAGAACATAATAGTAAACGTAATACACATTAACTGTAAATAGGCCTACTCCATATATAATATATTCAATTAATTCATTTAATAGTATACAATATATATTATAGGACATAGCTAAGCTAAGAAAAGAAAGCTAAGAAAATGTTCTTCCTACGTCACATGACAAAATAATAATAACAAAAATCAATATACAAATTAGCAATATTTATATTTTACACAATATATACAATAATTCGTTTATCAAAACCAATGGTAGGCAAAATGAACGCAACCCACAAGACAGGATTTAAATGGCAACTACATACACTGTGAGAGGGATTGCACTCTACAGCGCAGTGACGGATTTACAGACAGTTGCGCCACTACACTCCTACCTACCACGTGATATTTAATTAATCATTTTCAAAGCAATTTCTTCGAAATTAGGATTTATATCTGTGTATGCTATTTTGAGTTGTGCAAGGAGATGAGCATCACTTAAGCGGGATCTGTGACTAGACTTCATAAATTTCATTTTAGGAAAGAGCTGTTCGCACTGGTAGGTTGATGAATACATACTCCAGTGGCGGTTCCTAGGGGAGGGAAGGGAGGAACGTCCTCCTCACATTTTTCTTCTTTTGAAATGAAATATATGCCTTGAAATTCGAGGAAGACTCGATAATATTTAAGTTGACAGCTATAAGAAAACCTCGGTTGATGGAGATTTAAACCACGCGCACTCATGTGCTGCTAGAAAACTGAGAAGGATGCGAGATTGTTTGTGTGGAGGAAAGTCAATCCATTCCTCCTTTACTGAAGTTAACACACATAGACAACAGCGCGCTAGCGGCCAGAGAAAGAAGCAGAGTTTTAAAGGAAGTAAATGAACGGATAGGGAGAAGATCCTCCTCTGAATCAGCGGATGGGCGGGAAATAGAAACCGACTGGTCTTGCAGCAAGCTCGCTACCGCTGCCATCTAACGATGCTGCATTCAACCAGACTATAACACGTCATCTAGGAGGAGACACAATAAAAACAGTTTTAACGCAAAGCTGTGAAAGACACCATATAAACTTTTTTAAAACTATAAATCAAAATATATTCATTGTACTTTGTACTCGTATAAGCTATATTCATGGTTTGAGACTTTCGAGGATATCTGAAAGTTGAAGTTGGATTTATATAAAACAAAGAGGAAGTAGTTCTAAGTTAGTATTGCAGATCATTTTCGGCCTCTGAAATTCACTTCCATTCATTGTCCACTAGACAGAACAACAGCCAAGTAGTTGTCAGTTTTGTACAAATATATTTGAAATTGAAGGTATAACAAACTACATTATTTTTAACATAAAAAAATTAATCGGCCAAGGGCAGCTTTGAACAATAATGGTAGTGTGACTTTACAAGAACTGATATTCTTCAAAAGTATGTGATACTGAACTTGTAAAATGTACATGTGGCAACACAGACCACGTGGTTGGGTGCAGTGTTCTCGCTTTCCTAACAGATTATTTCTCATTCCCATTTCCGTAAAACGGTTCCGGTTACGTGTTAGTAGCTGGTCTCTTCCAACATGTGTGATGCTGTAGTGTGCGTGCAAAAATGCTAAGAGGTTGTGAATTTCCTTGTAATTGTTAATTTGTGCAATTATTCAACAATGAATGGAAGTGAAAACATATTATATTTTGGAAAATTTAGGAAACTCAGTTTACAAAAACAGATTATTGCTTTACAAAAACAGAAGACCAACCCTAACACTACCTGGTCTTACATGTATGCATGTAGGCTAATTTGTAGATTGTTTCTCTCAAGAAGGTGTCATTTTGCGCTGTTAACTTCTTTCCTCCTCTTAATAAATATGCAGAAGCCGCCACTGACATACTCATTGTTTTTTAAGCAAACTGTCTGAGCAGTGGATATGTAGTATTGGACAGTTTTTTTTTATTTTAACCCCCAGCAAACCTTCACATTCTGCTTTCAATAAACTATCATTTTGCAAATCCAGTACCTCTAACTGCAATTCTGGGATAACATTTTAAATTTAAACATGAAAAGGAGTGACAAAAATATTGAAATCTTTTTCCATCCTTTGAAAATCACTGAATCTGTGTTCTTTGAAGTCGTATAATAAGTGATCTATTTTAAGGATGTACTTATTTAAGTTAGCGTCCTGAATATTTGTAGCTGATCCTAAACATGAGAAATGAAAGAACCGCCTTTCTTGTAAGTGTGATATCCTCTCGATTCAGTTGTTTCTGCGAAAGACATTGTATCACTAATGAAGCTCCGAAGTACAGCAGTCCAGTATAATCCGCCACGACATTTTCATGGGGTAGGGAAGGAGAACGTAGGGGGTAAGGTTGATGCTTAGCTGAGGTCTGACGTCACTGCGGCAATGCCGCAGGAATGCCCGCCACTGATCAGAACCTATCCCATTGCAGTGAACGAAAACATACATTCTGAGGTTATGAAATAAAAATCTTTTATGATCATCACATAACATTTGTTTAAACTAAGAAAATGTTTTTCTACGTCATATGATGTTAAAGGGCCATATTTATAATACATTACATCATTATTATTTAATGGCCCCATGCGTACCTGCTTGCAATTCGGCCTTGCTTATGTATCCTCGTGACGTAACAGATGTAGCAACCAGACGAAACTACTCGATCTTCTGTACGTTTGGGAACGAAAATGCGCTACCCACTGATCAGTACGAAATGAATTGCCTACCTCTCCCTTTTCTGCTATCAGGGATTGCAGTTCTGCTCACGAGGGAACAAACATAATGTAATTTGTCTGTTTGGATGAAACGCTCATATGAGAAGACAATTACCAGGCCCGCGATAAAGCAATGTAATACACCGACTGAAAAAGTATGTTGTGACACTTGAATTTTCCTTTGTAAATATATTTAATAGGTCACCGATGTTTCAAATAGTGATTAATAAGATTATTATCTTACTATACAAAAAAAAATGAACATGACTTCATAACACCAACTATTACGAACAATAATGCCCATTGCTGTCACACTCTAGGTCACACTCAAATCTAGGTTGTGATATTATTGTTGGTAATTGTTGGTGGTTTGAAATCATAATCATTTTCGTCTTCAGTTTATGTTACGTTTATAATCGTATAATTAAATTAATCACCATTTAAAACATATTGGTGACATATTAAACACAAAGTAAAATTCAAGTGTCCCAAATATTTTGTCCGTCAGTGTATTTCAAAAATTCAGTTTGTTGTTCAGGTTTAAATAGCGAGAAAGTTTTTAAGAATCTACAAGAATGATTTCTTAATGGAAAAGCTAACTCACAATCATTACTAGTTGAAAATGCAGTCCGATCAATTTATCGCATTTCAAACATATAGGCATAGAGAACAATATCCTGTTCAAATGTTAGGTAAAACCGGCAAGGAATTGTTTAAATTATTACCTAATGACAAGTCTTATGACTTATGTTATTTCACAGCTAAGAAGTTCGTATTTTTTCAACCCACTTTTGTCTGCGAACAATTATTTTCTAAAATGATCCCTATGAAAATATTATGCGTAGACCGACACGTCTAACAGCCTATCACCTCATAACTGCTTTACGTTTATGCATAACTTGACAACTTCAAATCAGGCTCCTTAAGGTTGTAACAAGTTTACGCTCCACCTAAAAATATTTACGAATATATTGGTTTAAAATACAAGTTAAATTATTGTGGTCTAAGTACACGATTTGTATGATCAGCTGTAGTAAGTTTCTTATCCAACTATAATCGTTTGTAGGAGCCTCATCGTTGACTTGCCAAAATAAACGACAGTACTTCTTTTGGAGACTGGATTGATCTTGGGTATCTCTTCGGGGCGAGGGGATGAAAGGGGTGTTGTCCAGTGTTGAGTATCAGTTGTTGATAAACGAACAGGGAGGTACGCGATCTTTGAGAATGGAAACAGATGGCAGTAGCTCGCACAGCTCACAGAGCTACTGATGGGTGACAATGAATGAGTCGAAGACAGAACATGCTCGCCCTGCGACTGAAGTTAGGCGCGAAAACAAGTTTTTTTTAGGATAGAGGGTGAGCTTGTATTTTATTGGTGTTTATGCTCTCCGTTTCACTGCAGTTACTCGATTCGAGTTGGTTGAGATCACGTGGTGGCGCGTAAGAAGCTTTTTAAATAAATTGTGTTGTGTTATTCTGCTATATTAAATAGACCCCAGTTAAGATGAATACAATTCAATCTTTAATAGAACATCCATTTTCGTCGCGCAGCTTAGAAGAGAAGTGTGAGATTAAGCGTCTTGGTAGATCGACTCCGAACCTTGAAATTTCGCAGTGCTTGAAAACCAAAACCAGGTCGTTTAACAGAAAACTCAATTCTGACGCGTACTAGAAGAATCAGTGATTATGTGGCTGTAAAATAAGAAAGTCTTTGTCCTGTTTTCCTTGTGTTCTGTTCGGAGGAGAGTAGGAAAACATCTTTCAGCCTCTGAAGTCGTCACAGGGATTGTTAGTAAAATTTCTAGTAATTTTGTACACTCGCCGAAAGTTGAACATAAATTGTTGTCTCTGAAAAATTCCATTATAGACACACAGCCTGGAATGTTTCCGAACTCGTCAGTGCCATAAATATCTGAAAGTTCAGTGCGAATATCCCTTTCATTTATGAACGGATACGCTCTAATGACACTACGAAGAGATCCTTCTGGGAAAATATTGTGGAAATAAATAGGTGAGTTTTTGCAAATTTTTAAGACTGCAGGATGATAGACCTAATATTTTGTAGTAAGAAAGTAAATGAACAAAATTTTGAAGCACCAGCCGTCACTGCTTCAAATGAAACCCAGCAAAACACGCTTCTGTATATCTCTCTCTTTCTTTTCTTTCCATCACCCCAAGTCCCTCACACACAAATCCCCAGAGAGTGTGAGGAGGTATCGCAGCCAATAGAAGAAATAATCCTACTAGTAATATAGTAACAGACTACAGTCGCTAATCGCGATTACCATCTCGCGATTATAGAAATGTGTGGACACACTATAAGTCACGCTTGGTCCCAACTGAATTACCATAGAGGAATCAATGTTTCCCTATGTACATATATGTATGCTTGTTTCCCACCTGCACAACATCTGTATTTCGATGTTTGTTCATTATCTTTCCGTTTTTTATTGTTGTTTCTTGCATCTTGTTATGGCAATCCATTTGTTTTATTTTAGTACGTTATTTTACAACGCTTTATCAACATCTTTGGTTATTAAGCATCTGAATGAGATGAAGGTGATAATGCCGGTGAAATGAGTCCGGGGTCCAGCACTGAAAGTTACCCAGCATTTGCTCATATTAGGTTGAGGGAAAACCCCGACCGGGAATCGAACCCGGGCCACCTCGTTTCTCGGTCAGACGCGCTGACCGTTACTCCACAGGAATCCATTTGTTAAAGTTTTATAAATTTTATAAACTAAACCAGGGCTGAGCACCGAAAGCGAATTCAAACTCTGAACTGGGACGCTTAATAACCATCCGTTATGGCATCAACGCTGCGCGGTGTTCGGTGGGGAAGAAACGGGGTGAATTTATTTTATTGGGTTATTTTACGACGCTATATCAACATCTAGGTTATTTAGCGTCTGAATGAAATGAAGGTGAAAATGCCGGTGAAATGAGTCCGGGGTCCAACACCGAAAGTTACCCAGCATTTGCTCGTATTGGGTTGGGGGAAAACCCCAGAAAAAACCTCAACCAGGTAACTTGCCCCGACCGGAATTCGAACCCGGGCCACCTGGTTTCGCGGCCAGACGCGCTGACCGTTACTCCACAGGTGTGGACGAAACGGGGTGAATAGAAGTGATATGGCTCCTCGTAAGAGAGTAGAAATCGCTCTTGGTACCCAGCCCTGACGTAAACAGATAAAATTTATACCATTGCTGTTTACATTATTTTGGAAATAAGTTTTAGAGGCTATATATATTACAAAAAATTAAAATTATGGTTTATTTAACGACCGACGCTCGCAACTACAGAGGTTATATCAGTGTCGCCGTTGTGCCGGGAATTTTGTCCCGTAGGAGTTCTTTTACATGGCAGTAAATCTACTGACATGAGCCTGTCGCATTTAAACACACTTAAATGCCATCGACCTGGGACGGGATCGAACCCGCAACCTCGAGCACAGAAGGCCAACGCTTATATATTATATTATTAGCCCTACGATTTATATTACTTTGCAATAAAACGTATTTTTAAAATGAACCCTAACCTCAACGATATTGTCGTAATGGAGACTGGAATTAAAAATCTGCAAGAACAATGATTTACGGTTTGTAATCTAAGACGTATTGGAAAGAAACTTCTTTCTGCAGCCTTCTGTTGCCCTCCATATATGAATAATTCGTCTGCCATTTGTTAAAAATGGCTATTTCTTTTCGATTTTCTCACATTTCTCCAATACGTCTAATAGTAGCCAAATGTCATATTATAGACATTCATTTCGTTATCTTTTCTCTTGCATATAATACAATGGAAGGGGTAACAATATCTCACAACGGAAGAGTTTCCTAAATAATAGATAACTTCCAAATATTAAGGTGAAATAAAGATTACTGAAATGTTAGTTTTGCTCACTGGGCCGTGCCTCAACGTAATTCTCTAGTTCTGGAAACAGGATTAAGCTCCTGATCGCGATCGAGACGTAGACACACTACAACCACGATAGCGATTAGGTTGATAATCGCGATTAGTGACTATAGTCTGTCACTAGTATAAAACCACAATTGCGGATACTTCATTTCTGCCTTCACTGTCGACTAGGAAGGTTCCACATGTTACCATTCCAGGCAACAACTCAACCTCTTAATATTTTTGTTGACCGAGCCCCTACCACGCCGTAGCGGAGAAGTGAGAAATATGTTCCCAAACTGAAGCAGCAAAAAGCCGCCATTTGTTTGGAAGAAAACGTGCTGGATTTGGAAACCGCTATTTGAATACGTGCTGTAGGCCTATTGCGTATCCGAAAGCTAAATGTTTTTGTTTAAAGGAACGATACTTCCTTTGCGAGATACCTTTAATATTGTGTTTCTGCTGTCAGTAGAGTTGCTAGGTTTTCTGCAAGGGAAATCGGGATATCAGAAGCTAACTTAAGACATAGACTTATCAACACTTTATCATAAGATTTATAGCAGTTTTCTGTAAATAGCCTAGTGTTTGCGTGCTAATAGGCCTATTCGCCTTCGTGAGAAACACTGAAATACGAAGGACACACAGTACAGTGAACACTGTAATAATTTGTTTCTTTTATTAACCACGAATATGTTTTAACCATTTGCTACTAAATTTACTTTGCAACTTTTCTTTTTCGGATCCGGTACTGCAACAGTTTCAGTATCTGACGATGAATCCATGTTTAAACGTAGTTCACTAAACTATAAAACGCAGCAATTGTATGTGCCTGTTATTAGTTTAAAATATGATATCAAAACGCTATCTTTCTTGCCACTCAACGCACTTGAAATACACAATGTTTACTAATTGCGAGAGCAGTGGCTAGGGATCGAAACGGATTAATAAACAATGCGGTATACCTAGGAGAAGTATTATTTTGTGAGTTTAGTTGCCTTACGGCAATCAACTGGGCTACCTCATAGACTTTCTAAATATCCGCGGGTTACCTCTATGTTTACAATGTTACCATCTGAGCCAATATATAAATAAAAATATCGGACAATGGGAAATAGAAATAATTTAAATATGTTCTAGACTAATATCTGTAAAATCGGGATTTTTGTCAATCCTGACTCGCTTTAATCGGGATTCATCAGGGAAACTGAGAGAATCCCACCCAAATAGGGATACCCGGCAATCCTGGCTGTCAGACTTGCATCATTTTCATAGGAACTCTGAATGTGAATATTCATAAACACGGTTAATAAAGAATTACTATGCCAACTTTTTAATTCAGTCTGTAGGTTAAACTGCTGTATTAAGTCAAAAAGCATTGTTATTATTATTATTATTATTATTATTATTATTATTATTATTATTATTATCAGCAGTAGTAGTAGCAGTAGCAACAACAGTAGCAGCAGAAGAAAAGTTTTCTTTAATACGTAGCTAACTAACACAAGAATTACTTTCAGTCATTTATATTTAAAAAATACCATCTTATAATTTATGCAGTTTCGGTGTCTCTAAATTCGGTGAATAATTGTTCATGTGTGCACTGAAACAACAGCCGTTTGAAGAAAATGAAGGATATGGAGTGGATGAAGGACAATAACAATGTATAATAACATAGTTTGAAAGGTAACAACTATCTTCAAATGAGTTGAACACACTGAATGATTCATTGTAAAGTAGAAGACAAGTTCTCTCTGCGGTTTGCACCTATCCACTTTCGGTTAATCTTTACTCAGAGGAAACTTGAAGCATGAAGAGTCACATGGCAAGTAGAATCACAGTCTAGTATATACAGTCGCGAAGCTCAATAGTAGTATATATGCAAACATTAGATAGTTGCTCACCACTAGGATCGCTAATATCGCCTCATTACAGGCAATGCAAAATAGTACCGTCACAGTCTATTGTTTCGAGCACCCTCAAAACTCAAGCTTCGTGACTGTATATAGTAGACTGTCTTCTGTAACATAATATGGAGAAAAATTCGTCGTAGAAATTGTGGATTAACTAGCCAGTGAAATATAACATTCCTTCCTTCTTTATCGTTACATCCGTGTGCATTGCTGTAATTAAAAGCAGCACACGAAAGAGCCATACTTATTCAGCTCTACCAAACAAATGGACGCTCGTCGTCTGTTCAATTTGGGAGTATAACACTAGCGCCAGTGAGCGGTCTAGCGGTTATTTAGTAAGTCTATGTTGTTGACAAACTGTGAGTGGACCTGGCAGTACAGTACAGTACAGTACAGGTGTAATCTCAACTTTGTCGATTTCATTCCAGCCGATTGTGATTTGTGTTGTGTCCCTGCGTGTATGGGTTCCTGAGTATAGCAACACCATTATCAACTATTTATTCACATCGATAGAGACTGAAAAGAGTTAATTTGTGTTATGCATACTGTAGAAGGCAAGGAATATCGATGTCAAGGTAATTGAGATTTTGATGCCGAGAAGGACGATGATTAACTACGTGAAGCAACTAAACGAGCTGCAACAGCAACAGGAAAGTCGAAATTGTTCATAAAACATCAGAAGAGAAATTAAAGTAGCAGAGGTGTTCGAGAATAAGGTGCTTAGAAAAATATTTGGTGCTAAGAGGGATGAAGTTACTGAAAAATGGAGAAAGTTACACAACGCAGAACTGCATGCATTATATTCTTCACTTGACACAATTAGGAACATTAAATCCAGACGTTTTAGATGAGCAAGGCATGTAGCACGTATGGGTGAATCCAGAAATGCATATAGAGTGTTAATTGGGAGGCCGGGGGAAAAAGGCCTTTGGGGAGGCAGAGATGGAATTGAGGAAAGTGATGGCAGGGACTGGATTATTCTTGCTCAGGATAGGGACTGATGGCGGGCTTGTATGAGGGCGGCAATGAACCTCCGGGTTCCTTAAAAGCCATTTGTAAGTAAGTAAGTATATTGATATTGATATATTTATTTCTACAACTCTTATTTGGTAATGAGTCGCCACCACATCTCTGTATTTGTGCTCCCCATTACCTTCTAATTACAATAACACATACAAACTTTCATTGACGTGTGCAGTCATCTTATTTTACCTTTGTTACCTCTATTACTGTAATACATACTCTCAATTTGCTTTCTAATCTCTCCCCTTAAAATTTTCTCTTTCTAATGAACCCCTCACCACTTTTATTGTTTACTTATATTTGAAGTACGTCCTATCGTCTAAAATTTCCCTAATTTTGAACTAACTTTTACTAACACTATTTAATCATACTCATTCACTTTCATCTCTAATTTACAATCAGTTCTACCTCTCCTCACTTCTGTCATCACTCTTATCCCTTATTTCTCCATTAGACACTGAATCACATGTTTATTTTGTTAAACTGTTCACTTTCACCCCGATAAATTTTCCGTTTGCCATTATTTTTGTAAGTCAACTCAACCTTCATTTGTAAACTTACATTCAAATACTTGCTGTCTTCCTATCATTTCAATTTCTCTGATTGTACGCTAACTTAGTCGACACTCCAATATTAATAACATTTCACTACCAATTACTATTAACAAATACTTCTAATTTTCTCTAGTCACTTCCTTTATCAACTCTTGTTTCTCTGGACACTAATTCACTTATTCGTTCATACATTCTCTCTCCGATTATTTTGCTAGTTACTCTTACTCCTTGAACACTCACTTTATAGTTTCTATGTCTTTTGCCACACTTTTATCACTCCATCCCCCTTAACCACCAACTTCGTAGACTGTAGTTCTGCGGTTCCTTATTTTCTTCCTTTCCCTCACAAGTAGATGGACTACCCAAATCTTCTTTACTTCCCCTCTTTGTCGGCTCCGGACGTCTTGCTAGTTTCTTCTTAACCACCTTCTTGACCTGTTTTCTATGACCTACTCTTCCCGCTGTCAGCTGATTTGTCATCTTATCCCTTCAGCAGTCTTCAGTGACTGTCTGCGTATTCCGAATTTCACCGGACCGGTGGACAACAATGACGTCACGCTGCAGCGAATTAGGAACAAAACTGCTGGAAGGATTGATGGCTGTCATGGCGACTGTATAAGTTGTTGTCTGTGCCACGCTAGCAAAATTTTGCGAAATTTCCGTACTGCCATCTCGTTCAAAGAAAAGGGAGCATTAACAATTTATTTCTTGAACCGGTAGTAATAACAGGTCCGTTGATATGTTCGCTCATAAGCCATTAACATATTCTTTTTACGTTGTGCTCATTACAAACAATACAGCAGAACTAAAGCAGAACACACCGCATGACACAACAGTGTCATTCGCCTGCTAATTCCCGCCCTATACAAGAACCAATCAGATTCACTGATGGCGGCTGATGGAGACTGCCACCACCTCTGCAAGCTGATGGCACCGGTGCGACACCGGTGGAGCATCAATGACGTCATCGGTGTAATTCGGAACACCGTGATGCCATCGGATTGCTCACCGGTGAGATTCGGAATACTCTCTGTTGTTTGCCTGGTGACGATGGACTTATTTGCGACCACGCGTCTCCCCTTTCAATGACGTCACGTGTCTGCTTCCATTCTTCCTGAACTCGCTGTTTCAGACATTCCTTGTGTGGTTACTGCCCTCGCCTCGGATTGTCCTGAGCTAATTGAATTCCTTCTTGAAACTTCTGCTACACTTTCTTGGCTACTAATCTCACTTCTTCCGCCCATTTGCTTGTTTATAATCTTCCTCATTTCCATTTTCAAGTCCCTCCTGTTTCCTTCTATAGCCTCGGACTCCAATTCCTTTTGATTCAAATTTTCTAAACAAAATTCTAGATCGAATATCTCATTATTGATATTCAATTTATCTCCATACAGCCTGGCGAAATGTCCGTTCTTCCTAGCCGCCCACATAAACGGTAGCAACAATCTTCTTCTACATCTCGTCTCATAATCATAGTCCAACTCGAGTCGAATATTAGAGTTTTTTAAGCACTTTCTTCTACACAGAATTTTTTCCTTTGATAACATGTTTTTGAATTTGACCACGATAGGTCGATTCAACCCTCTCCCGTCCCTGTAGGCTTCTTCAATTTGTCCGTCGCTCACGTCCATGTTGAAAACCTCCCAGCACACTTTGAATACAGTGTCGCACGTTGTTTCATTCTTTTCCTGTTCTATTTCCTCTACGCCGAAAAATACTACGTTCTTCTTCCTCTGCTTATCCTCCCAGAATTTTAATTTCCTCTTCATTTTTTTTTTTTGTTTTCTAGCTGCATTTCTTCCATCTTCCTGCTGAAATCCTCGACTTTTTCTTTCAACTCCTTCATTGTAACCTCCATTTTTTCCGTTCGGAATTCGCTACACTCCGGTCTATGACCTCACTATATAGCCTTCTAACAGAGCTTCTCGCACACGTCTGTCCTGAGCGCTGACTGCTGTAGAACTGTAAGAATAGCAACCGCACCAAGTTATACACACCGGATAAAAACAGAAAGATGAACAAAAAATAATAAAAATGAATAATAATCCTCATTACTACTACTAAATCCGACCACGCTGAGTTCATAGTGTGCTCTCTCCTTCCTACATATCTCGCTTGATCGTCCCCAAGACAGCAGTCGTAACTCGGTCAGGGTTTCAATTCGATTTGTCAACTTTATAGTTATGATATTCATGCTAATTAGACAGACTCGTCCGTACCAAACACTATAGACGATTTACATATGATAAGTGATTATTTATAATGACTGCTAGACCATAGTGACCGTATGGATGTCCATATTACGCATTGTACTTAATTTGTAATAATAATGTAATAGCATGCCGCGTTAGATTTGTACATCCCTAAGCAGAAGAAAAGCTAAGCTCATGTAGTTACCTGTTGATCTGAATATAGGAATTACGTCCGAAATATTGTGGAAGGAGTGAAATCGATAATTTATACCGCCCCTGCCTTAATCCGTGCCTGGAATATGGTGTCACCATTTCGCGTCCGAGTCGCGCTTTTAAATCTCCGAGAATCTAACAGCAAGTGTGGTGAATAAAGACAACGTTTATGGGCAGATTTTCGCTTATTACTCCCATTTCCTCTGCCTAAGTAGAAATACTTTACATAATTTCTGTCGCATGTACTAATATAGCCTAATATAGACTTAAATATCATGCTACACTATGTAACATTAATTTTCTTATCTATTTCGGTATTATCCAATACATTTAACTATACTAATTTCAAATAGACTATACGCTCTTGAACACGAGCTTTTTATATTTTACTTTTTAAGTGATTGTAATTTTAAAATCGGTGTGTAATAAATGAGGAACGAAGTCTGCTACGAATACAGACGCTGGTACAGACACTCATTCTACCTCACTTCGATTATTGCGACGTTTTGTTCAGTGATCTCAGGATTGATTCCGCCCAGAAACTACAGCGTGTTCATAACGCGTGCGTCCGCTTCATTTGTAATGTTCGATACTATGATCATATCTCACCTTCTTTCGAGAAGTTATCATGGCTTAGGTTACATGAGAGGAGAAATCTGCACTCACTTTCTCTGCTATATCGAATTATGCACACTTCATCCCCCTCTTATTTATTCGCTCGTTTTCATATTCTCTCTCGCTATCATAATATTAATACTCGATTACAACGCGATAACACGCTAGAAATTCCACTTCACACATCATCTCTGTATTCCTCATCTTTCACTGTTGCCACCTCTCGTCACTGGAACTCTCTGCCGCCTGAAGTCAAGGGCTGCCGAACATTGAAATCTTTCAAATCCAAGTTAGAAAATTATCTTATGACGAGTTGCCAAACTAACTTACTATTATGACAAGTGTTGTATTGCATGTTTCCACGTATTCACATTTTTTTTTATGTTCTAGTGATATTTAACTTATTTTATATTTTTGTTTTCATATTTTCCGATAATGGTATATCTCTAATGTGATAACTTGAGCTATATATAAACATAATTTTCCTTACTGTGTATACTTAAAAATATTGTATTCATTGTATGCTTTGTACTGCACTATTGTATTACTACTATTAGTATTATTATTACTATTAGGCCTGTTATTATTATTTATTATTATTATTATTATTATTATTATTTTTATTATTATTAATATTATCATCATTATTATCATTACTATTCTTATTTATTATTATTATTATTATCATCAATAATTTTCTTATTTTTTTATACTTTGTAGGCCTCATTTATTTTTGACCTGCTGTTCACATTTTATTATGCTTTTTTCTTTCTTTCTGTATGTTATATATTATGTCTGATTTCTTCTTACTTGTTGTTTACATTTTATTATTATTATCTTATTCAGTTTTGTGTGTACTTTGTAAATTTGTAGTGTTTCTATAACGCAGTTTTTACTCCTGGTTGAGTGTTAGAGAAGGCCGTATGGCCTTAACTCTGCCAGGTTAAATAAATGATTATTATTATTATTATTATTATTATTATTATTATTACGCTTCTAGAAAATATGATCAACAAGCGATAATTTTATTACTATAATTTTAAAGTATTTGAAATTACTGTTGACGTGTTCTTTTCTTTAGCCTATATCAGTATGAAGTAATAGGGACATTTTCTAATTTCAATCACCAGAATTGCTGTACACTTGTTTCAAAGCGGAAATGTAACATAATTTAACCCTTAATATTTTACAATTGTTTATTTTGTTGTTTAGCCAACTGTCCGTAGACAGATTTGAACCTCACAAGTGATAACTTAATATTTTGCAGAATTCTACACCTTATAATTTAATTTTAACACTCTTCCTGCCATTGTATACTGCCTAAATGGCAAGGAATACTATACGATTTTAAATTTCTATATACAATAGTTATAACAGTAACAAAGACTCAATTTGCTAATACTTGAGAGTATCAATAAAAATATAATAGGACTATACAGAGTAAAAGTGAAATAACCTTTCAGATAATCAGAGCGAAGATCTCATTGTATGATGCAAAAAAACCGTAATACATTGGTGGAATGTTCATAATTTTTTTCTAAATGTTTAACAACCTCTTATTCGGTAACTATTGCGAGTAGGATCGTGATTTTTTTTCACATCGAAAGGAAATCTAATAAAAAATCATTTATCCCTCTGGCGTATAGCAATAGCGTGGACGGTTTTCGTGCAACTTTAATTAAAAAAAAAACACTAATTTCCAGCCACTGCACGATGTGAGCAGATTGCAACGTCGAGCAAGTGAGTAGCTCACCTCTAGCGAGACACACCGAATTCGTTGACCTCTAACATCTGTATTACGAGAACAGCGTGTTAGCGGCGATGTTGCCGGACTGCTGTAATTTCAAACTTAATTTTCTAATTAACCGTGCATTTAATCATAAAACGTAATATAGGTTTTCCCTTCATTTAAATGTACTCTATCCTCCTCTTCAATGTGGAAGATTATTTCACTTTCATCGTATATACTGTAATTGATTTTCAGTTCATAGTGTATAAATGATTGTTTAATGTTTCAATGGAACCTTTCAAAGCAACAAATTTGCTTTAGAATTGCGAAAATGTTACTGAAATTTAATATTTGTTTTGGAATGGTGCCACGGCTTCCAATCATCAACCCAATGTCGGAGAAGTTGTCAATGTTACATTGTTGTTGGAAGTATGCTATCGTTGATTCATATACAGTGAGTAACAAAAATATTCGGACATCCGTCAACTAACAATTCAATGACATATATTTACATATAAATATATAAAAATAAGCTTTTCTTATTTTTTCCCTAAAAGTATCCCATTTCATATAAACATTTTCTACACAACAATTCTAATTAACTTAATTTTATTCTAATTATTAAAACATAAAGGAAAACATTTGATTTCTAATACTAACAAAAATATTCGGACACGTCTTGAAAACAAAGAATACTATTCCAGTTCGTCATTATTAGTACCTTGTAGGACCACCCTTCTGTTTAATAATCTCTTTCAGACGGCGTGGCATGCTATGTACTAATTTTTTTGTTACGTCTATAGGAATTTTCACCCATTCTTCTTGAAGTCTTGCTTTTAGCTCTTCTATAGAAGAAATAGACCTTGATCCAACCCTCCTGTCAAGTTCTCCCCATAAATGTTCAATAGGGTTCAAATCCGGCGATTGTGGAGGAGGATGAAGCACTTTACGCATTTGTAAAGCAGAAATTCTTGTACAATATGGGAGTTATGCTTGGGATCGTTGTTCTGGTAAAACATAAATTCCTTTTCAATTTCAAGCTTTTCTGCACTTTTCACTAAATTATGTTGCAGGAAGTGTAGATAGTCTTCCTTCTTCATGATATACTCGATGAACAACAATTCACCAACCTCAGAAGCTGACACGCACCCCCATATCATCACATTTCCTCTACCGTGTTTAACAGTAGCTCGCAAATTCTTGGTTTTCATTTCCTCCTTAGGCTTTCTCCAGACCATTTGTCTACCATCGCTGCCAAAAACATTGAATTTGCTCACATCAGAAAAAAGAGCCTTTTCCTGCCAATCTTCGCCTTTATTTTCATATTCCTTAGCAAACTGAAGTCGTTTACGTCTGTTCCTTTCACAAACATTAGGCTTTTTTCGTGCTATTCTTCCGTTGTAACCCCGTTTATGTATTGCCCTCTTAATTGTTTGGGTATGCACTTTTTTACCCGTAGCCGATTCAATTTCAGAAGCTAACTTCGGGGCACTTATACGAGGGTTCTTTTTAATCTGTCTGATAATAAGAGGTTCTTCTCTGTCTGTGGGGACTTTTCGGCGACCTGTTTGCTTTCTCAGCTCTATTCTGTCCTCGTTTTTATATCTGAGAATTATGTCAGACACTGTACTTCTCTTCATCTGAAGTAAATGTGCAATGTTTCGAATGGTTTTCCCTTTTTTTGTGATGGAATATCACTAACTGCCTCTGATTAAACGTTTTTTGCTTACCTTTACGCCCCATTTTGTGTTCCGTCTTGCTGAAACGACAGCACAAGTAAGACTAAGTACTCTCGCATATTATTGAAACTCGGTACCTCCACCTACTTTGTAATGTAAGTGATCAACAGGGGTGTACAGAATAGGACCAACAGGACTGTCCGAATATTTTTGTTACCCAGTAAATTGTATATTTGTTTATTTTTATATAAATATATTAACATACCATTTCATTAGCAAGCTCTTTTTATGCCCATGTTATGCAAATTGGTTTATTTGACGTAACCGCAAGCGTAATTTCTGTGTTTTTGCAAACATATTTAGTAACATACACAAAAACATTTGGAATGTTAAGTGCCCGAATAATTGTTATTCACTGTGTGTGTGTGTGTGTATATATATACACGGCTAATTCAAACATCACCGTCGGATTTACGATGAAGCCTCTTCTATTCATCTATTTCATTTCTTAAACTTATACAGGCTACAAAGAAAACAAAAGGCACTATCCATAAATACAGGGTGGAAGTGAAATAATAAGCCACCCGCTTCTCAGAGCAAATAGCTCATGTTGTATTTAACAAAAGTTTAATACCATATTGGTGGAAAGTTGACAGTTTTCTCAGAAAAAAAAAATGTTCTTCCTCAAATATTTAATACTCTCTTATTCAGTAAATATTGCAAATAGGATCGTGATTTTTGTCCATATTAATAGAAAATATAATATAAAGTACTTTATTCCTCTGACGTGTTTCCATAGCGTTGACGGTTTTCATGTCAATTTAATTTAAAACCTACTTACTAGTTTCAAAACACTGATCTATGCGAAAGAGATTGCAACACTGCGATCACAGAAACAGAGAGAGATTCTTGTCAAGGTCAGTCGTACGAGAGGGTTGTGGCTTGCGTAGCAATGCTAGCAGCTGTCTCCTATATAAAATAATCTACTTCTACTACGAACTACAACCTCGGGATACTCACATATATTACAACGTTCTTACGTTCAATGGTAAATTTAAGATACTACAGGCTACGTTTAATCCAGAACTCTGTGTACAATGTTCGTATTGAAATAAATTCATACAAGCAGTTTACTCCGAAACTGTAATATTAAAAATGCTTGTTGAAATATATAATTAGGTAATTACCAGGACAAGCATTATAAGGTAATGTGAGAAAGTAGTATATACGAGTATAGCCTAAGGTTTGGCGAACTGGAACCGAGCTACCGAAAATTATACGCAACGTATTACAAAATTATTTGAGAACAAATGAATAGAGAGAAGAGTATATCATCGAAATGATAGCCGTCCAAATCTTGGATTTAAAATATCGGCATCCTAATCAATTCAAATGAACAAAAAAAGAAAATGTAAATGAATGTTAACAAAATACATAATGAAATTTTAAAAAAGAATATTCTGCGACAAGATGTGGTAGCTATCAAAACGATACAAATTTATTGAAAATAAATAATGTACAATATATATTATAAAGATGAATAGAGATGGTGATTGATGGTGTGCAATGAAGATTTTAAAATGGTTGATGCAATTGTCTGAAGAGTCTTATCAGGTACCTTTAATTTTCTGAGGATCTCCAATGTAAATTTGGGAATTATTCCTCTCGCACCAAACATAAGTCCAATGACATTCCAATCTTGAATATTATATTTATGACTGAGATCATCACAGCATGGAAGGTAAATAGTGCGCTTCTCTTCATGTACCTGCTTTGGTTGATCTTTATTAATTTCGAACCTTACAGTGGGGTCAAGAATGAGACCAATTTTTTTATCTCGGCCAATTATTATGATGTCAGCACGCCGTGTAGATCCTTCCGTAGAAAGACATTGAACTTCCTCATATACTTCATATTCACCACGTTCCCTTAATCTGTTAGCAAATATTGAGCGGACTGTGTTATGTCTGTCAATTCGCAGTAATTCGCCCTGAGGGCAGAAACCTAGCACGTGCGGTAACGTTTCATGCTCATTGCATCTCCTGCATTGGGTATTGCTAAGGCTTCTACCGGGGAGAGATCTAACTGCGATAACATTGGTGCTCATTTTAATGGCCTCAGTCCATTGGCCACAAGATAGATCTTTCTTATTGCTAATCCAGGTGTTACCTTTTTCCAGTGAGAGTAGAATGTAATTCCTTTACCTTTCCCAGGTAATGCGCTCCACTGATTATAAGACGTGTCACGAAGTTGTTTAGGGATGTTACGTGGAAATAATGTTATGTTTTATTTAACGACGCTCGCAACTGCAGAGGTTATATCAGCGTCGCCGGATGTGCCAGAATTTTGTCCCTCAGGAGTTCTTTTACATGCCAGTAAATCTACAGACATGAGCCTGTCGCATTTAAGCACACTTAAATGCCATCGACCTGGCCCGGGATCGAACCCGCAACCTTGGGCTTAGAAGGCCAGCGCTATACCAACTCGCCAACCAGGTCGACTGTTACGTGGATTAACGGTTCCAATATCGTTGGGATTAATTGGTAAGTGGCGAAGGCTGTCAGTAATTTCGCTTGAAGGTTCCTAGTTTTGATTAATATAAGGGTTGTCTTCTTTTACTAATAATCTGCAAACATTAAGATTTTGGAGAAAAGCTTCCCACTGTGCTTTAAAAATTCCAAGTCCTCTCAAATTTCGAGGTGCATATAGCATTGCATCCGGTACATCTGTTGGTAAGCCAACGATTTCCTTGACAGAACTACGGATAAGTTTATCAATATCATTGAGAAATTTTAATTTAAGATCCTTTAACGGTGCACATTGAAATGGATAGATAATCTGAGGCCAAATATATTGGTTTAAAATGTTTAGTTTTTGATCAGATATTGGCTACACACGAGTATATAATATACATTTCATTTCGAACTAAATAATTGAATCCATTTGTTTTTGAAAGGACGTGTCACTAATTTTCATTCTGTGAGAGCTATGAGAATTCTTAAAAAATAAGTCGTTAATATATTAAAAAATCTTCTCACAATATCACATAAGTACATTATCAACAATCAGAAAAAATACAATTATTTTTTAAACCTCTTAATATAGTTTCTTGGTGGTTTCCCAAAATTTACTTAAATTGACTAATGTCCTTCAAAAAAGAAGAAGAAGAAGAAGAAGAAGAAGAAGAAGAAGAAGAAGAAGAAGAAGAGAGACAAAGATACATAGACCTATACTTTCTAGACATTACAAATGTTACAATATTACACATTACATAGTAACAAAAAATTTATTTGTGATTTCTTATAGTACACAGTGAATATCATTTCTTTGCATTGAGAACGACACCCTGTTACATGGGAGAAAAAAAACTAGGCCTGCACATGGAAAAACTGCGTTCCACGTTGGCTGAAATTAGGTACGTCACTGAAATGTAAATCTGCAATGACGTCATTAGGATACGTGTTCCATAACAAATTTGAAATTTCACTAAGTCTACTATATCCAATATTTTGACGTGAATATGTCTACAAGTTCGGTCCAGTACTAGGATGCGATCCCAGAATTTCGACCGACACATTTTTAGACGAATTTTGTCGCGCTTATAATTTTATTTGCATACTACACAAAAAATCCAAATGAAGTAAGCTTATAGGGTGATTGACAGAAGAAGAATCTATGCATCCACCATAACCTTGAGTTGTAGCGGGTGACGTCATCTAGCCTTACGCGGGTGTGGGAATTTAAGACACAAATTGGCGTGTAGTGCAGCAACCGAGGCAGTGTAAGCACGTTTATGTTTAATAGTACACTCTTAGACAAAAAAAAAAAAAATGACCGGGCTCCAGATTCTATGTCCGATTCGGAAGACTTCGGTGCATTCGTCAGAGCATGATACACACGCGGACGAATTTCTTCTGTTGTAAATGTTTCCAACACTCCACGGTCACCACTATATGATGATTATATAACATGCTTTTTAAAGAGAAGAGTCATCGTCTCTCTCTCATAGCGCAGTCGGTGGCATTGTGGTCTTGTATTCGAAAGGTTTCGATTTCGAATCTC